>NC_069708.1:28912810-29262509 GCF_023699985.2 Odocoileus virginianus
CCTTGAATCTATTTGTCACTTTCAGTGGATAATCATAAGGGATTTGATTTAGGTCATACCTGAATGGTCTAGTGGTTTTCCCTACTTTCTTCCATTTAAGTCTGAATTTTGCAGTAAGGAGTTCATGAACTGAGCCACAGTCAGTCCCAGTCTTGTTTTTGCTGAATGTATGGAAGTTCTACACCTTTGGCTACAAAGAATATAATCAATCCGATTTCAGTATTGACCATCTGATGATGTTCATGAGCATCTCTTGTGTTGTTGGAAGAGGGTATTTGCTATGACCAGTATGTTCTCTTGGCAAAACTCTGTCAGCCTTTGTCCTGCTTCATTTTGTACTCCAAGGCCAAACTTGCCTGTTACTCCAGGTATCTCTTGACTTTCTACTTTTGCATTCCAGTCCCCTATGTCATAGTGACATAGTAGTTTACATTTCCAGTTACTTAGTAGCTCTTTAATCTAGAGTTTAATTCATTTTACCTCTCAAAACCTGTTTCCTCATTAATATTACCATATTAATAGTACCAGATTATCAGTATTCTTGTAAGAATTCAGTGAGACAATATATGTAAGTGCTTAGCCCATAGTCTGACATAAAGCAAAAACTTAATTAATAAATGTTAGACATTCTTACATAGTTTGTGGGTGACTGTACAGTATGATAGAGAGAACACGGGTCCAAGTATATTTTTTAAGGCCAGGATTCTAGTCCTGCCTTTTCTATTTACTAACTGTGAGAAAGGCAACCTGGGCTTCAGTTTTTCTACTGTCAAATAAGAGATTTTGGGGTTTCCCTGGTGGTCCAGTGGTTAGGCCTCCATGCTTCCACTGCAGGGGGCACAGGTGTGATCCATGGTAGGAGAACTAAGATTCCACAAGCCATACAGCATGCCCCAAAAAGAGACACAGAGAGACTTCAAGTTTTCATAATGTTTTTTCCAGTTCTAAAATCTTATCCCAATATTATTGTATACATTGTAAGACCACCGTATACATCTTTCCAAGTTCTTTATGTGAAACTTTTGTTTGTTAAAATTATTCATTTGAAAACTACTGTATTCTATGAATTTGAAGAATCTCTTGGCTCTCTCTTGATTGAACTGGTCATCTTAAGTGACCCACTAAACAGCTGTCAATTCCACAGAAGAAAACAGATCTCTATAAACACAAAGATAACTCCTTGGGACCTCAGCCAGAAGCCAAATGAAGGACAAAGCTTATCTGACCTTAGCAGACTACAGTCTGACAGGATCTAGCATTTAGTTACATCTATAGGATATGTAGATATCTATAAGTTGGTATGTTTCTGTACAAGTTTATATATTTTTGGCATTTTTATATCACCTTCATTATCTGGTGGTTTCCTTTCATACCATCTAGTAACCATCCCTGAGGTATTTCTCCTAATATGGATAAATGAGGCTCAAAGAAAGTTAATTTGCTGCTCAGTGTAACACAAAGTCAGATTAGAATGTTGAGCTATGTAGACTTGGATTCATTACTTAGGCCACATCATAAACCTTTTAAGTTTTGACATTAACACTTTTCCAACACTGGGTTCCCTCCAACATGGAGCAATATTCTGACAAACACTATCTTTATATTTAGAATGACTTCCCTGTATTTTCCCCAAACCTATACATCTTAACTCTTTAGTGAAGATTTTATTGACCACTCCATGTAAAAGAAGTCTTCCTTGTAACACTCTGTCTGTCCCACTCCTTTGACACTTAATTAGCAATTATTTATAATATATGCTATTTATGCATGTATCTGTATTCCCTATTATTTTTTTTTTAAATCTTTTTTCTGGGGGAGGAAATACACATGTGTTTATCATGGAATGTAGGTAGAATTTTAATCAATAGTAACAGGAGAAAGATATAATAATGATGAGAAAATTAGTTAAACTTTTGGGAGAATTATAATACATATGATTCCTATACATTACTTAGCACAGCAAAACTCAGGTAAATTTAAAAGTCAAAATGTAAAGAAATAAAATGAAAAATGAAGTAAATATTGATAAATGTATATTGGATGGTGATACACAGATTTTTTTTTAATTGAAGTATAGTTGATTTATAATATATTAGTTTTAGGTGCACAACATAGTGATTCAATATTTTAATAAATTGTACTCCATTGAAAATTATTACAAAATAATGACTATATTTCCCTGTGCTGTACAATATATGCTTGTTGCTTATTTATTTTATAGATAGTAGTTTGTATCTCTTAACCCCCAAGCTCTATCTCACTTCTCCCCCAAATATCCTGATTTTTTTTATCATAGTACTGTTTTTTAAAGTTGTTCTTCTATGGAGGAAAATGTCTCTATAGGAACATGTGTGTTTAACAGACCAAAAATCCTAATTTTTGATATGGAAAATAGAAACACCATAATATTGTACCCACAAATTAAAACATGATGTCACCAAGAGGATAAAAACAACTTTTATGTTCCTCTTATCTCCCTGTGAGGTTTCCTAGGACAGGATTGGGAACATACTAACCATTAAGGAAGACTGATAAGCAGTTGGGTCTCCATAGGCCAATCAAAATATACAGATTTCCTGGAAATGAGAAGGACTCCCAGCTATAGAGTGTGCTAGAGGTCCGTAATCCCATTTGCTGTCACTCCTTTCTCTGTATTAAATTGGTCTAAGCAAGACTTCATATATCTACAACTTTACATATCTAAAAGGATTTTTAACACTTTCATAGCTTTTCCTCTTCTCTCATTAACTCTCTCACACACCCACACACACACTTGTTAGGTAAATCAATCACTATTATCTCTATTTTTTAGGGATTTTATTTATTTATTTTTAAATTGGAGTATAATTGTTTTACAATGTTGTGTTAGCTTCTGCTGTACAACAATGTGAATTACCCATAAGTGTACATATATTCCCTTCATACTAATGTTGACCTCACTTTGGTACACCTGTTCTGAATTGCCCACTCTCAATCCTTTCCACCTTCCCCATCCTGAAATCCTAGTTTTTATAAGGCAAAAACTCCTGATTTCTCTTTACGATGTGAATTAGAGTATTTGAACCAGAAGGGACCCTAGAAATCCTCTGGTCTCACTCTTCGATTCTATCAGCAGAGAAACTGAAACTTAGAATGGTGAAACAACTTTCCCAGTGTCAAAAAGTTAAGCAGCCCCTAATCTTCAAATGGGCTTCCTGGAGGCTCAGTGGCAAAGAATCTACCTACAATGCCAGAAACCGCAGGAAATGCGGTTCGATCCCTGGGTCAGAAAAATCCTCTGGAGGGGGGCATGGCAAACCACTTCAGTATTCTTGCCTGGAGAATCTCATGGATTCTCATGTAGACCTGGTGGGCTACAGTCTATGGGGTCACAAAGAGTTGGACACAGCTGAAGTGACACATGCACACATTCTTCAAATGGGCTTGAACTGGCTAGTCAGCTACTTTTGCTCTCCCTTACCTATCTCTGCTTCCCTAACATCTTTGCAAGCCAACATCAGACATGTTTTAGGTTCTTAAGGCTCTAAAATGGACATAACAGAAATTCAGATCAGATAGGGGTGAGGCTCATGTCAGTATTGATTTACCATTTTTTCCAGCCTGGGCTAATATGTAATAGAAATAAGGGAGCCTGGCAGGAAAAAAAGGAAAGTTGAAAATTTCTGTGCATTTTTACAGCATGTACATGTTCATAAAATGATGTGACAATTAGTACCTATTTATACTGCACAAAGATTTTGAATCTTTTTCAGTCTGTGATGTAGAATCTGGGAACTGAGAGAAATTGTAATGGATTTCTCAAGGGGCTGAGACTGGAAATGCTGAGCCCTAAGTAGTAGCTATTAAGAGGTGAGCACACTGACTTATCTGTCAAGTCTGCTCCTAGGTTTCAAGTTTTAGAGATCTACCATTATATAAATATGGAAAGTAGAACTACAGAGTTTAGAAAATGGAGTATTACATACAAAGTATGAGCTGAAGTGAGGGTGAGAAAAGTTGTGAGACATACAGTGGATAACAAGAAGAAAAAATGGAGAACTGCTGAAATAAACTCTAATTTCATTCTATCCTCTGCCCTACCTTCTGTTCCTGGTGTTTCTTCCAGAAATACTTGTGAATATATCTTGTTTATTTTTAAAACTGCTTTTTTGGAGAAGGTCACATCTAGAACAGTGGTTCTCAGCCCCAGCTGTTTAGACTTGTTTGGGAAAAGTAATAAATATCAGCACTTGAGCCCACCCTCTAAACAATCAGAATCTCTTAAGTAGTGATCAAGCATTTGTGGTTTTCACATATATTTTAGAATCAGGTGATTCTGATGCTCAGAAGGCTGGGAACTATGGTCTTGTCCAATCTCATTTTGCAGGTAGAAAAAACTGAGGCCCAGAGAAGGAGAGATCCCAAGCTCAGGGTGATGATATCAGTTAATGAAGTAATAACAGAGTTCAGGCTTCCTGACTTCTAGTCTAGTGCCCTTTCCGTTAGATCCTGATAAAGAAAGTATATGAGATCGAGTGACTTAGCTATAAGTCTGTGAGATGTCCCAATTGTTAAATAATCTATCTCTTCATTCTTCATATGCCTCCAGCCAGTAAGAGAAAGACTGATAAGGTTGGAGAATGATATATCTCTATCAACTGCAAAGGTCATTTTTCTTTACCCTCAATATCATAAGTTCTGACCCTGAATGTGAAAAAAAACATAGTAGGAGATTACTACACATAGTATGATTTGAGAACCATTACAGGGTGACATCATTCCTAAACCTCCCTCTTGCTTACCTGCCACAGTGCCTGAAATTTATAATAGTAATCATTTTTCTGAGTTAGAGCAGTCTTGCCAGAATGTCAATTATATAGATAAGAATAGATCATGGGCTATTAACACATATGCTGTCACCTGGGAAAGAAGCAGACAGAGCTCAAAAAAACTGAGCTCAGGGTAAAGGCATATTAATGAATGATGAGAGAGGAGGAAAACCCAGAATATAGGATAATTCCCCAGTGAGAGCCCTTGGTTGTAGCAGTGCAAAAGGCTACAATTTCCTTTTACAAAATGGCACTCAGATGCTTGCCATGCATATATTTATATATATGTGTATATGTGTATGTGTGTGTGTGTATATATATATATATATATATATATATATATATACATATATATAAAAGCAATATAATTAAAAGAGTACTGGCCTGGGACACAGAAGACCTGAGTTCTATTAGTAATCCAGAGTGGTCTGGGGGAGAACCCCTTTTTCCCTTCTATTTCCCATAAGTCAAATGTGAAAATTAAATGAGATGATATCAAAGATCCTAGTTTGTGCTAAATCTTTAATTCCCATAGTGAGTCAGTTCAATAGCATTGGTGTCTAGTGTAGATATGGCACAAACTAATTCTTTTATTTCTCCTCACTTCCACTGTAGCTGGTAGTATTAAAACATCCAAGAAGTCCTTGGCCTAGTAAGAACTCAAGCAGTTAGAACTGTCATACTTTGAAGAGAGACATAAAGAAACAACCTATGGTCAGAAAAAGTCTGTCAAAGTAATTTAAAGCGAAGGAAGTGGGAGTAACAACAGGGAGATGGCTAAATAAGATGAAGTGTATATATTAATATATATAATGGATTATTATTCTCCATAAAAAGAATGAAACCTTGTGATTTGCAACAACATGGATGGACATAGAGGATATCATGCTAAGTGAAATAAGTCAGACAGAGGAAGACAAATACTGTATGATTTCACTTATATGTGAAATTTAAACAAAACAAATGAAAACGATAAAATAGAAACAGAGCCATAGATACAGAGAACAAACAGGTAGTGGCCAAGGGAAGGGGAGTGGGGTGAAGAAAGAAACAGATGAAAAAGATGAAGAGGTAGAGACTTCCAGAAGCAAAATAAGTGAGTCACAGGTATGAAATATACAGTGTGGAGAATATTGTTGTTGTTTATCAGTCGCTGGGTTTCCCTGATAGCTCAGTTGTTAAAGAATCCACCTGCAATGCAGGAGACCCCGGTTGGATTCCTGGGTCAGGAAGATCCGCTGGAGAAGGGATAGACTACCCACTTCAGTAATCTTGGGCTTCCCTTGTGGCTCAGCTGGTAAAGAATCCGCCTGCATTGCAAGAGACCTGAGTTCAATCCCTGAGTTGGGAAGATTCCCTGGAGAAGGGAAAGGCTACCCACTCCAGTATTATGGCCTGGAGAATTCAGTGGACTGTATAGTCCGTGGGGTCACAAAAAGTCAGACATGACTGAGCAACTTTCACTTTTCACTTTCACTTATCAGTTCCTAAGTGGAATCCAACTCTTTGTGACTCCGTGGAGTGCAGCACACCAGTTTCCTCTGTACTCCATTATCTTCCAGAGTTTGGATATCTATTCAAGTGTAAGGTGGTATCTCATTGTGGTTTTGATTTGCGTTATCCTGATGATTAGTGATGCTGAGCATCTTTCTTGTGCCTGTGGGACATCAGTATGTCTTCTTGGGAAAAATATCTATCAATTCCTCTGTTCATTTTTTAATTGGGTTGTTTGCTTTTTGTATATTGAGTTGTATTAATTCTTTATAATTTTTTGGATATCAACCCCTTATGGAACACATTGTTAACAAATATTTTGCCAGTTCAGAAGGTTTCCTTTTTATTTTGCTGTTGATTTCTTTCACTGTGCAAAAGCTTTTAATTTTGATGTAGTCCAATTTGTTTACTTTTACTTTTGTTGCCCTTGACTTGGGAGACATATCCAAAAAATATTGACAAAACCTGTGTAAGAGAACTTACTGCCTATGTTTTCTTCTAGGAGTGCTATGGTTTTGAGTCTTACATTTAAGTCTTTAATTCATTTTCAGTTTATTCTTTCACATAGTCTAAGAAAGTGGTCTAGTTTCATTCTTTTGCAGGCAGCTGTCCAGTTTTCTCAACACCATGTACTAAAGAGGCTGTCTTTTTCTCATTGTGTATTCTTGCCCCTTTTGTTGTAGATTAATTGACTACATGAGTGTCGGTTTATTTCTGGACTCTCTATTCTGTTCCATTGATCTCTTGTGTCTGTCCTTTTGCCAGTACCATGCAATGGTTTGTTTATTTGTTTGTTTTTAAATTTGTGCTGCTTCTTTGAGGTTCTTTGTTTGTTTGTGTTTGTTTGTTTGTTTTCAATTGCAGGATAATTTCTTTACAATATTGTGTTGTTTTCTGCTATACATCATCATGAATCAGACACAGATATACACATGTCCTCTCCCTCTTGAACATCTCTCCTGCCTCCTACCCATCCCACCCCTCTGGGTTGTCTCAGAGCTCCAGTTTGAGTTCCCTGAGTCATATAGCAAATTCCCATTGGCTATCTATTTCACACATAGTAGTATATATGTTTCCATGCTACTATCTCCATTTGGCCCACCCTCTTCCCCCACTATATTCATAAGTCTGTTCTCTATGTCTGTGTCTCCACTGCTGCCCTGAAAATAGGTTCATTGGTACCATATTTCTAGATTCCATATATTTGTGTTAATATATGATATTTGTCTTTCTATTTCTGACTTACTTCACTCTGTATAATAGGTTCTAGGTTCATCCATCTCATTAGTACTGACTCAAATGCATTCCTTTTTATGGCTGAGTAATATTACATTGTATATATGTATCACAACTATTTATCCATTCATCTGTCAATGGACATCTAGGCTGCTTACGTTTCCTAGCTATTGTAAATAGTGCCACAACGAATATTGGGGTACATGTGTCTTTTTCAATTATGGTTTTCTCAGAGTATATGCTCAGTGGTGGGATTGCTGGTTCATACAATAGTTTTATTCCTAGTTTTTAAAGAAATCTCCATACTGTTCTCCAAAGTGGCTGTTTCACTTTACATTCCCACAAACAGTGCAAGAGGGTTCCATTTTCTCTACATCCTCTCTAGCACTTATTGTTTGTGGATTTTTTGATGATGGCCATTCTGACTGGTGTGAGGTGATATATCATTTTAGTTTTGGCTTGCATTTCTCTAATAATGAGTGGTGGTGAGCATTTTTTTAATGTGCTTATTAACCATCTGTATGTCTTCTTTAGAGAAATGTTTATTTAGGTCTTTTGCCCACTTTTTTATTGAGTTGTTTATTTTTCTGGTATTCAGTTGCATTCATACTGTTTTGATTATTGTGGCATTGTAGTATATGGTTTCAGATCTGGGAGTATAAAACCTCCAGTTTTGTTCTTTCTCAAGACTGCTTTGGCTATCCAGAGTCTTTTATGGTTCCATAAAAATTTTAGGATTATTTGTTCTAGTTTTGTGGAAATACTATTGGTATTTTGAAACAAATTGCATCAAATCCATAGATTGCTTTGATTAGTATGGACATTTTAATGATATTGATTCTTCCAAACCATGAACATAGTATATCTTTCCATTTATTTGTGACTTCTTCAATTTCTTTCCTCAATTTCTTATAGTTTTCAGAGTACAGGTCTTTCAGCCTCTTTATAAATTTATTCCTGTGTATTTTATTCTTTTTGATACAATAGTGAATGTGATAGTTTTATTTATTTCTCTTTCTAGTAGTTAATTATTAGTGTATAGAAATGTAACAGATTTCTGTGATTAATTTTCTTTTTGTGTGTGTGATTAATTTTCTATCCTGCAACTTTAATGAATTCATTTTTAAGTTCCAATAGTCTTTTGATCTTAAGAGTTTTTGGTGAATAATATCACTTCATCTGCAAATAGTGACAGTTTCAGTTCCTTTCCAACTTAGACTCCTTTACTTCTTTTTCTTCTCTGACTGCTGTGGCTAGGACTTCCAATACTATGTTGAATAAAAGTGGCAAGCGGGCATCCTTGACTTGTTCTTTTTTGTTTTGGTTTTAAATTTATTTACTTTTTATTAAAAGATAATTGCTTTACAAAATTTTGTTGTTTTCTGTCAAACCTCAACATGAATCAGCCAGAGATATACATATATCCCCTCCTTTTTGAACCTCCCTCCCATCTCCCACCCCATCACACCCTTCTAGATTGATACAGAGCCCCTGTTTCAGTTTCCTGAGCCATATAGCAAATTCACTTTGGCTATCTATTTTACATATGGTAATCCGACCAGTTCATCCTGAAGGAGATCAGTCCTGGGGACGACAGAGGATGGGATGGCTGGATGGCATCACTGACTCAATGGACATGGGTTTGGGTGGACTCTGGGAGTTGGTGATGGACAGGGAGACCTGGGGTCACAATGAGTTGGACATAACTGAGCGACTGAACTGAACTGAATTGAACTGAAAGTAATTTTCCATGTTACTCTTTCCATACATCTCTTGCTCTCCTCCCCTCTCCCCAAGTCCATATGACTCTTCTCTATGTCTGTTTCTCCAATGCTGCCCTGTAAATAAATTCTTCAGTGCCATTTATCTAGATTCCTTATATGTGTGTTAGAATATGATATTTATCTTTCTTTTTCTGACTCACTTCACTCTGTATAATAGGTCCTAGGTTCATCCACTTCATTAGAACTGACTGAAATGCTTTCCTTTTTATGGCTGAGTAATATTCCATTGTGTATACATACCATGACTTCTTTATCCACTCATCTGTTGATGGACATCTAGGTTGTCTCCAAGTTCTAGCTATTGTAAATAGTGCTGCAATGAGCAATGGGATACATACGTCTTTTTTGATTTTGGTTTCCTCAGGGTATATGCCTAGGAAGGGATTGCTGGGTCATGTGGTGGTTTTATTTCCTAGTTTTTAAAGAATCTCCATACCGTCTCCTCTAGTGGTTCTTTAAATTTACATTCCCACCAACAATGCAAGAGCATTTCCTTTCCTCCACACTCTCTCTAGCATTTATTTTTTGTAGACTTTTTCATGATAGGCATTCTGACCAGTGTGAGGTGATATCTCATTGCAGTTTTGATTTGCATTTCCCTAGTAATGAACGATGTTGGGCATCTTTTCATGTGTTTGTTAGCCATCTGTATGTCTTCTTTGGAGAAATGTCTGTTTAGGTCTTTTTCTCACCTTTTGATTGGGTTGTTTGTTTTTCTAACATTGAGTTGTATGAACTGCTTGTATATTTTGGAAATTAATCCTTTGTCAGTTGTTTCATTTGCTATTATTTTCTCCATTCTCAGGGTTGTCTTTTCACCTTGCTTATAATTCCTTTGCTGTGCAAAAACTTTTAAGTTTAACCAGGTCCCACTTGTTTACTTTTGTTTTTATTTCCATTACTCTAGGAGGTGGGTCATACAGGATCTTGCTTTGATTTGTGTCTTTGAAAGTTCTGCCTATGTTTTCCTCTAAGAGTTTACAGTGTCTGGTCTTACATTTAGGTCTTTAATCCATTTTGAGTTTATCTTTGTGTATGGTGTTAGAAAGTGTTCTAATTTCATTCTTTTACATGTAGCTGTCCAGTTTTCCCAGCACCGTTTATTGAAGAGGCTGTCTGCCTCATTGAATATTCTGGCCTTCTTTGTCAAAAATAAGGTACCCATAGGTGCATGGGTTTATTTATGGGCTTTCTATCTTGTTCCATTGGTCGATATTTCTGTTTTTGTGCGAGTACTGTACTATCTTGATGACTGTAGCTTTGTAGTATAATCTGAAGTCAGAGAGGTTGATTCCTCTAGCTCCATTCTTCTTTCTCAACACTGCTTTGTCTATTCGGGGTCTTTTGTGTTTCCATATGAATTGTGAAACTTTTTGTTCTAGTTCTGTGAAAATGCCATTGGTAATTTGATAGGGATCACATTGAATCTGTAGATTGCATTTGGTAGTATAGTCATTTTCACAATATTGATTATTCCTACCCAGGAACATAGAATATCTCTCCATCTGCTTATGTCATCTTTGATTTCTTTCATTAGTGTCTTATAATTTTCTGTATACAGTTCTTTTGTCTCCTTCAGTAAGTTTATTCCTAGATATTTAATTCTTTTTGTTGCAATGGTGAATGGGATCGATTCCTCAATTTCTCTCTCTGAGTTTTCATTGTTAGTGTATAGAAATGCAAGTGATTTCTGTGTATTGATTTTGTATCCTGCAACTTTGCTAAATTCACTGATTAGCTCTTGTACTTTTCCGATACTATCTTTAGGGTTTTCTATGTACAATATCATGTCATTTGCAAACAGTGAGAGCTTTACTTCTTTTGCCATCTGGATTCCTTTTATTTCTTTTTCTTCTCTGATTCCTGTGGCTAGGACTTCCAAAAAACTATGTTGAATAATAGTGGCAAAAGTGGACACCCTTGTCTAGTTCCTGATCTTAGGGAGAATGCTTTCAGTCTTTTACCATTGAGAATAATGTTTGCTGTATTCTTATCATATATTGTCTTTAGTATGTTGAGGTAGGTTCTTCTATGCCCATTTTTTGAAGAGTTTTAATCATAAATGATTGCTGAATTTTGTTAAAGGTTTTTTCTGCATCTATTGAGATGATCATATGGTTTTTATCTTTCAATTTGTTAATATGGTGTACCACATTGATTGATTTGCATATACTGAAGGATGCTTGCATCCCTGGAATAAACCCAACTTGATCATGTTGTATGAGCTTTTTGATGTGTTGCTGAATTGTTAGCTAAAATTTTGCTGAGTATTTTTGCATCTGTGTTCATCACTGATATTGGCCTGTAGTTTTCTTTTTTTGTGTTGTCTTTGGTTTTGGTATCACAGTGATGGTTGCCTTGTAGAATGAGTTTGGAAGTGTTCCTTCCTCTGCCATTTTTGGAAAGAATTTTAGATGGATAGGAATTAGTTCTTCTCTAAATGTTTGACAGAATTCTCCTGTGAAGCCATCTGGTCCTGGACTTTTGTTTTTTGGGAGATTTTTTTTTATCACAGCTTCAATTTCAATGCTTGTAATTGGGTTGTTCATAATTTCAGTTTCTTCCTGGTTCAGTCTTGAAAGATCAAACTTTTCTAAGAATCTGTCCAGCTCTTCCAGGTTATTCATTTTATTGCCATATAGTTGGTCATAATAGTCTCTTACAATCCTTTGTATTTCTGCATTGTCTGTTGTAACTTCTCCTTTTTCATTTCTAATTTTGTTGATTTGTTTCTTATCTCTTTTTTTCTTGATGAGTCTGACTTAAGGTATGTCAATTTTGTTTATCTTCTCAAAGAACCAGATTTTAGTTTTATTAATCTTTGCTACCGTTTCTTTCATTTCTTTTTCAATTATTTCTGCTCAGACTTTATGATTTCTTTCCTTCTACTAATTTTGGGATTTTTTGTTCTTCTTTTTCCAGTTGTTTTAGGTGTAAAGTTAGGTTGTCTATTCAATGTTTTTCTTGTTTCTTGAGGTAGGATTGTATTGCTATAAACTTCCCTCTTAGAACTGCTTTTGCTGCATCCCATAGGTTTTGAGTTGTCATGTTTTCATTGTCATTTGTTTCTAGAATTTTTTTTATTTCCCTTTTGATTTCTTCAGTAACCTGTTGGTTATTTAGAAATGTGTTGTTTAATCTCCATGTGTTTGTGTTTCTTAGTTTTTTTTCTTGTAATTGATATCTAGTCTCATAGCTTTGTGGTCAGAGAAGATGCTTGATATGGTTTCCATTTTCTTAAATTTACTGAAGTTTGATTTGGGTTCCAAGATGTGGTCTATCCTGGAGAATGTTCCATGTGCACCTGAGAAGAAGGTATATTCTTCTCCATTTGGATGGAATGTCCTGAAGATATCAATGAGATCCATCTCATCTAATGTATCACTTAAGACTTGTGTTTCCTTATTAATTTTCTGTTTTGATGATCTGTCCGTTGGTGTGAGTGGGGTGTTAAAGTCTTCTACTATTATGGTGCTACTGTAAATTTCTCCTTTTATGTCTGTAGTGTCAGTCTTATGTATTGAGGTGCTCCTATCTTGGGTGCATAGATATTTACAATTGTTATGTCTTTCTCTTGGATTGATCCCTTGATCATTATGTAGTGTCCTTCCTTATCTCTTGTAATATTCTTTAAGGTCTATTTTGTCTGATATGATGATTGCTACTCCAGCTTTCTTTTGCTTCCCATTTGTGTGGAATATATTTTTCCAACTCTTCACATTCAGTCTATAGGTCTCTGTAGGTCAGAAGTGGGTTTCTTGTAGACAGCATATATATGGGTCTTGTTGGTTGTATCCATTCAGCCAGTCTGTGTCTTTTGGTTAGAGCATTTAATCCATTTACATTTAAAGTAATTATTGATATATATGTTCCTATTGCCATTTTCTAATTGTTTGGGCTTGATTTTGTAGATCTTTTTTCTTCTCTTGTATTCCTTGACTATATAAGTCCCTTTAACATTTGTTGTAAAGCTGTTTCAGTGCTACTGAATTCTCTTAACTTTTGCTTGTGTGAAAAGCTTTTTATTTCTCCATCAATTTTTGAATGAGATCCTTGCCGGGTACAGTAATCTTGGTTGTAAACTTTTCCCTTTTAGTACTTTAAATATATCCTGCCATTCCCTTCTGGCCTGCAGAGTTTTTGCAGAAAGATCAGCTGTGAAGCATATGGGGTTTCCCTTTTATGTTACTTGTTGCTTCTCCCTTGCTGCTTTTAATATTCTGTCTGTCTTTAGTCTTTATTAGTTTGATTAGTTTGTGTCTTGGCCTGTTTCTCCTTGGGTTTATCCTGTATGGGACTCTGTGCCTCATGGACTTGACTACTTCCTTTTCCACGTTGAGGAAATTTTCAACTGTGATCTCTTCAAAAATTTTCTCAAACCTTTTCTTTTTCTCTTCTTCTTCTGGGACCCCTAAAATTCGAATGTTGATGCATTTGATATTTTCTCAGAGGTCTCTGAGACTATCCTCATTTCTTTTCATTCTTTTTACTTTATTCTGCTCTTCAGAAGTTATTTCCACCATTTTATCTTCCAGCTCACTGATTCATTCTTCTACTTCAGATATTCTGCTATTGATTCCTTCTAGAGTATTATTAATTTCAGTAATTGTGTTGTTTGTCTCTGTATGTTTATTCTTTAATTCTTCTAGGTCTTTGTTAATTGATTCTTGCATTTTCTCTATTCTATTTTCAAGGTTTTTGAACATCTTTCCTATCATTATTCTGAATTCTTTTTCAGGTAGTTTGTCTATTTCCTCTTCATTTATTTGGAATTCTGTGTTTCTAGCTTGTTCCTTTATTTGTGTAGTAATTCTCTGCCTTTTCAATATTTTTTTTTTACCTTATTGTGTTTGAGGTCTCGTTTTCCAAGGATTCAAAGGAAGTTGAATTCTTTCCTTAAAAAAGGTTGAATTCTTTCTTCCTTTCGGTTTCTGCCCTCCTAAGGTTGGTCCAGTGGTTTGTGTAAGCTTCATATAGGGTGATATTTGTGCTGAGTTTTTGTTTGTTTGTTTTTTATCTCATGGGCAATGAGGTGGTAATCCTGTCTGCTGATGATTGGGTTTGTATTTTTGTTTTGTTTGTTTTTTAGGTGAAGCATCCTGCACAGGGTGCTACTGGTAGTTGGGTGATGCTGTATCTTGTATTCAAGTGGTTTCTTTTGTGTGAGTTCTATATGATACTCCTTAGGGTTAGTTCTCTGGTAGTCTAGGGTCTTGGAGTCAGTGCTCCCACTCCAAAGGCTAAGGGTTTGCTCTCTGGTCAGGAACAAAGATTCCACAAGTGGTTTGTTATGGCATTAAGTAAAATTAAAACAAATATCCAAAAATGAAAAACCAAAGGTGAACCCCAGACAAATGGCAGTTACAAAATCAGGCAAATAATAATTAAAATAATTCAATATACATATACACCCATAAGCAAAGTCAAAACAGTTCAACAAAAATTAAGCACAGTAAACTGACCCAGCAAACAAAGGAAATAAAAAATTATATTTAGCAGTTAAGAACAAAACTAACTAAAGCACAAACTGGAAGACAAACCTAAACCAAGGTGCCAAGAGGGGAAGAAAGCAATAAAAACAAAACTAACAAATATTTTGAGAGGAAAGAAAAGAAAGAATAGATATGCAAAGTTAAATAGAGGTAGGTGAAAAAGATTTATATACATTAAAGATTAACTGCAAGGGGAAAAGAACAGTAGGAAGAGGAAACAAAGGAATAAATGTAGAAAAACTAATAATAGGTTTTAAAAATTAAAATTAAGAAAAGACAAAAGAAAAAAATAGGAAAACTCCACAGAACTGCAAAAGCCCAGCATAGAGGCAGAGGTTTATAACAACAATGAAAAAATGTGATTGAGGGAAAACATAGCTCAATGGCTTAATTAGATTTCATAGTGCCAATAAAATCAACAACTACAACAGAGATGGGGAAAAGAGGGGGATAAAAAGTCCAAAAGAATCTACAGAACAAGTCAAAACACAAGAATAATAAATGTTTTCTTGAGTCACTGTTGTCAGAGTCCTTTCCCTCACTGGGAGTCACAGTCCACCTCACCTCCCTAGGATGCCCTCCCACACGGTGCTGATGAACTCTGGACCTGCTGTGGGGGCAGCTCAGATTCTAATCTGGTCCTACTCCTGTGTGTTCGTGCCTCCAATGTCCACAGCTATCAGAACTAGTGTGTTTTCATTTGTGGGAGCTCTCAGTGTCCTTTTATGTATCCCATAGACACAGAGTCTGCCTAGTTGATTGTGTGGATTTAATCTACAGCTTGTGGGAAGTTTTTTGATCTTTTTCCTTAGTGACACTGCCCCTGGGTTTCAGTTGTGGTTTTATTTCCACCTCTGCATGTGGGTGGTTCACTGGGGTTTGCTCCTGAGGCTGCCTTGGAGGATTTGGATTTGCTCCTGTGAGGGCCAGGTGTGAAGGTGTTGCAGCTGCTTGGGTCACAGGGGTTCTGACAGCACCAGGTACCCAGGGGAGTTGGTGGCTAGGGCAGCAGGAAATATAGTGCTCTAGAAGGATATGGCGGCAATGGCACCCTACTCCAGTACTCTTGCCTGGAAAATCCCATGGACAGAGGAGCCTGGTAGGCTGCAGTCCATGGGGTCACAAAGAGTCTGGCACGACTGAGCGACTTCACTTTCACTTTTCACTTTCATGCATTGGAGAAGGAAATGGCAACCCAGTCCAATGTTCTTGCCTGGAGAATCCCAGGGACAGAGGAGCCTAGTTGGCTGCCGTCTATGGGGTCACACAGAGTCAGACACGACTGAAGCGACTTAGCAGCAGCAGCAGCAGCAGAAGGGTATGGAAACCAGGATTGGCCAATACACTCCAGTATTCTAGCCTGGAGATTCCTCCTGACAAAGAAGCCTGGCAGGCCACAGTCTTCAGGGTCTGAAAGAGTTGGACAAGACTGAAGTGACCCTGTGGACATAGACACAAGACTTTTTTTGCCTGTGGTAGCTCTGCCCCAGTGAGAGTTGTGTATGAGGGTGGTGCCGCTGCTTGGCTTGCAGGGACCCTGGCAGCACCAAATGTGCAGGGACACAGATTGCCTCTGCCACAGGAGTTATGGCCCTATTAGAGTCTTTTATCAAGCCTCTTGTAGCTAGCAATCAGAAGGCCTCTTTGACCAGTCTTTCTCCGTAGCTCCTCCCGTTCAGGCACTTACAAGGCTCCCTTTCCTGGGATCCTTCTCTATTTTTCACAATGTCAGGCACACAGAGAGCCCCCCTGGCTGGGGTCCTACTCTGTAGATCGGCAGGTCAGGCACTTAAAGGGGAACCCCGGGTGGGGTCCTACTCTGTAGTTCAGTGCCTCAGGCATTTGATGGGCCAGCCTGTATTGTTCAGCTGCGGATGCTGGTGTGTGGGGCGAGAGAGGCTATGCTGATACCTCCAGCCCCTATGCATGACTCAGCAGTACTGCCTTGCTTCCATGGCTGCCTGGCTTTCCTCCACTGACATTTCCCACCACGATCTCCTCCCTTACATCCCCTCAATCTGTCTCTCTGCAGTCAACAGCAGCCCTCGCCCTGGGATTGCTCCACAATCTAAATTCCAGCTCCCTGCTGCTGCACCTTCCAGGGGATCAGCATTCCTATCTAAGGTATATATGACTTCAGCAAGGACTGTCTGATTCTCATTCCATTTGGGCTGCCACAGACCAACTGTTTCACTCTCAGCCTTAAATGTTTCTCCTCTGACTCACACAGTTGCCCCAATGTAGGGCTAGGACCCTTGCTTCAGTTCCCCCACCTGCCAAGGGCAGGTCCAGTCTTACTAACGCTCCTGTTTTCCCCCCTAGTTCCTTCATCCTACCAAGTTTTGTGTGGTGGTGTATATTATTTTCCATTTGTCAGTTACTCCTGTCCTCTCTCAGCTGGTGTTCTGCATATGCTTCTGTATCTGAAGGTGTATTCCTGATGTATCCATGGAGAGAGATGTACTTCACGTCCACCTACTCCTCCACCATCTTGTTCTCCCTTCAGCATCCTTGTCTTCTTCTTAATCTTAGAGGAAAACCTTTCAGCTTTTAACCACTAAGTATGATGTTAGCTGTGGGTTTGTCATATTTGGCCTTTATGATATTATGTATCTTCTGTACCCACTTTCTTTAGAGATTTTATCATAGACGAATGTTTAGTTTTTTTATCATGTTGTGCAGCTTGCAGGATCTTAGTTCCCAGACCAGAGATTGAACCCATGGCCATGACAGTGAAAGCACTGAGTCTTAACTGGTCTGCTAGGGAAGTCTGCACTTAGAGAGATGATCATATGGTTTTGTTTACTTTGGTTAATATGGTGTATAATGTTGACTGATATGTGGATTTTGAACCATTCTTGCATTCCTGGGATAAATTTCACTTGATCATGGTATATAATCCATTTAATGTATTATTTAACTTGATTTGCTAATATTTTGTTGAGGATTCTTGTGTGTATGTTTATCAGGGATATTGGCCTATAATGTTTTCTGTGTGTGGTGTCTTTGTCTAATTTTGGTATCAGAATAATACTGGCCTCAAAAAATGAGTTTGGAAGCTTTCCTTCCTTCTCAATTTTTGAGAATACTTTGAGAAAGATAGGTATTGACTCTTCCTTAAATGTTTGATAGAATTCACCTGTAAAGCCATTTGAACCTGGACTTTTGTTTTTTGACAGTTCTTAGATTACTGATTTAGTTTCGTTACTAATAATCAATCTATTCAGATTATTTCTTCATGATTCATTCTTGGAATCACTGTATGTTTCTAGGAATCTATCCATTCTTCTAGATTGTCTAATTTGTGGCATATAATTTTTTTGTAATATTCTAATGATTCTTTGCATTTCTGTGGTGGTTGTTGTGACTTCTGCTCATTCAGCTGTAATTTTATTTATTTGGGCTCTCTCTCTATCTGGCTAAACATTTGTTAGCCATTTGTTAGTCAATTTTGTTAATTTTTCAAAGAACCAACCCTTAGTTTTATTGATCTTTTCTAATTTTTTTAGTCTCTAGTTCATTTATTTCAAATCTGAGCTTTACTATTTCCCTCCTTCCACTAACTTTGGATTTTGTTTTTTCTTCTTTTTCTAGTTCCTGTACATGTATATTTAGATTAAGATTTTTCTTGTTTCTTGATATAGGCCTTTTACTATAAACTTATTTTTTAGAATTGCTTTTGCTGCATCCCATAGATTTTGGACAGAAGTGTCTTCATTTTCAATTTTCTAAAGTGTTTTTTTCTACTTTGATTTCTTCATTGACCTATTGATTGTTTAGTATCATGTTGTGTAGTCTACACGTTTGTGTTTCTTTCCTTGTAATTGACATCTAGTCTCACAGCATTGTGGTCAGGAAAAATGCTTGGTATGATTTCAATCTTCTTAAATTTAGACTTCTTTGTGGCCTAACATGTCCTCTTAGTGTTATTTTTACAGTCATTTCTCTTTATTTTTTCTATTCATTGTAGGTTTTTTGTTTGTGGTGCCCAAGAGATTCATATATATTATCTTGTAGTCATCTATTTTAAGCTGACAGCCACTTAAATTTGAAGGCATTCAAAAAATACTCTATTTTTATCCCCCAACCTACATTTTATGTTTTTGATGCCATATTTTGTCAATACATATTTTGATTTTGTGTCTCCCTTACCTAGTTATTTTAATCATGATTGATTGTACTATGTTTTTTAACCTATATACTAGCTTTTAATTGCCTTTATCAATGAGATATTTTCTTTCATATATTTTATTTTAGTAGTGGCCTTTTTTTTTTAACTTAAAAATGTACTTTAAATTTTCTTAAAAGGCCAGTTTTGTGGTGATGAACTCCTCTAGTTTTTGAATATCTGAGAAACTCTATCTGTCCTTCAATTATGAATGATTACAGCACTGAATTGATTATTCTAGGTTGTAAGTTTTTTCTTTTCAGTACTTTAAGTATATCCTGCCACTGCTCTATGGCCTGTAGATTTGTAAAGTTTCTGCTGAAAATTTTGCTGATAGTTTTATTGGGTTTCTTTTCTATGTGATTAGTTTTTTTTTTTCCTTTGCTGCCTTTAAGATATCTCTTTAACTTCTGCCATTTTAATTGTGATGACTTGGTGTGGATCTCTTTGGATTCATCTTTTGGGGACTCTCTGTGCATCCTGTACCTGGATGTCTGTTTCCTTCCCCAGGTTAGGGAAGTTTTCATCCATTATTTCTTCAAATAAGTCTTCTGTCCCTTCCTGTGTCTCTTCTCCTTCTGGGGCCCATATAATGTGAATCTTAGGACACTCGATGTTGTCCCAGAGGTCCCTTAAACTATCCTCACTTTAAAAAGTTCTTTTTTTTCCTGTTCTGATTGAGTGATTTCCACTATTCTGTCTTCTTGATTACTTATCCATTCTTTTGTATCATGTAATCTGTTGTTAATTACCTCTAGAACATATTTTATTTCAGTCATTATACCCTTCAGTTCTGGTTTGTTCTTCCCTATATTTTAAAAATCTTTGTTGAAGTTCTCACTGAGTTCCTCCACTCTGCTGAGTTCAGCGAGTATCTTCATGATTGTTTCTTGAACTCTTTATTATGTACATTATTTATCTGCATTTCATTGGGTTTTTATTTTTCTGGGCTTTTATTTTGTTCCTCCATTTGGAACATATTCCTGACTCTTCATTTTGTGTGCTTTTGGTCTTTGCTTCTATGAATAGGTGAAGGAGGGCCTTGTGTGGGAGCATCCTCTGTGTAGACTGCTTGCACCTGGAAGCTTTGGCAGATTAGTAGAACTGGAGTGGGCATGAGCCAAAGGAAGTCCCTAGGGAGTGCTGAACTGAAGCAACCTTGGCAGGGTGGCTTGAGCTGAAGAGGGTTGGACTGGTGGTGTTTCCCAGAGAGTGATGTTCCTGAGACCACCTTGATGGGAAGGCTGGAGCTGGAATGGGCCTGGGCCAGGGTAATTCCTTGTGGGGTATGCCACATTGGGGCCACTTTGGCAAAACAGCTGGGGCTAGGGTGGGCTTGGGCTGGATGCAGTCTCAGGAAGAGTTGTAACAAGGCCTCCATGGCGGAACAGCTGGAGCTGGATCAGGCACAAACCTGGGAGTGGCTGGGGGCAACTTCACCTGAGACTGCCCTTGGTGAAATGGCTAGAGCTGGAGTGGCCATGGGCCTGAGGGAATGCCTGGGGAACTCAAACAATGGCGTTCACTGATACCTCCAACCCTGGTGAGACCTCCAACAATTTCCTGCCCATTAACCCAAAGCTCTAGGGTTAGTGAGTAGATTTCCTTTACTTATTGTCTAGATGACTTTTAAATTGCTGTTTTTTCACTGTTTCTCAGGGTGGGTGAGTCTGTGCTCTGACCCCTCAGCAATATCCCTCCCTGCTACAGATCTCCACATCAGGGAGATTCCATGTTCCCATCTCTTCTACCCATTTCTATGTGAAGCTTCTCCTTGCAGTAGCAGTTCAATCAGCCAATTAGTTGTTCTTTAGGAGGAATTGCTCTATATATGAGGAAGCAAGCTCAGGGTCTTCTTCCTATGCTGTTATCTTTGACCCCTCTTTCAAAAGTTTTGCATTTCTTTGTTAAATTGATCTTAAATATGAGGAGAGGCAGTGGCTGAGTGCGCGGGCGCTGGGAGGCGGCCAGGGTCACTCCAGGCCACCGGGGCCACCCACCCTGGTCACATGAGGGGCTGGCATGCCTGCAGGGGGCCGCGTCTGTCTTGCCTCTGGGCGGGCCTGTGACCTGTCCACAGCGCTCAGCGCCTGTGCTCTGTGTTGCAGGTCTACCCGGAGACCCGGAGCAAGGGCGAGTCTGAACAACATCCGCGAGTTCCTGCGAGGCTGTGGGGTGTCCCTGCAGCTGGAGACGTCTGATGCAAATGATTTGTATCAGGGGCAGAATTTCAACAAGGTTCTCAGCTCCTTAGTGACGCTGAATAAAGTAATAGCAAACGTCGGCCTGGTGAGCAACTCCATGTGTGCCTGGCCCTCCTCCCACCGGATCAAGTCTTCTGACTCCCAGCCTTCATGGTAGGACTTCACAGTTGTTCCAGGGCCAGTACCGCAGTTTGGACATGAGCGATAATAGCAACAATCAGCTGGTCATCAGAGCCAAGTTTAACTTCCAGCAGACGAATGAAGACAAGCTGCCCTTCACAAAAGGAGACGTCATCCACGTCATGTGGGTGGAGGAGGGGGACTGGTGGGAGGGCATGTACAACTGCAGGACTGGCTGGTTCCCCAGCAACTACTTGCACAAGATCAAGTCCAGCATAAAGCCTGTGTTACCCAAATCTGGAATCTTGAAGAGCCCTCCCAAAAGATTTGATATGACTGCAATTAACAAAAGCTATTACAACGTGGTGCTACAGAATATTTTGGAAACAGAAAATTAATATTCGAAAGAACTTCAGACTGTGCTTTCAATCTACCTACAGCCCCTGCAGACCAGTGAGAAGTTAAGTTCAGCAAACACTTCATATTTAATGGGAAATCTAGAAGAAATATTTTTTTTTCCAGCAAATGCTTGTACAGTCTTTAGAAGAATGCACCAAAATGACAGAGACCCAGCAGAGGGTCAGGGACTGCTTCCTCAGCCTGATGGCCACAAATGAAGACCCTGTACCTGGCATACTGTGCCAACCACCGTCCACGGTCAGCATTCTCACAGAGCACAGAAGGAGCTGTGAGAGTTCATGGAGATGAAGGGTGCCAGCAGCCCGGGCATTCTCATGCTGACCACCGACCTCAGCAAGCCATTCATGTGTCTGGACAAGTACCCTGCACTGCTCAAGGAGCTGGAGAGACACATGGAGCATTATCACCCAGACAGACAAGATATTCAGAAATCCATGACCGCCTTCAAAAACCTTTCAGCACAGTGTCAGGAGGTGTGGAAGAGGAAGGAGTTGGAGCTGCAGATCCTGACAGAAGCCATCCGGAGCTGGGAGGGCGACAACATCAAGACCGTGGGCAGCGTTGTTTATGTTTCCCAGGTCCTGATCCAGTGTGCTGGCAGTGAGGAAAAGAATGAAAGATATCTTCTACTCTTTCCAGATATTTTGCTAATGTTGTCTGTCAGTCCTAGGATGAGTGGTTTTATATATCAGGGAAAGCTACCAATGACAGGAACGACAATCACAAAGCTCAAGGACAGTGAAAATCATAGAGATGCGTTTGAAATATCAGGGAGCATGATTGAGTGGATCTTCGTGTCCTGCAACAACCAGCAGGACCTCCACGAGTGGGTGGACCATCTGCAAAAGCAGACGAAGGTCACCCTGGTGGGAAACCCCACCATCAAGCCTCACTCTGTGTTGTCTCACACCCTTGCTTCCCATTCCATCACCCCGTCCAGTAAGCATGCAGACAGCAAGCCTGTGCCGCTGACGCCCACCTACCGCACGCTGCCCCACCCCTACCACCACCACACTCCACACACCACCATCAATCAACAGGGGGCCCCTAGAGCCTCCAAAGACCCCCAAGCCCTGGAGCCTGAGCTGCCTGTGACCCACACCCCCGCCTGCAGCCCTTGGCTGCCCTCTGCTACAAGGAGGACCTGAGCAAGAGTCCCAAGACCATGAAGAAGCTGCTCCTCAAGCACAGGCCAGAGTGGAAGCCTTCAGACGAGGAGTTCATGCTGAGGAAAAACACAGCTGTGCTGGAGGAGGATGCCCAGATCTTGAAGGTCATCAAGACTTACCACACCAGCACCAAGACATGACAGACATTCAACTCAAGTTCACGCAAAGAATCTGCTCCACAAGTTTTGCTTCCAGAAGAAGAGAAAATTATAGTTGAAGAAACTAAAAGCAACAGTCAGACAGTGACAGAAAAAAAGAGTCTCATTGACACCGTGTATGCGCTAAAAGATGAAGTCCAGGAATTAAGACAGGATGCGCTAAGATGAAGAAGTCTTTGGAGGAGGCTGCTGGCATCCTTCATCTCCATGAACTCTCGCAGCTCCTCACTGTGCTCTGTGAGAACGCTGACCGTGGATGGTGGTTGGCACAGTATGTCAGGTACAGGGTCTTCATTTGTGGCATCAGGCTTAGGAAGCAGTCCCTGATCCTCTGCTGGGTCTCTGGCATTTTGGTGCATTCCTCTAAAGACTGTACAAGGATTTGCTGGAAAAAACATATTTCTTCTAGATTTCCCATTAAATATGAAGTGTTTGCTGAACTTAACCTAACCCTAACTCTAACCCTGATCTTCTGGATCAGTCTCAGGATCCAGAAGATCCTGGACCTGCAGGATCTTCTCCTGCAAAGATCTGGAGCAGCTGGTGAGGAAGGTTCTCAAGAACATGAACGACCCTGCTTGGGATGAGACGAACCTCTGAGGGGCGTCCTGGTGATTCATCAAGACCAGTTATGAGACTGAGCCAGAGCCCCGCGACCCCCGCCCGTGACACTCAGGGCTGCAGGGAGGGGCTGCATGGCCGCTGCTTTCTGTGCATGGAGACGTGCAACCCAGGGCGGCTGTGAGGCACAGGCGCTGAGGCCAGACCACGTGTCTCCTCCTCCACATCCAGTACCTTGTTTTGTAATAAGTGCAGTGACGGCATCTAGATTTGCGGGCTCTGAGTGAACATGTGTAAATACTATGTATATGTTCCCTGTAAATGCCCCGTTCTGAATGCATACGGTGGTGGTTCTGTCTGGGCTGACTCCTGGGCTGCAGTCCCCTTCCACTAACCTCTCTGGTCCTGTGCCCTGGGTCTTGTACTCACCATTCGTGGGGACTGGAGGCTGGAGATGCACAGGTGTTTCTGGGGGTGCCTGCTCTGTTCCCCTCATCCCCACCCCCCCGGCAGTGCTCTAGAAACACTTCCTATGGTGTCCGCCTGCAGCTCACCTGGTTAGAACTGCAGAGGCCCTGTCTTCCCACCCCAGTCTCCTGGTAGAGCAGGGTCACAGTTGCCATGTGCCTCACTTGGGCTGAACCCGGGGGTCTGGGCCTCAGGCCCAAACCCAAGGAACCACGTCTGCTGCCACTGGGTCCCATGACAGGTGTGTGCATGTCTGCCTCATGTGAGCACATGCATGGGTGAGGGTGCCTGGCATGGGGGCTGGTCTGGTAACTTGGCCAGGTGCACCGTCCCATCCTCCCAGAAGGAGCAAGCTCACTGGAGCTTGTAAATAAAGTGTGTTATTTATTGCACGTTGCTGCAGCCTGTGAGGATGGGCTGCCGGGCGCAGGTGGGCACTCTGTCCCATTGGGGGCAGTGGGCAGGCCTTACGTGCTCACTGAGAAGGCAGCGTCTGCACTGTTTCTGCAAAAGTACAGCAATAGAACACGCCTGAGATTCCCCACGGTTGAGATGGGGACCCTCCCCCACCCCACCCCATGTTAAGTCCAGATGGCCAGGGCACGGAGGAGGGAGCCTGTCCTCGGGGCCTGGAGCCCAGCCCGGGGTCCAACTGGTTCACCAGACCTGCTCCTCTGCCCCGCTCTTCTGAAGAGGTCGTTTGTAAAGTGAGATGAACTTGTAAAGGATAAGTGTCATGTCCTTAAAAGCCCAAGCCCCAGCTCCTAGATCAGGGATGTCTTGGAAACGCCCACGTGGCATTAGATGCAACTCTGACCTGCGCTCCTCTCACTGCGTCGGGCCGGCAGACGTCCCTGAGCTCCGAGCAGCTGCAGGTCTAGGCACCCGTGGTCCCCGCCTGCGGCCCCGCCCTCAGGCTTCCCTGCCCAGTGGGTGTGTCCGGCGCCGACATTGACTACGACGACACTTGACCGTGTAACGAGAACTGCAAACTTCTTGTGCTTAGCATTTTATTTTGTTCGTTAGTGGTAGGGCTAGAAAAGATGGTCCTTGAAGTGTTTTGTAAGCCTTGTTTTCACAATAGGCCCTTTGGTGATGTGTGAGACCTCGCAGTGGGAAATAATCCAATCGAGTGTACTGAAGTTTGCTGTCTCGAGCAAATTCTAACTCAGGAACCACTTCGTCTACCTGACTGTCTAGCACTTTGTGACAGGCAGTGTTGCCGCCCACACCCCAATGTGGCACCTGAAGAATCTGCCTTAAATGTCAACTTTAGCATTTAGCACACGTGTGTTCTCACCGCCCCTTCTCCCGAGGGGTGACCGTTGACATGCTTGTGTAACGCATCCTTCCTGTGTCCCAGTGTTTTACTAAGGTTTTTAGGGAGCAGAGACGATGTATCTGAGCAGTTCTTTCTACAAACCTGCCCTGTTGTTAGTGAACTGCAACCATGTCTCCGTGGGACCTTTGAGGGGCTCGGGGTCCCAGGGGATGTCAGGAAGGGGTCGTCTGCCTCTGCCCCCACATTCCATGGACGAGGAGATGGAGCCATGTCCTCCCCGGGTGGGAGGAGGCGTACTGGAGCCTTACACGGCCGGGAGACGTGCTCTGGAGCAGGTTGGGCCACTGTTGGGGACTCCTCGTGGGCTCCCAGTGCCTGCGCCCGTGTTTCTGTAGGATGCACAGGGTCCCCGTTCACAGGCATGGGGATGCTCCACAAATGCCCCCACCAGTGTCCTGGCCTTGACTACTCATGCTACATTGTTGTAATTATTAAACTGATTATTTTTCTTATGTTACAAAAAAATTGATCCTAAATATTTTATTATATTCGATACCATTATAAATAGAATTTTCTTATATTACTAGTGTATAGAAATATAATTGATTTTGATCAATGGGACAGAATAGAAAACCCAGAGATAAATCCACGTACCTATGGACACCTTATCTTTGACAAAGGAGGCAAGGATATACAATGGAAAAAAAGACAACCTCTTTAACAAGTGGTGCTGGGAAAACTGGTCAACCACTTGTAAAAGAATGAAACTAGAATACTTTCTAACACCACAGACAAAAATAAACTCAGAATGTGCTAAAGATCTAAATGTAAGACCAGAAACTATAAAACTCCTAGAGGAGAACATAGGCAAAACACTCTCCGACATAAATCACAGCAGGATCCTCTATGACCCACCTCCCAGAATATTGGAAATAAAAGCAAAAATAAACAAATGGGACCTAATGAAACTTAAAAGCTTTTGCACAACAAAGGAAACTATAAGCAAGGTGAAAAGACAGCCTTCAGAATGGGAGAAAATAATAGCAAACGAAGCAACAGACAAAGGATTAATCTCAAAAATATACAAGCAACTCCTGCAGCTCAAAATGCCAGAAAAATAAATGACCTAATCAAAAAATGGGCCAAAGAACTAAACAGACATTTCTCCAAAGAAGACATACAGATGGATAACAAACACATGAAAAGATGCTCAACATCACTTATCATCAGAGAAATGCAAATCAAAACCACAATGAGGTACCATTACACACCAGTCAGGATGGCTGCTATCCAAAAGTCTACAAGCAATAAATGCTGGAGAGGGTGTGGAGAAAAGGGAACCCTCTTACACTGTTGGTGGGAATGCAAACTAGTACAGCCACTATGGAGAACAGTGTGGAGATTCCTTGAAAAACTGGGAATAGAACTGCCATATGACCCAGCAATCCCACTCCTGGGCATACACACCGAGGAAACCAGATCTGAAAGAGACACGTGCACCCCAGTGTTCATCGCAGCACTGTTTATAATAGCCAGGACATGGAAGCAACCTAGATGCCCATAAGCAGACGAATGGATAAGGAAGCTGTGGTACATATACACCATGGAATATTACTCAGCCATTAAAAAGAATTCATTTGAATCAGTTCTAATGAGATGGATGAAACTGGAGCCCATTATCCAGAGTGAAGTAAGCCAGAAAGTAAAAGACCAATACAGTATACTAACACATATATATGGAATTTAGAAAGATGGTAATGATAACCCTATATGCAAAACAGAAAAAGAGACACAGATGTACAGAACAGACTTGTGGACTCTGTGGGAGAAAGCGAGGGTGGGAAGTTCTGAGAGAATAGCATTGAAACAAGTATACTCTCAAGGGTGAAATAGATCATCAACCCAGGTTAGATGCATGAGACAAGTGCTCAGGGCTGGTGCACTGGGAAGATCCAGAGGGATGGGATGGGGAGGGAGGCGGGAGGGGGGATCGGGATGGGAAACACGTGTAAATCCATGCCTGATTCATGTCAATGTATGGCAAAAACCACTACAATATCATAAAGTAATTAGCCTCCAACTAATAAAAAAGAAAAAAAAGAAATATAATTGATTTTGTATGTTGATTTTTGTATTTTGTAACATTGCTAAATTCTTTATTACTTCTAATATGTTTTTATTGGATTCTTTATTTTAATATTCTAAATATAAAGTCATGTAATCTACAAATAGTTTTACCATTTCTTTTCCAATCTGGATACCTTTAGATTCTTTTTCTTGTCTAACTGCCTTGCCTAGAACCTAGAATAAAATGTTCAATCAAAGTAGGGACAACATATATCCCTGTTCCTAGTTTTAGCTAGAGCACATTCAGTCTTTCAGCATTAAATATGATAGAAGCTGTGGGTTTTTTGTAGACATCCTTTGTCAGGTTGAGGAAGTTTACCTCTCTTAATTTTGCGGAGTGTGTGTGTGTGTGTGTGTGTTTTGATCATACAAGAATGATGGATTTTATCAAATGCTTTTTCTGCATCAATTGAGATGATCATGTAGTTTTTTTCCTTTATTCAATTTGTGTGATGTATTATATTGATCCCCACTAGTCATGGTTTATTATCTTTTTAATGTTTGTGGATTCAGCTTGCTACTACTGTTTCAAAGACATTTTTCTCTGTATTTATATGGAATGTTCATCTATAGCTTTTCTTTGCTTGAGATCCCTTTTTCTTGTTTCTGTATCGGGATAATAATGGCCTCATAGAATGAATTTGGAAGGGTTAGCTCTTTTATATTTTGGAACAGTTTGTGAATATTGATACTAGTTCCACTTTAAAGGTTTGGTGGAATTCATCAGAGAAGCCATATGGGAATGGGCTTTTCTTTATGGATAGTTTTCAATTTCTTATTCAATCTCTTTAGTTTTTAAGGGCTAATTTCTATTTTTCCCTTGAGTCAGCTTAGGTACATTCTGACTTCCTAGTAATTTGTCCACTTCATAGAAGTTATTAACTTGTTGAAATACAGTTTATAACTTTCTCATATAATCATTTTTATTTCTGTAATGTTGGTAGTCACATCTTCAATTTTATTACTGATTTTCTTCTCTCCTTTAATTGCTAAGTCTAGCTAAAAGTTTGTCAATTTAGTTGATCTTTTTGAAGAACCAACTTTTGGTGTTATTGACATTCCATATTAATTTTCTATTTTCTATTTCATTAATTTTCCCTGAAATATTTATTATTTTCTTTCTTCTTGCTTTAGGCTATTTTGCTCTTCTCTTTCCAGTGTCTTAAGGTGGAAGGTGAGGTTACTAACTTGAAACCTTTCTTCTTCTATAAGTGTTTTCAGTTACAAATTTTCCTCTAATCACTCTGCTTTCATTCAATCCCATTAGTTTTATGTTGTGCATTCTTTCCACTCATCTCAAAGTATAGTCTAATTTCCTTTGTGATTTCTCCTTTGGTTGATTGATTACTTAGGGATGTGTTTTTTAGTACCCACATGGTTGTGTTGATTTCTAATTTCATACCATTGTGGTTGAAGAACATAGACTGTATGATTTCAGTTTCTTAAAATGCACTGAGATTTGTTTTATGCCCTTCTTTGTGGTCTTGGGGAGTGTTCTATGTCCATGAGAAGGGTTTTTCTATCATTGTTGAGTTCTATTGTTGTTCTGTAGATATCTGTAATGTCTAGTTAGTTTACACTGTTGTTAAAGTCTTCTATTTCTGTGTTGATATTCTACCTAATTGTTCTGTACATTTTTGGAAGTGTGGTATTGAAAACCTCAAATAATATCAATAAATTGTCTATTTTGTCCTTCATTTCTGTCACTGGTTGCTTCATGTATTTTGTAACTCTCTTGTTAACTGCATATAAATTTATATTATTTTCCCAATGTATTGATCTGTTTATCATTATGGAATGTCTCTTTTTATCTTAGTAACAGATTTTGTTTGTTTCAAAGCCACTCTAGGTTTCTTTTCACTGCTCTTTCCATGATATAGCTTTTTCTGTTCTTTATTCTCAACCTATTTGGGTCTTTGAATTTATTGGGTCTATTGTAGGCAGTATATAGTAGGTTCTTTTTCCTTTTCTGATCTGGCAAACTCCTTGATTGGATTTCTTAATCTATTTGCATTTAATGTTAACTTTGATATAGTTGGATTCACTTCTGCCATTTTACTTTTTGCTTTCTATATGTCCCATATCTTTTTTGTTTCTATTTCTCTTCTACTGCATTATTTTGTATTAGATAAATATTTTCTTCATTATTTATTTCCCCTTCCCCCAGACTCTGACAACTATTAATTACCCCACCCTTATTAATTTGACCTGTTCTGAATATTTCATATATAAATGAAATCATATATGGACTTTTGTGACTGGCTTCTTTCACTCACCATAAAGTATTTGAGGTTCATCTTTCTTGTACCATTAGCATTAATGGTACATATTAACATTTCATTCCTTTTATAGGTGAATAATAACCCACTGTATGGATTTACATTTTGTTTATCTTTCATCAGTGGATGGACATATGGAGTGTTTTCAACTTTTACTAATGTGAATAGTGTTACTATGAACATTTGTCTACAACTATTTCTTTGATCACCACTTTTCAGTTCTGGGTACATACATAGGAATGAAATTGCTGAATCATATGATCATGCTATGTTTAACTTTCTGAGGAACAGCTGAAAAGTTTTCCATAATACCTACAATATTTAACATATATACCAGCAATATATGAGGGTATCAATTAGTCGATATCCTGTCAACACTTCTTTTCTTTATTATAGCCATCCTACTGTGTATGAAGTAGCATTTCATTGTGCTTCAATTTGCCTTTCCATAATGACTAATGATGTGGAGCATGTTTTCATATGTTTATTGGTCATTTGTATATCTTTTTAGAGAGATGTTCATTCAATTCTTTTGCTCATCTTTTAATTGGGTTGTCTTTTATTTTTTGAGTTGTAAGAGTTTATTATATATACTAGATATTAAACCTTTGTCAAATGTAGGGTTTGCAAATATTTCCAGTCATTCTATAGGTTGTATTTTTTCTTTACAGTATCCTTTGATACAAAACAATTTTCTTTTTCTCTTTTTTTACTGTTTATTATTTCTACACATTCCTAAAGATTACACTCCATTAGTGGTTATTACAAAATATTGACTGTGTGTCATATTTCATGTGTCATGCAATATTCTGTAACCTATCTTATATTCAAAACTTTGTACCTCTCTCCCCCCAACCCCTGTATTGCCCTTTTCCCCGCCACACTGGTAACCACTGATTTGTTCTCTATATCTGTGAGTCTGCTTCTTTTTTTGTTATATTCACTAATTTGTTATGTTATATATTTTTTAGATTCCACATATAAGTGATAACATATAACATTTGTATTTCTCTGTCTAATTTACTTCACTTAGCATAATGCCCTCCAGGACTCTCCATATTTCTGCAAATGGGAAAATATTATTCTTTTTTATAGTTGAGAAGTATTCTATTGCATATATATACTACTACTTATTTTTCTGTTCATCTGTTGATGGACACTTAGGTTGCTTCTATACCTTGGCAATTATGAAACTGCTACTATGAATATTGGAGTGCATGTATCTTTTAGAATTAGTGCTTTTTCCCAGATATATACCAAGGACTAGAATTGCTAAGTCATATATATGGTAGATCTATTTTAAATTTTTTGAGAAACCTGCATACTATTTTCCACAGTGGCTGTACCAATTTACATTCCTACCAACAGCATATGAGGGTTCCCTTTTTTCCACATCCTCACCAATGTTTGTTACTTGGATACACAAATATTCTTAATTTTGTAGAACTCCAATTTATCTATTTTTCTTTGGTTATTGTCCTTTTGGTGTCAGACCTAAGAAGCTATTGCCAAATCGAAGTTAATTAAGATATCCCTGGATATCTTCTTCTAATTTTTTTTTTAATATTTTTAGTTCTTTTTCTTAAGTCTTTGGTCAATTTTGAGTTAATTTTGAAGAGAAACTGAAGAGTCCAATTCCATTCTTTTCAAGGGTATATCCACTTCTCTCAGCACCATTTGTTTTTGTTTTATTTTTGTTTTTATTCTGGATAATTATTTTAACTTATTTTTAAGTATTAAAATAATGAGCTCCATTAACTATGTGAATTTTATTGAAGATTTTGTTAATAAAACAATTTTTATAATTTCTCATTTAAGCTTTACATTAATATAGAAGATTATACAGGGACTTCCCTGGTGATCCAGCAGCTAAGACTCCATGCTCCCAATGCAGGGGGCCTGGGTACAATCCCTTGTCAGGAAATTAGATTCTACATGCCACAACTAAGGGCCTGTGCAGTGTATATATATATACATATACAGAGAGAGAACACAGTGTGTGTATGTCAATCCCAAACTATCTGTCTCCCCCACCCTTCCCCGCTGGTAACCATAAGTTTACTAAGTCTGTGAGGCTGTTTCTATTTTATAACTAAGTTCATTTGTATCATTTCTTTTTATATACAGCATATAAGCAATATAATACAATATTTCTCATTCTGTCTGACTTCACTCAGTATAGCAATCTCTAGATCCATCCATGTTACTGCAAATGGCATTATTTCATTCTTTCTAATGACTGAGTAATATTCTATTGTATATATATACCATATCTTCTTTATCCATTCATCTGTGGTTGGACATTTATGTTGCTTACATGTCTTGGTTATTGCAAACAGTGCTGCAGTGAATATCGGGTGCATGTATCCTTTCATGCTATGTTTTTCCCCAGATATATGCCCAGAATTGCAATTACAGGATCATATGATAAATCTATTTCTAGTTTTTTAGGATGCTCCATACTGTTCCCCATAGTGGCTGTACCAATTTACATTGCCACCAACAATGCATGAGTGTTCCTTTTTCTCCACACATTTTCCAATATTTGTGTTTGTGTGTTTTTTTTTTTATGGTAACCATTTTGACAAGTGTGAGGTAATAATTCATTGTACTTCTGATTTGCATTTCTCTCATAATTACCAATGTTGAACAACTTCTCATGTGCCCTTGGCCATCTTTATATCTTCTATGAGAAATGTCTGTTTAGATCTTCTTCCCATTTTTTGATTAGTTTGTTTGTTTTCATGATATTAAGCTGCATGAGCTGCTTGTAAATTTTGGAATCTAATCCTTTGTTGATCACATCATTTACAAATATTTTTTTTGCCCAGTCTGTGGGTAGTATTTTCTTCTTGTCCATGGCTTCCTGTGTTGTGCAAAAGCTTTTGAGTTTAAGTAGGTGCCATTAGTTTATTTTTATTACTCTGAAGTGAAAGTGAAAGTCACTCAGTCATGTCCGACTCTTTGGTACCCCATGGACTATATAATCCATGGAATTCTCCAGGCCAGAATACTGGAGTGGGTATCCTTTCCCTTCTCCAGGAGTTTATTACTCTAGGAGATGAGTTAAAAAGAATCTCGTTGTGATTTATGCCAAAGAGTTTTTTGCCTATAGTTTCCTCTGAGAGTTTTAGAGTGTACAATCTCACATTTAGACCTTTAATCCATTTTGAGCTTACTTCTATGTATGGTGTTAAATAATGTTCTAATTTCATTTTTTTACATGTGGCTATCCAGTTTTCTCAGCACCATTATTTGAAGAGACTGTCTTTCCACCATTGTATACTCTTGCCTTCTTTGTCATAGATTAGTTGACCAAAGGTTTGTGTGTTTATTTCTGAGCATTTTATCCTGTTCCATTGATCTATATTTCTATTTTTGGCCACTACCATACTGCTTTGATGACTACAGCTTTTTATTATAGTCTGAAGTCAGGGAGACCAATTCCTCCAGCTCCATTTTTCTATCAAGTTTGCTTTGGCTATTCAGGGTCTTTTGTATCCCCATACAAATTTTAAGATTTGTTGTTCTAGTTCTGTGAAAAATGCCACCAGTAATTTGATAGGGATCGAATTGAATATGTAGATTGTTTTCAGTAGTATGGTCATTTTGACAATCTTGATTCTTACTAATCCAAGAACATGATATATCTCTCAATTTGCTTCTGTAGTCTTTGATTTCTTTAATCAGTACCTTATAGTTTTCAGATTACAGGTCTTTTGCTCCTTAGACAGGTTTTTTTTTTTTTTTTTTTTTAGGTTGTTGTTATTGTCATTCTTCGGTTGCTAAGTCTTGTCCATCATTTTTGCACCTCGAAGGACTGTAGCCCGCCAGAGTCCTCTATCCATGGGATTTCCCAGGCAAGAGTACTGGAGTGGGTTGCCATTTCCTTCTCCCAGGGATCTTGCTGACCCAGAGATTGAACCCAAGTCTTGCATTGCAAGAGAATTCTTTACAACTGAACCACCAGGGAAGCCCTTTTCTAAGTATTTTATTATTTTTGATGTGATGGTAAATAAGATTTATTCTTTAATTTCTCTTTCTGATATTTCATTGTTAGTGTATAGAAATACAAAAGATTTCTATGTATTAATTCTGAAACCTACCACTCTACCAAATTCATTGATGAAGCTCTAGTGATTTTCTGGTAGCATCTTTAAAATTTTCTATGTATAGTAATATGTCATCTGCAAACAGTGACAGTTTTACTTCTTTTCCAATTTGGATTCTTTTCATTTCTATTTCATCTCTGATTACTATTACTAGGACTTCCAAAACTATGTTGAATATATAAGTAGCAAGTGATTTTTACCTGATCTTAGAGGAAATGCTTTCAACTTTGCACTGTTGAGTATGATGTTAGCTGCAGGTTTGTATTTTATGGCCTTTACTATGTTGAGGTATGCTCCCTCTATGCCTACTTCCTGGAAAGCTTTTATCATAAATGGATGCTGAATTTTGTTAAATGTTTTTTTATTGAGATAATCATATGGTTTTTATTCTTCAATTTGTTGAGGTGCTGTATCTCATTTATTGATTTGTGGATATTGAAAAATACTTGTATCTGTAGGATAAATCCCATTGATCATGGTGTATGATACTTTCAATGTATTGTGGGGTTTGGATTGCTAGTATTTTGTTGAAGGTTTTTGCATCTATATTCATTAGTGATATTAGCCTGTAATTTTCTTTTTTTGTGTGACATCTTTTTCTGGTTTTGCTATCAGAGTGAGGGTGGCCTAATAGAATGTTGTCTAAGAGTTTTACTTCATCTGAAATTTTTTAGAACAATTTCAGAAGGATAGGTGTTAGTTCTTCTCTAAATGTTTGATAGAATACACCTCTGTAACCAGCAGGTCCTGAATTGTTGTTATTTGTGAATTTTAAAATCACAGATTCAATTAGACTGCTTGTGATTGATCTGTTCATGTTTTCTATTTCTTCCTGGTTCAGTCTTGGGAGATTGTACATTTTTAAGAATTTTCCCATGTCTTCCAAGTTGTGCATTTTATTGTCATAAGTTGTCTGTAGTAGTCTCTTATGAGCCTTTGTATTTCTGTTGTGTCAGTTGTAACTTCTCCATTTTAATTTCTAATTTTATTGATTTGAATTCTCTCCCTTTTATTCTGATGAGTCTAGCTAACAGTATACAATTTCATCTTTTAAGAAAGAGCATTTAATTTCATTGATTTTTGCTATTGTTTCCTTTGTCACTATTTCATTTATTTCTGCTCTGATCATTATGATTTTTTTCCTTCTACAAACTTTGGGTTTTGTTTGTTTTTCTTTTTCTATTTGTTTTAGGTGTAAGTTTAGGTTGTTTACTTGGGATTTTTTTTTTTTTTTTCTTCTTGAGGTAAGATTGAATTGTTATCGAGTTCCCTCTTAGAACTTCTTTTGCTCTATCCCATAAGGTTTGGATTGTTGTGTTTTCATTTTCATTTTCTTCTAGATATTTTTTACTTCCTCTTTGATTTTTTCAGTGATCCATTGCTTATTTAGTAAGATATTGTTTAACCTCCATCTGATTCTCTTTTTTACAGTTTTTTTTGGTGATGTATTTCTAATCTTGTAGTGTTATGTTTGAAAATGATGCTTGATATGATTTATATTTTCTTAAATTTCCCAAGGCTTGCTTTGGGAAACATGGCCTAGCATGTAGTCATGCTGGAGAAAGGAGAATGTTAAGTGTGCACTTGAGAACACTGTGTATTCTTCTGCTTTTGGATGGAATGATCTATAAATACAAATTAAGTCCATTTGGTCTAATGTGTCATTTAAGGCTTGTATTTTCTTACTGATTTTTTGGTCTGGATGAGCTATCCCTTGATGAACTGGACTGTTAAAATCACCCACTATTATTTTTGTTACTATCAATTTCTTCCTTTATGACTCTTAGTATTTGCCTTATATTTTGAAGTGCTCTTATGTTGGGTACATATATATTTACAATTGTTATATCTTCTTGTTGGATTGACCTCTTCATCATTACATGGTGTCTTTCTTTATCCCGTGTGTGTGTGTGTGTGTGTGTGTGTGTGTGTGTGTGTTAGTTGCTAAGTCATGCCTAACTCTTTGAGACCCCATGGACTTTAGCTCTCCAGGCCCCTCTGTTCATGGAATTCTCCAGGCAAGAATACTGGAGTGGGTTGCCATCCCCTCACTTTTAGTCTGTATGTGTATCTTTAGGTCTGAAGTGGATCTCTTGTAGACAGCATATATACAGGTGTGTTTTTTTTTAACCATTCAGCCAGTATATATCTTTTGGTTAAAGCATTTAATCCATTAACATTTCAGGTAATTATTGATATGTGTGTTCCTATTACTATTTTAAGTGTTTTGAAATTTGTTTTTGTGGGTCCTTTTTCTTTCCTTCCTCTTTTATTCTCCACTCTTGTGATTTGATGACCATCTTTAGTGTTGTGTTTGGGTTGCTTTTTTCTTTGTGTGTGTGTGTTTCTACTGTAGTTTTTGGAATTGCTGTTCCCATGAAATTTTGATATAGCAGTCTATATATGTACAATGTTGTTTTAAGTTGTTGGTCTCTTTCCTACATAAAGGAGTTCTTTTAGTATTTGTTGCAAAGCTGGTCTGGTGATGTTGAATTCTCTTAACTTTCCTTATCTGTAAAGATTTTGACTTTTCCATTGAATTTGAAAGACAGCCTTGCTGGTATTCTTGTTGTAGGTTCTGCCCTTTTATCTCTTTAAATGTATCATGCCACTCCCTTCTGACCTGCAGAATTTCTACTGAGAAGTCTGATTATATCCTTGTGAGAGTTCCCTTGTATGTTATCTTTTTTGCCTTGTTGCTTTTAATATTTTTTCTTTGTCTTAAATTTTTGTCACTTTGATTACCATGTGACTCAATGTGTTCTTCCTTGGATTTATCTTGCCTGGGACTCTCTGTGCTTCCTGGGTTTGGGTAACTGACATCCAATGCTAGGGAAGTTTTTAGCTATCATCTCTTCAAATACTTTCTCAGCTCCTTTCTCTCTCTCTTCTCTTTCTGGGACCCCCCTATATTGCAAATATTGGATTCTTTAATGTTGTCCCAAGGTCTCTTAGACTGAGTTAATTTCTTTTCATTCTTTTTGCTTTATTCTGTTTTGAGGCAGTGATTTCCACCTTTCTGTCTTCCAGGTCACATCTGTTCTCTGCCTCACTTATTCTGCTCTTGATTCCTTCCAGTGTATTTTACATTTCAGTTGTTGTATTATTCATCCCTGTTTGCTTATTCTTTAGTTCTTCTAGATCTTTGTTAAACATTTCTTGCATCTTCTTGTTCCTTGCCTCCATACTTTTCCTGAGATTCTGAATCAGCTTCACTCTCATTATTCTGAATTATTTTTCTGGAAGGTAGCCAATCTTCACTTCACTTAGTTATTTTTCTGGGGTTTTATTTTCTTCTTTCTTCTGGGACATAATCCTCTGTTTTTTTTTTTTTTTCTACTTCATCTAACTTTCTATGATTGCGGTTTTCATTTCACAGGCTGCAAGGTTGTAATTCTTCTTGATTCTGTCCTCTGTCCTCCAGTGGATCAGGCCATCTAAGAGGCTTCTGCAAGATTCCTGATGGGAGGGAGTGGTGGTAGTTAGAGCTAGATTTTGCTCCTCTGGTGGACAAGGCCATGCTCAGTAAAACTTTAATCCACTTGTCTGCTAACTGGTAGGCCTGTGTTCCTGTCCTATTTGTTGTTTGGCCTGAAATGACCCAGAACTGGAGCCTACAGGATATTTGGTGGGGCTAGTGCTTTCCAGAACTGCTGCTGCCAGTGTCATAGTCTCCACCTTGTGCCAAGCCCCTCCCCCACCCCAGCAGGAGACTCCCCCAATACTAGCAGGTAGTTCTGGCCAGTCTTTTATTGGGTCACTGCATTTTTCCCCCCTGGGTCCTGGCACACACAAAGTTTTGTGTGTGCTCTCCAAGAGTGGACTTTCTATTTCCGCTAGTCCTGTGGAATTTCTGCAATCAAATACTGCTGGCGTCCAAAGTCAGAGTCTTTGGAGATTACTCCTCCCATTGACAGACCTCAGACTGAAAAGCCTGACATGAGCTCAGAAAGTTCACTCCAGTGGGAGAATTTCTGTGGTATAATTTTACCAGTTTGTGTGTCTCCTACCTGGTGGGTATGAGATTTCATTGTGCCCCTTCTACCATCTTGTTGTGGCTTCTCCATTGTCTTTGGATGTATGGTTATCTTTTTTGGCAGGTTCCAGAGTTTTTGTCAACAGTTGTTCGGCAATTAATTGTGATTCGCGTGTTCTTGTAAGAAGGGATGAGCACACATCCTTCTGCTCTGCCAACTTCCTAGCACCATTTGTTGATTGTTTAATGGTCATGGCACCCTATCAAAACTCATCTGAGTAGGAGGATATGGAGTTCATGCCTTCTCAAAACTAGGATACCAAGTAGTCACTGGTGAGGATCCTTGGACACCTTAAGGGGATGGGAGGAACCCCTATAGGACCAGATAGGATGTGGGAAGGAAGGAAGGAGGGAGGAAAAGGAAAAGTGGAGGCAGGATGGGACTGGCGCCCTTCATGGGGGGTGAGGGATGGGCAAGAGTCCTGCATTTGGAGAGGCCACTCATAGCTGGGAGGTCAGCGAGGATGGAGAGAAACCTTCAGGGGATCAGAGAGGAACACGGCCAGCATCTCCCCCACCCATTTGGGCCCTAGTGAGCCTTCTGGGGTTCTGAGCCTGAAACTCCACACCCTGAGGCCCCTTTCAGCTGTGCAGATCCTGGACCTGGGGCCCGACCTATGCCAGGGCCTCTTTCAGCTGCATGAGTGCCCAAGGCCTGAACTGACCTCCCAAGGCTCTTGCAGGCACATGAGTCCTTAAGCCTGAGCCTCCCTTCCCCAGGGTCTCTTCTGGGCATGTGACTCCCAGGCCTGAGCTGCCTCCTCCCCACCCCCACCCCCAACTAAGTCATCTTCCAGCTATATGGTTTCTTGGCCTGAGCTCCCTTGCAAGGCTTACTCTGACAATGCAGGTCCTGGGCCTGAGCTCCACCCCCACCAAAGCCTCCTCTGGCCACACAGACCCTGGCAGCCCGAGTGCCACCCCGAACAGGGCCTCATCTGTCTATGTGGATCCAGGCAGATCAAGCGTCATCCCCTTCCAAGTCCTCCTTCAGCTATGCCAGTCACAGCAGTTACCAAACCTGACAGGACCTCCTCTGAACAGGTGGCTCCAGGCGGGCAGAGCAGCACCATCCTCTCTAAGACCTCCTCTAACTATCCAGCCACTGTACATGTCCCTATGGAGGCCTGCACCTCAGCTGACTGGAGTGGGTAGGGCACTCCAAAGCAGCTCCTGGAACAGATGCCAGTGAGAGGAGCATACATAAAGGTAGGGATGACACAACAGGTCCAGACCTCCTAGACCTATTGGGAGGTCTTGGAGGCCCACTGGGGAGGTGCAGTAGGGTGTAGCTTGCAGTGGGGGCAAGGAAGCTGATAGACAAGAATTTTTAATTTTTTCCCTTTATTTTACTTTTTAACTTGTATTCATTTATTTAGCTGTTCTGGGTTTGTTTTGTTTAGTTTTTGATATTGAGCGCCTCAATACATAAGGTAAATACTAACAGCAATAAAAGGGAAAATTGACAGTAACACAACAACAGTGGGGGATTTTAACACCTCACTTACACCAATGGACATATCATCCAGATCAAAAAATTCAATAAAATACAGGCTTTAAATGACACATTAGATCAGATAGACTTAATTGGTATTTATAGATTATTTGATCCAAAAACAGCATAATACACATTCTTCTTGAGTGTATAGATAATATTCTCTAAAACTGATTATATGCTAGGCCACAATGGGAGCCTTGGGAAATTTAAGAAAATTTAAATCATATCAAGCATCATTTCTGACCACTATGCTATGAGACTAGAAATACACCACAAGAAAAAAAAAAAACCTAAAAAACATAAACAAGTGGAGGTTAAACAACATGCTACTAAACAAGCAACGGATCACTGAAAACATCAGAGGAAATAAAAGAAATACCTAGAGAAAAATGAAAATGAAAACATGGCAATCCAAACCTTATGAGATGCAGTGAAACAGTTTTAAGAGAGAAATCAGTTTTAAGAGAGAAATTTACAACAATTAAATCCTACCTCAAGAAACAAGAAAAATAGAAGATGGTGGAGGAATAGGATGGGGAAAACCACTTTCTCCCCCAAAAATTTATCAAAAGAACATTTCAGCGCTGAGTAAATTCCACAAAACAACTTCTGAATGCTGGCAGAAGACATCAGACACCCAGAAAGGCAGCCCACAGTCTTCGAAAAGAGGTAGGACAAAATATAAGACATAAAAACAGAGACAAAAGAGGTAGGGACGGAGATCCATCTGGGGAAGGGAGTCTTACAACAGAGAGAAGTTTCCAAACACCAGGAAACACTCTCACCAGCGGGTCCGTGGGAGCCTTGGAACCTCAGAGGTCAACATAACCGGGAGGAAAAATAAATAAATAATTAAAACCCACAGATTACGTGCCTAACGGCAACTCCCAGCAGAGAAGCAGCACAGACGCTCGCATCCGCCACTAGCAAGCGAGGACTGGACAGGTAGGCACAGGCTGCATGGCTTAGGGTAAGGATCAGGCGTGAATGCCCCGAGGGCAATCTGAGGGAACTAACTTGAGATAGCAACCCAGACTGTGGGATAGCTATCCCACGAAAAGCCCTAACTTAAGACACTGCCAGGCTAGCTCACAGAACAAAGGACTGAGCTGAGCTAGCCTGCTGCGGACTGGCCCATCCCCCACCAGAGACAGGCAGGAGAGGGCAGCCCGAGCCGGAAGGGGGCAATCGCAGCCCCAGAGAGGCATCATCTACCAAATTGCAAGCAGGCTTCTTTGCTAACCAAGACTTCTTGGGATTCTGGACGGTTGACATCAGCCGGGAGGGTTGCAGCCAGAGATCAGCTCCCCAAAAGAGATAGATACACGGCACACCTGAGAAGGCGCGCTGGTTGTACACCCAGAAAACCGATCGTCTGGGATGGGGGAGGCAATGAGACGCAGCCCCCAACTGGAGGTTACTGTGCTCCCCAAGCACCTGATCACCTGAGCTGCTCAGACCTGGGAAGGGCATAAAACGCAGGCCCAAACAAACCTGCACCTTTGTGGAGTACCTGAGAACCTGAACCTGAGCGGCTTAGACCTGGGAAGTACATGCAACCACGAGCCCGCCTTAGACAGTTCCCGGCAGAGCAACCTAGAGCCTGAATAGTGTAGACTGGGAAAGCACACACGCCATGACCAGTGGCAAACCCAGTGTGGCGGAGATACAGCGAGCACTCCCCACACATGCCAGTGATATTTGTTTGCAGTGTTCCTCCCTCCCCACAGCACGGCTGAACAAGCCTAAAAAAGTGACCACCACCGCCCTCTTGTGTCAAGGCGGAAATTAGACACGGAAGAGACCAGCAAACAGAGCAAGCTAAAATAGAGGGAAACGCTTCGGAAGTGACAGATGCAATAGATTAAAACCCTGCTCTTAGCACCAATTGGAGAAGGCAATGGCACCCCAATCCAGTACTCTTGTCTGGAGAATCCCATGGATGGAGGAGCCTGGTGGGCTGCGGTCCATGGGGTCGCTAGGAGTCGGACACGACTGAGCGACTTCACTTTCACTTTTTACTTTCATGCATTGGAGAAGGAAATGGCAACCCACCCCACTGTACATGCCTGGAGAATCCCAGGGACAGGGGAGCCTGATGGGCTGCCGTCTATAGGGTCGCACAGCGCCGGACACTACTGAAGTGACTTAGCAGTAGCAGTTAGCACTGATTACATAGGAAGGGGCCTATAGATCTTGAGAAGTATAAGCCGGATCAAGGAACTATCTGAAAATGAACTGACCCCACACTGTCCACAACAACACCAGAGAAAATCCTAGATATATTTTGCTATTATCATTTGCTTAATTTCTTAAAATTTTTATTACTTTTAAGTCCTCCATTACTCCTTTAATTTTCATTTTTATAACCTATTACACTGCAAAATAAAGGATCCTATTTTTAAAGCTAACTTCATATATATATATTTCATAATTCTTGTGACTTTCTTTTTTTCTTTAATGTTGTATTTTTGAGAGACTAAACTCTACTCTAGATTTTTAATCTTTGCTTTTTGGTATTTGTTATTAATTTTCTCTACCCAACTCTGTGAATCTATTTCTGTGTTCTGGGCTGTGGAGAACACTTAGGGAACTGATTACTGGCTGGATCTGTCTCTCCCCTTTTGATTCCCCCTTTTATCCTACTGGCCACCTCTGTCTCCTTCCTCCCTCTTCTCTTCTCTTCTCTGTAACTCCGTGAACATCTCTGAGGGGTCCAGACTGTGGAAAGCACGTAGGGATGTGATTACTGATAAGCTTGCTCTCTCCCCTTTTGATTCCCCCTCTTCTCCTTCTGGTCACCTCTATCTCCCTCCTCCCTCTTCTCTTCTCCATGTAACTCTGTGTACATCTCTGGGTGTCCCTCACTGTGTACAAACTTTTCATCACTGACCTAGATGTTTTACCATTGGTGCTGTATAGATGGAGAAGTCTTCAGGCTACTGTAAGAATAAGACTGAAAACCAGAGGCAGGAGGTTTAAGTCCAAATCTTGAAAACACCAGAGAACTCCTAACTCCAGGGAACATTAATTGATAGGTGCTCATCAAACGCCTCTATACCTACACTGAAACCAAGCACCACCCAAGGGCCAAGAAGTTCCAGAGCAAGACATACCACACAAATTCTCCAGCAACACAGGAACATAGCCCTGAGCTTCAATATACAGGCTGCCCAAAGTCACACCAAACCGACCGACAGCTCAAAACTCACTGCTGGACACTCCATTGCACTCCAGAGAGAAGAAATCCAACTCCACCCACCAGAACACTGGCACAAGTTTCCCTAACCAGGAAACCTTGAGTAGCCACCCGTCCAACCTCACCCACAGTGAGGAACCTTCACAATAAAGAGGAACCATAAACTGCCAGAATTCGGAAAGACCACCTCAAACACAGAAATATAAACAAGATGAAAAGGCAGAGAAATACTCAGCAGGTACAGGAACAGGATAAATGCCCACCAAACCAAACAAAAGAGGAAGAGAGAGGGAATCTACCTGATAAAAATTCTAAATAATGATAGTGAAAATGATCCAAAATCTTGAAAACAAAATGGAGTTATGGATAAATGGCCTGGAGACAAGGATTGAGAAGATGTAAGAAAGGTTTAACAAGGAACTAGAAGAAATAAAAAAGAGTCAATATATAATGCATGATGCAATAAATGAGATCAAAAACACTCTGGAGGGAACCAACAGTAGAATAACGGAGGCACACGATAGGATAAGTGAGGTAGAAGATAGAATGGTAGAAATAAATGAAACAGAGGAAAAAAGAAAAAAGAATTAAAAGAAATGAGGACAAACTCAGAGACCTCTGGGACAATGTGAAATGCCCCAAAATTCCAATCATAGGAGTCCCAGAAGAAGAAGACAAAAAGAAAGTCCATGAAAAAATACTTGAGGAGATGATAGTTGAAAACTTCCCTAAAATAGGGGAGGAAATAATCACCCAAGTCCAAGAAACCCAGAGAGTCTCAAACAGGATAAACCCAAGGCGAAACACCCCAAGACACATATTGGTAAAATTAACAGAGATCAAACACAAAGAACAGATATTAAAAGCAGCAAGGAAAAACCAAGAAATAACACACAAGGGGATTCCCTTAAGGAAAACAGCTGATCTTTCAATAGAAACTCTTCAGGCCAGAAGGGAATGGCAGGACATACTTAAAGGGATGAAAGTGAAAGACCTACAGCCCAGATTACTGTACCCAGCAAGGATCTCATTCAAATATGAAGGAGAAATCAAAAGCTTTATAGACAAGCAAAAGCTGAGAGAATTCAGCACCACCAAACCAGCTCTCCAACAAATGCTAAAGGATCTTCTCTAGACAGGAAACACAGAAGGGTATATAAGCTCCAACCCAAAACAATAAAGTAAATGGCAACGGACCATACTTATCAATAATTACCTTAAATGTAAATGGGTTGAATGACCCAACCAAAAGACAAAGACTGGCTGAATAGATACAAAAACAAGACCCCTGTATATGTTGTCTACAAGATACCCACCTCAAAACAAGGGACACATAGAGACTGAAAGTGAAGGGCTGGCAAAATATATTCCATGCAAATAGAGACCAAAAGAAAGCAGGAGTAGCAATACTCATATCAGATAAAATAGACTTTAAAACAAAGGCTGTGAAAAGAGACAAAGAAGGACACTACATAATGATCAAAGGATCAATCCAAAAAGAAGATATAAATGTTATAAATATATATCCAACATAGGAGCACAGCAATATGTAAGGCAAATCCTAACGAGTATGAAAGGGGAATTATACAATAACACAATAATAGTGGGAGACTTTAATACCCCACTCAAACCTAAGGATAGATCAACTAAACAGAGAATTAACAAGGAAACACAAACTTTAAATGATACAATAGAGCAGTTAGACCTAATTGATGTCTATAGGATATTTCACCCCAAAACAATGAATTTCACCTTTCTCTCAAGTGCACATGGAACATTCTCCAGGGGAGATCACACCCTGGGCCATATATCTAGCCTTGGTAAATTCACAAAAACTGAAATCATTCCAAGCATCTTTTCTGATCACAATGCAGAAAGATTAGATGTCAATTACTGGAGAAAAACTATTAAAAATTACAACATGTGGAGGCTAAACAACACGCTGCTGAATAACCAACAAATCACAAAAGAAGTCAAAAAAGAAATCAAAATATGAAAAATGAAAACACAACAACCCAAAACCTATGGGACACTGTAAAAAAAAAAGTCCAAAGGGGAAGGTTCATAGCAATACAGGCTTACCTCAAGAAGCAAGAAAAAAGTCAAATAAATAACCTAACTCTACACCTAAAGCAACTAGAAAACGAAGAAATGAAGAACCCCAGGGTTAGTAGAAGGAAAGAAATCTTAAAAATTAGGGCAGAAATAAATGCAAAAGAAACAAAAGGGACCATAGCAAAAATCAACAAAGCCAAAAGCTGGTTCTTTGAGAAGATAAATAAAATCGACAAACCATTAGCCAGACTCAACAAGAAACAAAGGGAGAAAAATCAAATTAACAAAATTAGAAGTCAAAATGGAGAGATCACAACAGACAACACAGAAATACAAAGGATCATAAGAGACTACTACCAGCAACTATATGCCAATAAAATGGACAAATTCCTAGAAAAGTACAACTTTCCAAAACTAAACCAGGAAGAAGTAGAAAATCTTAACAGACCCATCACAAACACAGAAATTGAAACTGTAATCAGAAATCTTCCAGCAAACAAAAGCCCAGGACCAGATGGATTCACAGCTGAATACTACCAAAAATCTAGGGAAGAGCTAACACCTATCCTACTCAAACTCTTCCAGAAAATTGAACAGGAAGGTAAACTTCCAAACTCATTCTATGAGGCCACCATCACCCTAATATCAAAACCACACAAAGATGCCATAAAAAAGAAAACTACAGGCCAATATCACTGATGAACATAGATGCAAAAATCCTCAACAAAATTCTAGCAAACAGAATCCAACAACATATTAAAAAGATCATACATCATGACCAAGTGGGCTTTATTCCAGGAATGCAAGGATTCTTTAATATCTGCAAAACAATCAATGCAATACACCACATTAACAAATTGAAAGATAAAAACCATATGATTATCTTAATAGATGCAGAAAAAGCCTTTGACAAAATTCAACATCCATTTATGATTTAAAAACCCCCAAGAAAGCAGGAATAGAAGGAACATACCTCAATATAATAAAAGCCATATACGATAAACTCACAGCAAATATTATCCTCAATGGTGAAAAGTTGAAAGCATTTCCCCTAAAATCAGGAACAAGACAAGGGTGCCCACTCTCACCACTACTATTCAACATAGTTTTGGAAGTTTTGGCTACAGCAATCAGAGCAGAAAAAGAAATAAAAGGATTCCAGATTGGAAAAGAAGAAGTAAAACTCTCACTGTTTGCAGATGACATGATCCTCAACATAGAAAACCCTAATGACTCCACCAGAAAAATACTAGAGCTAATCAATGAATATAGTAAAGTTGCAGGATATAAAATTAACACACAGAAATCCCTTGCATTCCTATACACTAACAATGAGAAAACAGAAAGAGAAATTAAGGAAACAATTCCATCCACCATTGCAATGAAAAGAATAAAATACTTAGGAGTATATCTACCTAAAGAAACAAAAGACCTATATATATAAAACTATAAAACACTGATGAAAGAAATCAAAGAGGACACAAATAGATGGAGAAATATACCGTGTTCATGGATTGGAAGAATCAATATTGTGAAAATGACTATACTACCCAAAGCATTCTATAGATTCAATGCAATCCCTATCAAGCTACCAACAGTATTCTTCACAGAACTAGAATAAATAATTTCACAATTTATATGGAAATAGAAAAAACCTGAATAGCCAAAGCAATCTTGAGAAAGAAGAGTGGAACTGGAGGAATCAACCTACCTGACTTCAGGCTCTACTACAAAGCCACAGTCATCAAGACAATATGGTACTGACACAAAGACAGAAATATAGATCAATGGAACAAAATAGAAAGCACAGAATTAAATCCATGCACCTATGGACAACTTATCTTCGACAAAGGAGGCAAGAATATGCAATGGAGAAACAATCTCTTTAACAAGTGGTGCTGGGAAAACTGGTCAACCACTTGTAAAAAAAAAAAACGAAACTAGAACACTTTCTAACACCATACACAAAAATAAACTCAAAATGGATTAAAGATCTGAATGTAAGACCAGAAACTATAAAACTCCTAGAGGAAAACATAGGCAAAACACTCTCCAACATAAACCACAGCAGGATCCTCTATGACCCACCTCCCAGAGTATTGGAAATAAAAGCAAAAATAAACAAAAGAGACTTAATTAAAATTAAAAGCTTCTGCACAACAAAGGAAACTATAAGCAAGGTGAAAAGACAGCCTTCAGAATGGGAGAAAATAATAGCAAACGAAGGAAATGACAAAGAGTTAATCTCAAAAATATACAAGCAACTCCTGCAGCTCAATTCCAGAAAAATAAATGACCCAATCAACAAATGGGCCAAAGAACTAAACAGACATTTCTCCAAAGAAGACATGCAGATGGATAACAAACACATGAAAAGATGCTCAACACCAATCATTATCAGAGAAATGCAAATCAAAACCACAATGAGGTACCATTTCATGCCAGTCAGGATGGCTGCTATTCAAAAGTCTACAAGCAATAAATGCTGGAGAGGGTGTGGAGAAAAGGGAAGCCTCTTACACTGTTAGTGGGAATGCAAACTAGTACAACCACTATGGAAAACAGTGTGGAGATTTCTTTAAAAACTGGAAATAGAACTGCCATATGACCCAGCAATCCCACTTCTGGGCATACACACTGAGGAAACCAGATCTGAAAGAGACGCGTGCACCCCAATGTTCATCACAGCACTGTTTATAATAGCCAGGACATGAAAGCAACCTAGATGCCCATCAGCAGATGAATGGATAAGGAAGCTGTGGTACATATACACCACAGAATATTACTCAGCCATTAAAAAGAATTCATTTGAATCAGTTCTAATGAGATGGATAAAACTGGAGCCCATTATACAGAGTGAAGTAAGCCAGAAAGATAAAGAACATTACAGCATACTAACAGATATATATGGGATTTAGAAAGATGGTAATGATAACCCTATATGCAAAACAGAAAAAGAGACACAAATGTACAGAACAGACTTTTGGGCTCTGTGGGAGAAGGCGAGGGTGGGATGTTTTGAAAGAACAGCATGTATATTATCTAGGGTGAAACAGATCACCAGCCCAGGCTGGATGCATGAGACAAGTGCTCAGGCCTGGTGCACTGGGAAGACCCAGAGGAATTGGGTGGAGAGGGAAGTGTGAGGGGGGATCGGGATGGGGAATACATGTAACTCCATGGCTGATTCATGTCAATGTATGACAAAACCCACTGCAATGTTGTGAAGTAATTAGCCTCCAACTAATAAAAATAAGTGAAAAAAAAAAAAGATGTTCAGTTCTAAACACTTATCCCATTTTCTTTTTTCATGTTGAACAAATGAAGACAGGCCATTTTAATGTCAACAGTAATGGTACAAAATCTTTTGAATTGCACAGTATCGGGCAATTACAGGTTTATAGTGAACCATTTTTGTCAAAGTTAGTTGAAAGACTGGCTGAGATTTGTATTATGAAAAATTCTCTTGTAAATGAGTGTTTCCATGTTTCATTGCTTTGAAAATAAAGGTGATATTTATATTAGCTAAGAAAAAAAGCAAGAAAAATATTCAAATAAACAACCTAACATTATACCTGAAACAACTATAAAAATAAGAACAAGAAAAACACAAAGTTAGTAGAAGGAAAAAAAATCATAAAGATCAGAGTAGAAATAAATAAAGGCAAATAAAACAATAGCAAAAATCAATGAAACTAAAAGTTGGTTCTTTGAGAAGATTAAAAAAATTGATAAACCTTTAGTCAGCCTTCAAGAAAAAAAGGGAGAGAATTCGGATCAATAAAATTATAAATGTAAAAAGGAGAAATTGCAATTGACACTGCAAATATACAAAGTTATATCTTGTAGAGATTATTACAAGCAACCATATGCCAGTAAAATTAACAATCTGGAAGAAGTGGACAAATTCTTAGAAAGGTACAACTTTCCAAGACTGAAGCAGAAAGAAATAGAAAACATGAACAGGCCAATCACAGGCACTCTGACTGAAACTGTGATTTAAAAACTTCCAACCAAAGAAAGTGCAGGGCCTGATGGTTTCAGAGGTGTGTCCTGCCAAACATTTTGTTGTTGTTATTGTTGTTCATTCACTCAGTCATGTCCGACTCTGGACTGCAGCATGCCAGGCTTCCCTGTCCTTCACTATCCCCCAGGGTTTGCTCAAACTCATGTTCACAAATATTGCAGAGGAAGGAAAACTGCCACACATCATTCTATGAAGCCACCATCATCCTGATACCAAAACCAGACAAAGATATTATTAAAAAAAAGGAAATTATAGGCTAGTATCACTGATTAACATAGACACAAAAATCCTCAACAAAATACTAGCAAACAGAATTCAACAACACATTAAAAGGATCACACACCATGATCACGTGGGATTTATCCCAGTGATGCAAGGATTCTTCAATATAAGCAAATCAATCAATGTGATATACCATATTAACAAATTAAATAATAAAAACCTCTGATCATCTCGATAGATGCAGAAAAAGCTTTTGACAAAATTCAATACCTATTTATGATTTTTTAAAAAGCTCTCTAGAAAGTTGGCATGGAGGGAATCTACCTCAACATAAATACCATATATGATATACCCACAGCAAACATCATTCTCAATGGTGATAAACTGAAAGCATTTTCTCTAAGATCAGGAACTTTACAAGAATGTCCATTCTCACTACTATTATTCAACATAGTTTTGGAAGTCCTAGTCATAGCCATCAGAGAAGAAAAAGAAATAAGAGGAATTCAAATTGGAAAATAAGAAGTAAAAATGTCACTGTTTGCAAATGACATGATATTATACACAGAAAATCCTAAAGATGCTACCAGAAACTACTAGATCTCATTGATGAATTTGGCAAAGTTGCAGGATACAACATTAATACACACAAATCTCTTGCATTCCTGTATACCATCAATGAAAGATCAGAAAATAAAATCAAGGGAACAATCCCCTTTACCATTGCAACAATGGTTCCTTAAAAAAAAAAAAAACACTAAAAATAGACCTTTCATATGACCCAGAAATCCCACTACTTAGCATATACTATGAGAAAACCATATTTTAAAGATACATGCACCCCAGTATTCATTGCAGCACTTTTTAGAATAGGCAGAACATGGAAGCCACCTAAATGTCCATCAACAGGGGAATGGATAAAGATGTGGTAGATATATAAAATGGAATATTACTCAGTCAAAAAAATAATGAAATTGAGTCATTTGTAGAGAGGTGGATGGACCTAGAGTCTATCATACAGAGTAAAGTCAGAAAGAGGAGAACAAATAGGGTATATTTACATTTATAGTTACATAAATATATATTTATATATTTACATGTATGTGGAATCTAGAAAATGGTACAGATGAACCTATTTATAGAGCAAGAATCGAGATACAGACATAGAGAATGGACACGTGGACATGGGGGGAGCATGGGATGAATTGGCAGATTGAGGCTGACATACTTACACTGCCATGTGTAAAACAGATAGCTATTGGGAACTTGCTGTCTAGTGTAGGGAGCTCAGCTCGGTGCTCTGTCGTCACCTAGATGGATGTTGTTTTGCTGATTCTGTTCATGACACCAAATGTCTCACTGTTCACATTATCCACACTGTTCCCTGAACCCAGGGTAGGCAAGGCACAAACCAAGAGGCTGGAAAAAGACTCAAGGAGCCGTAGGAACTGCGCACACATTTATTCTCTTCTGACTGACACAGCAGCCATAGCAAAAACCATAGCAAAATCTCACACAACACTTCTCTCCTGGCTGATGCAGCAGCCATAGCAGTAGACACACTATATTCTCTCCTGTCATGGCTGACTCAATAGACACAGCTGTGATGCAGAAACAATACCACCACACTTCAGGTGGAACTCACACATGCGTACTGCACATAACCCATTGTGGAAAGCTCGGAGAAGTAGATTCTGAAAAAAGGACATGGACAGCCTCTCTGGGAAACTGACAAAACTTTACTTCTACAGCGAGTCGTTTTATGCATGGGAACAAGGAAAAAGCTTACAAAAATCAAGGTTACACAGATGGAGCTTGAGCACGTACAAAGTTGATAACAGCAAGTTTACCAAGTTTAATGAGACACATAGACTCTATTTTCTCAGGATCAAAAGACAATCTGTTCTCCTCAAGGCCAGCTTGTTATTCTCAGCACTATTCTTATGCAGTCGTAAAAGCCCTATATGCAGGAAATGTTTCTCAAGGCAAAACATCGAGACATGCCTGGAGGCCTTGGCCCTTTGCCAGTTCCTTGTGAGGACCTTCTCCTCAAGGCAGTCACGTAGTTTCCCTCAACATTTCCTCCTTTTCTTTTTTAGTGTTAGGACTGCAGCCATCATTTTTATTTCTGTAGCTTGGGTTTGGGAGGATCTGATCTAGAGGCATTTGGAGACTATAATACCAATGCATATAATGAGAATTATTAGAACATATGAGACAATATGAGCAGATGAAAACCAAGATTGAGGGTCTAGTGATGAAAAGGCAGAGGTTAATGCATCATAAAATGCAAACTATATAATTCTGGGGGTAAGTGAGAATAACTGTCGCTTATTTGTTTCTTCAATTTTTCAATATTAAGACTCATGTTAGTTTTCTCTAACTGCAAATGAGCTTTAACCGAGTCCCAAGGGTACTCAGAGGCATTGTAGGGTAAATTAGTAATACAAAAGTCTGTAAAGTTCCAATGACATTTCAGTTTGAGTTGTAATTGTAATTGATTTACTTAATCTCCTACATATAATAAAGCATCCTGTATTTCATCTAACCGGGCCTGGATTTGCTGATCAATTTTTGCTTGTTGTGCCCACAGCTCATGGGAATCTTTATGCCATGAAGTGATGAACTCATGATTTTGAATGGAATTATATAAGGCCATGCCTGACACAGTGCCAAGAGACACGACTGTTATGAGACTAATAATGCCTAATATAATCCAACCAACAAAGTGTTTAGTTCTTTTGACAACTCTTTTTAGTAAAAATGATAGAAACATAGAGTCAGACCATGGTTCATCAAGAGAAATAGGTATCCATAATTCTCTTCTCTGTTTCATAAGGAAAATTCCCTCCCTACTATGATTGAATGGCAAACTATGGTTTAAGCAAGTGTAGAGTTTACAGTTTGTGCAATTGACAAGTTGTGTGGAGTTTGTAATAATGAATTCTCCTATAGCAAACAGAAAAGGAGGGTGTACACATGCTTGAATGAACCCAGTGCTACTATAAGTGATAGTATAATTTTGGGGGCCTGAAGTACGAGCATGTCCTACAAGGGTAGCAAATTGGTGTAAAGAGGCGGGTATTTTCCAGATGTGCCAATGTTCAGGCCCAAGTTGAGGATGGATCATATGGGGCCTGGGTGGAGACAGGCCACCATTATACCAATTGAGGATATCATTCTGTTGATGCCATAGTCCCCCAAAGAATGATTAAATCTAATATTTTTTGTCCCATTAGGTTTTCTCTTCCCATTCAGAGCAATTAACAAACATTCCATGTGGTCCCCAATCAATAAAGGTAACATTCAAATAATGAGATATTTTTCCCAATAATTCCCCAGCACTCAGACCAAAATAATGGAGGGCCCTGATGTTTTCTTCGCCAGGATACTGCTTCACAGGGAGGTTCCTCAGGTAAAAATAAAGCCTTTGTACTGTTAGAAATTTGCCCATGATAGTACCTTTCAGATTGATTTAACAGAAATGAAGCAGCAGCAAAAAACCCCAACTTAAAACCTGTGCCATTGTTATAGGAATAACCCCACCATTGAGGAAATATAGACATGCAGGGAGGACTTGCACTGAAGCAAATAGATAAAACCTTATACCCTATGGATATATTGATTGCTTTCCCCTCTTGATCAGGATGAGTAGGTCCAGCTCTAGACCATGGAGGAGGGAAGTGTTGGCTATCATTAGTGAAGACCAGAGGGCTAGGTTCACTCCAATCAACAAATTGCAACAAAGGTGGAGCAGGAATGTAAGTCCAGTATGTATAATTAGCACTCACCGCCGATGTACAGGACAATACAGCTAGCATACCCAAGAAAAGTTTATCAGGAGTTAAAGGGGTTCCAGTTTCTTTCAGTACATCTTCAGCTTTCCTTGTCAGATTCTTTATCTGTGCCCAAGTGGGGTGCGGTTGAGCTGGAGCAGTTCTCCTTCTTTTCCGTTGTTTCTCTTCCTCCAGTGACATTGTGGCCATTCTCTTGGTGATGTGGGTCACCCATTTCTTTGCTCCCGATGGGTCCTGGTTGTTGAGGATGTATACATCGCTGTGGAGCCCAGATATCTTCTCCATCTGTGGAGACAAGACCATATTCTCTGCCTAGGAGCTTTAGCACCCTTGGCTTCCAGTTATTGAATCGTTTAACCCAAACATCCAAATTCAAAAACTGCTCAGAAACATTAGTCTTGGGCATATTCAAGAAATGCCTTCTGTCTCTAGTCATCTTTTCTGAAGATTTGTTCAAAAACTTTATGGTAAATAAAGTAAGAGGTAAATATCCTTTTGGGCCATATTTTGTATAGAGTGTTCCCACCTTTTAATTTATTTAAAGTTAATTTAAGGGTCCTATGGGCCCGTTCAATAATGGCTTGCCCCTGGGGGTTATAGGGGATTCCACGAAGATGAAGGATGTTCCAATCCGAAAGAAAGGTCGCAAAACCTTTCAAAGTAAAAGCAGGACTGTTATCAATTTTCAAGGTATGAGGTAGGCCCATCACGAAAAAGTGGACAATAAACCCTGGATTGCTGCTTTGGTTGACTCAGAAGAGGCAGGAACAGCCCAAATGAAACCTGAATGAGTGTCAACTACAACAAAAAGCAGAGAGGTACGGGATAAAGAAAAGTGGGTAAAATCAGCTTGCCACAATTCATTAGGATGGAGGCCGCGAGGATTAGCTCCTGATGGTGACATCCGTTGATGTAATGGGAAACAGACAGAACAAGATCGTACAATATCTCGAGCAGCAGATAAAGGAATATGATAGTGGCCATGTAGGCGATTAGCATTGGTATGAAGAAGGCCCAAGTGAGCACGGATATGTGTTAATATAGAAAGGGCATGAAAGTGATTGAATGAGAGTCTGAACAGACAAAAACAATTGAGTCAATTCCAAATCAGAAGAAGAAAGTGGGGCTGTGACAAAATTGGGAAACATGGAGGCAATGTATAATGAATCTGTAAGTACATTAAAAGGGGAAGATTCACACTCTAGTAGAAGATATAAAGCATAAAGTTCAGCTCTCTGGACAGAGGGAAAAGGACTTTTTACTCGTTTCATCCAGTGAGGACCCACTATTCCAGAATATCCTTGTTTATTTCCATCTATGTAATAGGTAGGTGCTTCTGGAATAGGGGTTTCAGATATGATGGAATTGACAACAAAAGGAGTTTTTTTTAGAAAGTCCCAAAGTTTACCTTTAGGCAAATTTGGAAGTAAAGTTCCCTGGAAATTAGAAAAGGCAATTTGTATCATAATATTGTTTTGCAATGCTGTATTAAATTCTAACTTTGAAATGGGGATGTATATGCCATCAGGACCATATCCAGTTAATGTCTGTATATGAGCATGGCCCTGATGGACAATAATACCAGTAAACTCAAGGTAAGAGACAATTTTCTTGGCCTGTTTCGAATGGAGATATACCCATTCTAATGGAGAATTTTCTTGTGATATAACAGCAGTAGGGGATCTGATAGTGGGAAAAACATATTGAAAAATTGGAAGATTAGGTTGGATATGATGAATGAAGTCTTCAGCAATATGTTTTTCTACTAATTCTAATTCTTGTTTCGCCTCAGAGGTCAGATGGTGAGAACTATTTAAGTCTGAAGGTCCCTCTAAAGTTTTAAAAATATTTTGCAAAGCATATATGGGAATGCCCAAGGAGGGTTGCAACCAATTAATGTTGCCCAACAGTTTCTGAAAATCATTTAAAGTCTCCATGAAATCCATTCCATTTTATGTGGTTTTAACTTTGTTTTTTGTTAAAAGATAGCCCAAATAATTAAAAGGCTCTATACATTGGATTTTTTTCTTCTGATACGATTAAGCCATGACTTTGTAATTGCTGAACAGTGTCTGAAAAAATTTTGTCTAATTGGAGCGGCGAAGCATTGGCCAGCAGAATATCATCCATATAGTGTATAATATAAACGTTAGGGTATGTGTCCCTCACGGGCTGCAAAGTCTGGGTGACAAGATATTGGCCGATGGTGGGCGAATTTTTCATACCTTGAGGTAAAACTTTCCAATGATATCTCTGAACAGGATGGATATTATTTGTCGTCGGAATAGAAAAGGCAAAACGTTGTATATCTTCCTCATGAAGAGGCAGTGTAAAAAAGCAGTCTTGAAGATCTATAATGATAGCAGGCCAATTTTTTGGAATCATAGCAGGATTTGGAAGACCAGGCTGCAATGCTCCCATGGATACCACGGTGTCATTAACATTGTGCAGGTCAATAAGCAGTCTCCATTTACCTGACTTCTTTTTAATAGCATATACAGGAGAATTCCATGGAGAAAAAGAAGGTTCAATTCTCCCATAATTCAATTGTTCCTTCACTAAATCTTTTAAAGCCGCTAATTTTACTGTAGTCAGGGGCCACTGGGCAGTCCACACAGGTGCATCAGATCTCCACTGTAGGCGTAGTGGTGATAACTCAGTGGCCCCGATCAAAAAGGTTCATTAAGTATAAGTCTTGCTTTAGTTTGTTGTAAGAAATCTCAGCCCCAAAGATTAATGGGAACTTCAGTAATATAGGGTTTTATATAAACTGTAATTTGGTCTGGACCATGAGCTTGTAAATAGGAAACACTTTCAAAAGTGGTTAAGGAATTAGCTTCTCTTACACCAATTATTCTATTAGAGGCCGGTCGCATGGGCCATTCTGGGGGCCATTCAGGGTGGCGTATAATAGAGATTGTCTGCTCCAGTGTCTAACATACCTTCAAAATTTTTCCCCAAATATTAAGTCGTAATAAAGGTTTTTTAAGTTCATGTAATAGAGTAGTTAATCCTGCAGTAATGTTAGTGCTACTGAAACCCCCCGTTGTGGCAGTGGTAGAAGTCTTTTGTGGTTTTATATATGGCAGAAGAAGTAACTGAGCAAACCTGTCACCTTTCTGCAAATGTAAATTCCGGGTGACTTGAACCATTAGTGAAATTTCCCCTATGTAATCCTCATCAATAACTCCAGTCATAACTGTGAGCCCTTGCATGGTACAACTGCTTCGACCTAAAATTAGTCCCACGGTTTGAGGGGGTATCGGGCCATAATACCCAGTGTTCATTTTATAAGGAGAATTTATCATCAAAAGTTCCATATCTTTAGGACAAGGAATATCAACACAAGCACTATGTTGTGTAGCTGCCTGCAACTGAAGAATATTAGGAAGATTCCCTTCTTTGTGTGCAGGGCTGAAGGGCAGCCCCGTTTTAGTTTCCCGACTGGCAATCTTTCTTTTGTAATAGTGGATTCCCCCGCTTTGTCATATTTCTACTTGCATTCATTTAGCCAATGATTCCCTTTTTTGCATCTCAGGCAAGGTCCGGGAGGTTTCCCTTTCTCTTTGAAATTTGTAGCAGTAGGAGGCTGCCTTGGTCTACTGGGGAGGCGGCACTGCTTTTTCATATGGTTGGGCTTCCTGCAGTTAAAACATTTCAAATTTATAACCTTTTGTGCAGCGAGAGTTTCCATGGTTGCAACTTTAGCTCTATGCTGAATGGAGCCAATGTTTCGACAGACTTTCATATAATCCATAATAGATCCGGTTTCTCGAATTGGTCGGATCACATTCTGACAGTCCTCATTAGCATTTTCAAAGGCCAACTGTTTTAGCAACATCTGCTGCAATTTAGCAACCTTAATGGATTTCTCTATAGCGTCTTTAAGTTTTCCTAGAAATTGGGCATATTCCTCCCATGGCCCTTGAAATATTTTGACGAAAGACCCATCAGACAGAGCACTGTCAACCTTTGCCCAGGCATGCAAGGCAACCTCCTTTATCCAATATACCATGGGTGGGGCAGTATTCTGTAATTGAGCCCCTACCTCAGCCATAGTGCCAGTTCCTGTTAAAATGTCAAAAGTAAGTTGAGCAGGATTTCCACGACTTTGTTGTTCCTGTAAAATTTCTTTTGCCTCATCATTAACCCACATTTGCCACTGCAACAATTGTTGAGGAGTCAAAACCATTTTACCTACCACTGCAAAGTCGGCAGGAAGCCAATGATCCGCCCAATTCCGAAGGAATTCAAGACATGGAGAAGTGTGCCCATAAAGAGTGCATGCTTTTTTGAAAGCAGAAACTACAGTAAAATCAGCAGGGTTCCAGGTAACATGACCTGGTTGCGGTTGGTTAAATACGATGCGGAATGCGCTTTTAATTAGGTCCCAGGATGGCAAGACATTAAGGGAAACATGCGAAGGCAGCGTTAGAGCAGGAGGAGACGGAAGAAGGAGAAGGAAGAGCGGTGCTAGGGAATTCCTTCGGCGGTGGGGGAAAATTGCTTTCGGTTTTAGGAGACCAAAAATCACAAGTAGCAGATGGCTGTTTGTTCTCACAGTCAACATCAGTGGGTCTTTTCTGATTAAAAAGAACATTCTTATGATGCAAAGCACCTTGCATATCCTTTTCATCTAATTCATATTCATGTAAAGATTGCACCGTTTCTACTTCTACATCAACCTTTTTGCCATCAAGTTGTTCGATAACAGTCCGAATCAATGCCCAAGTAACCCACCATCAGGGAGGAATTTGAGCACCTCGGCGATATGCAGTTAAGACATTATTTCAAATGCATTGCCATACTTGTTCATCTAAAGTCCCTTCCTCAGGAAACCAAGGATTGTATTCTAAAACAAGCTGGTAACATTCAGTTAACTGATCAACAGAAATGTTAGTGCCGAATTGTTTCAAAAAATGATGCATAAGTGAAACAAAAGGTATCTTATTTGCCTGGTGTCCCATTGTCTGTTTACCTCTTTCTGCAGGAATCTTTCTCTATGTTCAACTTGTCGTGACTTCGAGGCCCCATGTTGGGCGCCACTTGTGGAAAGCTCGATGGAGTAGATTCTGAAAAAAGGACACAGAGAGCCTCTCTGGGAAACTGACAAAACTTTACTTCTACAGCGAGTCATTTTTTGCATGGGAACAAGGAAAAAGCTTACAAAAATCAAGGTTACACAGATGGAGCTTGAGCACGTACAAAGTTGATAACAGCAAGTTTACCAAGTTTAATGAGACACATAGACTCTATTTTCTCAGGATCAAAAGACAATCTGTTCTCCTCAAGGCCAGCTTGTTATTCTCATGCAGTCATAAAAGCCATATAGGCAGGAAATGTCTCTCAGGGCAAAACATCGGAGACATGCCTGGAGGCCCTGGCCCTTCACCAGTTCCTTGTGAGGACCTTCTCCTCAAGGCAGTCACATAGTTTCCCTCAACACCCATGACCAACAAGTAACTCGTGACTCATATGTGCAGTGCTACAAATGCTCTCAGCTGTTATATAGTCATTATTTACAAAACATAGGGTGAGAGAGCCTGAACACGCCATCTTGGTTAATTTGGTCTCTATCCACAGATGCGATGGGTGGGTGGAAAGGATGTCCAAGAGGGAGGGTAAATATATGTGTGTGTGTGTGTGTGTGTGTGTGTGTGTGTGTGTGTACTGATATATATATATATATATATCAGTTCAGTTCAGTAGTTCATTCGTGTCCGACTCTTTGTGACACCATGAACTGCAGCATGTCAGGCTTCCCTGTCCAGCACCAACTCCTGAAACTTGCTCAAACTCAGGTCCATTGAGTCAGTGATGCCATCCAACCGTCTCATCCTCTGTCATCCCCTTCTCCTCCTGACTTTTATCGTTCCCAGCGTCAGGGTCTTTTCCAATGAGTTAGTTCTTCACATCAAGTGACCAAAGTATTAGAGTTTCAGCTTCAGCGTCAATCCGTCCAATGAATATTCAGGACTGATTTCCTTTAGGATTGACTGGTTGGATCTCCTAGCAGTCCAAAGGACTCTCAAGAGTCTTCTCCAACACCACAGTTCAAAAGCATCGATTCTTTGGCACTCAGCTTTCTTTATGGTCCAACTCTCACATTCATACATGACTACTGGAAAAACCATAGCTTTGACTAGGCGGAACTTTGATGGCAAAGTAATGTCTCTCATTTTTAATATGCTGTCTAGGTTGGTCATATTTTTTCTTCCAAGGAGCAGGCGACTTTTAATTTCATGGTTGCATCACCATCTGTATATATATATATATATATATATATATATATATATACACACATATATGGTATATGTATAGCTTAATCACTTCTTTGTATATACCATCTGTGTGTGTGTATATATATATATATATATATATATATATATATACACACACATATATGATATATGTATAGCTTAATCACATATGGTATATGTATAACTTAATCACTTCTTTGTACAGCAGAAAGTAACACAGTACTGTAAAGCAACTATACATCAATTTTTAAAATCTCAATTGACCAGAGATATATGGGTTTGTTTCTGAATTTTCAATTCTATTCCATTGATCTATGTCTATTCTTATGCCTGTATTACAGTGATTTGATTACTGAACTTTGCAGTAAGTTTAAAATCAAGAATTATGAGTACTCTAACTACATTCGATTTCAAAATTGTGTTGGCCATCTGGGGTCCCTGACAGTTCCATATGAATTTTAAGATCAACCTGTCCACTTTTGTAAAAATGGTAGTAGATATATTTACACAAATTGCATTGAATCTCTAGATCACTTTGGGAAGTAGCACCATCTACAATATTAACTCTTATCATCCATAATCATTGGATGTCCTTGCATTTATTTAGATATTATTTAATTTCTTTCAATGTTAGGTAGTATCCAATGTACAAGTCTTGCATCTCCTTGGTTAAATTTATTTCTAAATATTTTACTCTTTTAATGCTATTATTAATGGACTAGTTTCCTCAACTCATTTTTGTATTACTTACTTCTAATGTATAGAAATGCAACTGATTTTTGTATGTAGATCTTGTATCCTGCAACATTGTTGAATGTATTCATAATCTGAAATAGTTTTGTGGATTTTTAAGTTTCCTCTGTATAAGAATATGTCATCTGTTGAACCCCAATGTTCATTGCATCACTATTTACAATAGCCAGGACATGGAAGCAACCTAAATGTCCATCAACAGAAGATATGGCACATATATACTGCAGAATATTATTCAGTCATCAAAAAGAACAAAATATTGTCATTTGCAGCAACATGGATGGACTTGAAGATTGTCATACTGAGTGAAGTAAGTCAGAGAGACAAATATCATATGATATCACTTATATGTGGAATCTAAGAAAATAGTACAAATGAACTTATTTACAAAACAAATAGTCACAAATGTAGAAAACAAATTTATGGTTATCAGGAGGTCAGGGGGAGAGGGATAAATTGAGAGATTTGGATTGACATATACACACTACTATATATAAATAGGTAACTAATCAGGACATACTGTATAGCACAGAGAACTCTTCTCAATACCCTGTAATGACCTATATGGAAAAAGAATCTGAAAGAGAGTGGATATATGCATATGCATAACTGATTCACTTTGCTGTACATTAGAAACTAGCACAACTCTTTGCGACCCCATGGACTATACAATCCATGGAATTCTTCAGGCCAGAATACTGGAATGGGTAGCCGATCCCTTCTCCAGGAGATCTTTCCAATCCAGGAATTGAATGGGGTTCTTCTGCATTGCAGGTGGATTATTTACCAACTGAGTTATCAGGGAAGCCCAACACAACACTAAATCAACTATGAAAGTGAAAAGAAAGGAATTCTCCAGGCCAGAAATCAACAATACTCCAATAAAAATTTTAAAAATAAAAAATTCATCTGTGAATAATGATAGTTTTACATTCTCCTTTTCAAATTTGGATGGTTTTTTTTCCTTTTTCGGTTGATTTCTCTGGCTTTATCTTATGGAACTATATTGAATAGAAATAGTGAAAATTAACATTCTCATCTAATTCCTGACCTTAAGGAATTAGGCTGTTAGTCTTTCACCACTGAGTGTGTTAGCTGTGTGTTTTTCATAGATGTACTTTATCAGGTTGTGTAAGTTCTTAACTGTTATGGGCTAAATTATGTAGCCCCTAAATTCATAACTCAAATCCCTAAATCCCAGTACATCAAAATGTGGCTATATTTGGTGACAAAGCCTTTTAGAGAGGCAGCTAAGTTAAACTGAGGCCATTAGGGTGGGTCCTAATCCAATTTGACTAGTGTCCTTATAAGAAGAGGAAATTTGTACACACACAGACACACCAGGGATGTGCATGCACGTGACCATGTGAATACACAGTGAGAAGTTCAACCATCTACAAGCTAAGAAAAGACAGATGAAAACAAACAAAAAAATACCTGCCAACATTTTAAATTTGGACTTCTAGCATCCAGAACTGTAAGAATATTTTTTTCTTTTTTTCATTTTTTAAAATTAGTTGGAGGCTAATTACTTTACATTTAAATTTGGACTTCTAGCATCTAGAACTGTGAGAATATTTTAAACCAGTCTGTGACATCTTGTTGTGACAGCCCTGGCAAACTGACATACCTTCTATTCATTTTTTAAGTGACCGTTACAATGAAAGTGTATTAAATAGAGTGAAATGCTGTTTCTGCATCAATAGAGATGACCATGTTGGGTTTTTTCCTTCATTCTGTTAAAGTGGTATGTTACTCATTGATTTTTGTATATTGAGTTGTTGCAGGAAGGGGCAACCCTTCCAGGGCCCCAGAGTGGGCTCTTGTCTAACATTCAGAAATGAATTGGCTGAGGAGACACGCGTGCTGACAAAGCAAGAGATTTTTTGGGGAAAGGGCACCCAGGTGGAGAGCAGTAGGGTAAGGGAATCCAGAAGAACAGCTCTGCTACATGGCTTGATGTCTCGGGTTCAATGATGATGAGATAAGTTTACGGGTTGTCTTTAGCCAATCGTTCTGAGTCAGAGTCCTTCCTGGTGGTGCAAGTCTTGTTCAGCCAAGATGGAAGTCAGAGAGGATTCTGGGAGGTGGTCAGACATGTAGTGTTTCCTTTTGACCTTTCCTGAACTCTTCCAGTTGGTGGTGGATTATTAGTTCTGTGTTCCTTACCAGGACCTCATGTCGTAAAACAATTCATACAAATGGTTACTATGGTGCCTGGCCAGGGTGGGCGGTTTCAGTCAATGTGCTTCCCCAAACAGAGTCACCCTTGCACTCACTCCTAAGACAAATCCTACTTGGTCATGGTGAATAATTCTTTTAACATAATGTTATATGCCATTTACTGGAATTTCATTCCATATTTTTGCTTCCATATTCATAAAGGGTACTGGTCTATAGTTTTCTTTTCTTGTGATGCCATTGTTTAGCTTTTGTATCAGATAAATACTGGTTTCATGACTAAGTTAGAGAACGTTTCAATCACATCTGTTATTTGAAATTAAGAATTGAGGTTAATTTTTATTAAACAATTGATAAGCCAATATTGATTTAAGTGTTTTTAGCTTCTTACATTTAGTGTTTTATAGTTTTTCTCATAAGATTTTTAATGTATTTTATTAGATTTATACCTAAGTATTTTACATTATTGTTGCTAATGAAAATGACATTGTATACTTATTTTAAATTTTCAGTTGTTCAAGATGGCGGAGGAATAGGACGGGGAGACCACTTTCTCCCCTACAAATTCATCGAAAGAACAGTTGAACGCTGAGCAAACTCCACAAAACAACTTCTGATCACTAGCAGAGGACATCAGGCGCCCAGAAAAGCAGCCCATTGTCTTCAAAAGGAGGTAGAACAAAATGTAAAAGATAAAAAGAGAGACAAAAGAGTTAGGGATGGAGACCTGTCCTGGGAAGGGAGTCATAATAGAGGAAGTTTTCAAACACCAGAGTTGGTCCTTTAATGGACTGGAACCTGGTGGTCCGGAGTCGACGATAAGAAAGTAAGAGAGAGCGCTATTGGTCCTTTAATGGACTGGAACCTAGTGGTTCCGAGAGTAAGAGAGAGAAAGAGGCTGATATCCCCTGGTTTACGCGGAAAGCCAATAGAGCCCTGTTCTTAGGGCTCGCGCTGCTGCACGTAGGCACCAGGCGCCCTCTCGAGTGGGTGAAGGCACAGTGCGCCTTCTCGAGAGGGTCTTAGAAGCCCGGGCAAGAAAGTGAGCTCAGCGGGCCTCCGCGCTCCAAGGAATTAGCCAGAAATAGAGAGAGAGAAAGAATAGAAAGAAAGAAGGAAAGAAAGAAAGACAGACACGGGGACCAAAGCTCTGATGGAGCAAAGGTGTTTTAATCAACATGGCGTGGGCATATATACTGTAGTAATTCTCAGCAAAGATAAAGATTAAAATTCCAGACTTACAAAACATAAGATGATCCCTATCAAAGAGAGAGAGTTGCAAACAATCATCTTTTACCATTTGGCTCATAATAAGGAAGAGGGTACTTATCACTGTAATGAGAAATGCCTGGATTCCTCAGCCCGGGAAAGGCGTGCCTCTCCTCTTAATTCCTGAATATTCAGGAATCAATAAGGGCCAGAGGGTTCCTGACAGATCCAAAACCGCACACAGGAAGCCTTTTGTTAAATGCTTCCTGACACACCAGGAAACCCTCTCACTGGGGGGTCTGGGGGAAGTTTTTGAATCTCCGAGGGTAACCTAACCGGGAGGAAAAATAAATAAAACCCACAGATTACATGCCTAATGCCTAAAAGCAACTCCGAGCAGAAAACTACCCCAGACGCTCGCATCCGCCACCAGCAAGTGGGGGCTGAACAGAGAGGAGTGGGCGGCATTGCTTAGGGTAAGAACTGGGCCTGAATGCCCTGAGGGCAATCAGAAGGAGCTAACGTGAGATAGCAACTTAAACTGTGGGATAGCAAGAGAGAGAGAAAATTAACCTGCGAACCGAACACACTGCCGGCCCGTTCACAGAACAAAGAAAGGACTGAGCAATTCCAGAGAAGAACTAGTCAGCTGCGGACCACCCCATCCCCCACCGGAGGCAGGAGGCAGGGGGGAGTGGAAAGGGGCAAACTTGGCCTCAGAGAGGGCATCCCCTACCAAACTGCAAAAGGTTCCCAGTTTCTAACCAAAGACTTCCTGAGATTCTGGATGGTTGATATCCTCTGGGAGGGTCGCAGCTAGAGACCAGCTCCCCAGCAGAGACACAAGGAACACACGACCGGTGCACGTGCAGAAACTGAGGCTGGGACCACGGAGGGGATAAGGCGCACTGCACCCTGGGGAGAGTGCGCTCGTCAATGTTTTTCCCAATGTCCGAATCCCCGAGCGGGAAGAGAGAAGGCTTCCAAGACAATGCAACTCGCAAAAAAGGGAAGTTTATTACTGACTCGAATCAGGGCTCCTGCCACGCGTCCAACACACTGGTACGGGGTCAGAGAGCCCTGAGCAGAGGCCGTTGCCCAAATTTATAAGGTATGCATAAGCAGTTAGTAGCTGGCTTAAGCGGATTGGTTACATGTTTGCAAAGCAATTTTATTGGTACAAACTTTCGCGGGCTTTTGTTCAAACTTAGGCGTCCGCAGGCTTTTTAGCTCTCCCTTTGTTTCTTATTGGGCACATATTGATTGGTTGGCTCCAGGTTACCTGATGGGGGCGGAGAATCCCACCATTTTACGGGAAACCGAAACCCAGGTCCGGGCGCCTGCCAGCCCCGGCAGCCCCACATTCCCCCCTGTCTTTGTTTCTATGGAAGGCCCAATCATAGGTCTTTTATATCATCTGGGGGGACAGTCGAATATTGAGATCTGAGTAACATTATGTGGATGGACAGGCAGTGTGTTTTTCTTAACAACTCTCCCTTGAGAGACTTCATACTCAAGATGTTTTTTGGGATTTGGGGCAGAGGTGTCTTTCTTCTGTAACTTTTTCTTGCTGTGCCTGGGCGTAGGCCTGCCTAGCAGAGCAGAAGTATCTCTATACCTGACCTAAGTTGGGGTGTTTTATATCTGAAACCAGCTTTTACTCTTGTAATAACAGCAACTTAAGTTTGAAACTGTCGGCGCCTCTCAGAGGTAAAATAGACAGGGGCCAAGCAGGAGACATAACAGGATGGTCATCACTGGTCCCCAGAAACAGGAGGCACCGCTGGGATGATTGGCTGGTTGTCAAGCAACAGAGCTGTGTTTTAGGAATCTTATGTTTAGTCTGAAGTTACCATCTTTCACCTGGGTGGGGGCTCCAGTTCTGTAGAAGAACTCAAAAGACATTGTTTTATATATATATATATATATATATATATATATATATATTTTTTTTTTTTTTTTTTAGAAGAATAGGCGTGAAACCCAGTCTGGACCTGGCACTCTAGGGAGACTTGTAGCCAGGTGGCCAGTTGTCTAGTTTTATAAAAAGTAAGGTAGAAGTTATTAACTTTTAGCAGACATTGTTTTGAGAATGGTGGCATCTAAGCCTGACACGACTCAGAAAACTCAAGTGTTTAGCAATACAATGTCTAATCTGAAATTACACCCATAGTGACATCTGTTTATCTTTCAGGATGTCTGAACCATAGCTGAGTACTCTATTTTGACTTTTAATTGTAAAAATTTTTTAATAGCCAAAGCAGATGGCACCATTAATGATGTCAGTGTTTCTCTAGGTATGAAAAGATGCAAGAATTGGGACTCATAAAATCTCTTGAAAAGATCTAACTATCTGAAGGCCTGTTTTGCCAGTTTTTCCCAGAGCACGGAACGCCTCATTCTTGATCTTCACCCTGAACTCTTTTCAGGGCCGTTGAAAGTCAGCAGTTGCAGTGGCCATGATATAATCTCCATAGATGTAGATGGCAAGTGTCAATCTTCAGTTGGCAGAGACCCTTTTTGTTCACAAACTTGACCATGACTTTGAGGGAGGCATTTCATGACTATTTTATCCCATGGTGTTGAGAATGTCCTTTTTCAGGTTTGGCAAAGATTTTGTCCACCAGCCTCTCAATGTGCTGTTACTGGACTAGGCCATAAAACAGTATCTAAAATTCTCTGGACCACCTGTCTTACTAGCCTCTTGGTCCAGGAAAACATTCTCTCTTGTTGCTTCTTCTCATATCTAGAGTTACACTGTCATCATCATAGATCTCATAGGGAACTATATATTATATTATCAGAGGCCTCAGTCACACATTTGGCACTGTAAGAAATAGCAATTTTGTAAAACAGGTGAAATACAAAGAACATAGCCAGCAGTATTAGTAAAGTCACAAGTAAGACCTAAGATGTAGGTCTTTCATTAGATGTAGCCCAGTATATCTCAGGTCATCTGACTTAGTCTACTCTGTACGAATCTTTATCTTTCAGGGAAATTATACATTGGCACCACCATCTATAAGGCACACAGCCCAGTTTTCTAGTGTTACTAGACTGATTATCTTTAGTATGATTTAACTGTTTCTTTTTTTAACACAGAGGAGACTTTAAACCTAAATTACCATAGCCTGGTGTTATCTATATAAATCTATCTCATAATTGTGGGAGGTTTCTTTTTAAACTTTTCTTGTTGTTGATTGTGCTTGAGGAATAGAAAAAGGCTCAAATTTATAGCCAGAGTCAGAGTAGGCATTATTAGTTGGCCCAGTGAGGGGATCCCATCTGGTAGTATCATAATAACCTGAATATGACTATAATTTTTCCAAGTAAATTTCCTCAGGGCCAACCAGTTAGAGTCTTGTAGTAGAGAAATTTACCAAGGTAACCCAAAACTAGATACAGGTATTTGGCCACAAACCCAACAATTGGATTGATTTTCAAAACCAGCATAGTATCAAGCCTATGATAGAAAAGCATTTGATTTATATGTAAAGGTCTAAGAAGTCAAGAAAACACTATAAACGATCATACGAATCAGGTCCAGCATCTTGAACAGGCTGTCTACCTCTGATGTCGTTGTCTTTTCATCCTGGTGTACTGTAGTTTCTCTTGTTTGAGCATCATTTTAAGGTGAGATCAGGTCAGTTGTCTTCTCTATAGACTAATCCAGTAGGGGCCTTTGGAAGTGGGAATTAATTTAAGAGTTAATTTTTCTTCAGTTTTATTGTGCATGAGCTAGTTAAGAGTACCTGATAAAAAGTCTTTCCATCCAGGTTGAAGACAGTCTTTTAAATTATGTCTTTTTCCAGTCCTGGTTGCAGGTCATGAGGCATCTGATCTTCGTCCAAAGATAGATTACTGAGATAAGCTTCAGAAACAAACTTTTACATTAATATCACATAACAGAATTGATCATAGACTTTTTATTTTGCTGAAACACTTATAGGATCTCAGACTGAAGTTTTAATATAAAACAGGGCTGGGAAACACACCAAAGGCTTATCACAGATTTTGTCTAACAAATCTAGGTGAACCTTTTTTTTTTTTTTAAGGTCTCAAAACTTTTTTGAGATTTTTGTACCTGTTAGTGAGATAAACTTTTTAGCTCATTTGATAAACTTATTGGAAACTTAAGAGTTTCAAATTTCTGGAGGAGTCAGATAGAGAGAAAATATAATTGTTTTGTTTATAATGTGTAATTTTACCAACTTATTTTATAATTAGTTTAAGAGGAAGGTTTTCTCTACTCCCGGAAAACACACGATGTAAACCTGTAATTTCTCAGATAGAAACCATAAAAGTTATAAGCATATTCGCTGGTTCATTCAGTCCTTTGTTAACTTTTGTGAAGTCATCAGGTATTTTTTTATCATAATACCAAGACATATCAAAATGTTAAGAACTCTATATAATTTCTAGGATATCTGCATTAGTAATTTTTCATGCATTATAACATGAGCAGATTTATTACTCATTTGATAATCTTTTTTATGTAATTTAACCAACCAAATAAACAGTTTAATATTTCTCTTTGGGATGTTTCAGGGGCCCTCTGAAACACCCCAAAGTTAGCTAGATGTCAAAGGAACTTCAAAAGAATTCGATTCAGGAAGTTTTATTGAAAAGAGCAATTAAAAGCTTAAGAACATTTGGTCAGATTTAGTCAATGTTGGTGGGTGTATCATTTAGCTTGTTGATATGTCACAATGGGCACAAATACCAAGGCTCAAGGTCTAGTGAAAGTCAGCTCCGCCATCTTGGACCTAGTTGGCTCTAACCAGTTTTCTTATGATGTGTCATTCTTAGCAAAATCTATTTATCTAACTAATTGTAATCTAATTTTAGAAAATCCTGATCATGGATAACTCTTTTTAGTATTTTTCATACTTTTTTTTTTTTTTTACTGAAAGTGCACTTTTGCTTTTCTTTAGCAACCAAGAGCCAACTTTTATATTAGCATTTTATAGATTGGTGAGCATAAATACCAGTGATAATTTTTAAAACCCTTGCTTTCTTAAAACATTTTAGGATGGCATCAAACATTATTTATTTATAGTCCCAAATCTCTTTAGTTTTTCTGTAAAAGGAAATCAGTGTTTAGTAGTAAATGTTTTAAAATCTTATTTTATTTGGAAATGACCTAATTATTTAATAGACTTTCAATACTTAGTTTAGCACAACCCTTAGAAATTCCAGTTACACCAATCTGGAGAGACTATTTTAAACAGATATTCTTAAAGAATAATTATTTTTAACAGAGTTTATATACAAACTCATACCTCATTTATACCTTTTAGAACTTTTTTACTCGAGGTAATTTCTTTGTCTACAAATCTGTAACAGGCATAATATTTAACTTATATTAAACCTAGGTACAATGAAAATACTTTACTTGATGTTAATTACTCTAAGACATGTCTATATTAGATAGGTCAACAAACAAACATTAATGTCAGGTATTTAATACTGAATATTTCTCAGTTCACCTGAACCTGGAATTTATTGTTTAATTTAGAATTATTTGATTTGTAAGCACTTACCCCTTCTTAAGCCAATTAAATAGAGCTCATTTACAAATTAACCTAAAAATATTTTCTAGAGATAAAGACATACCAAAACATATTTAAACAGACACAGTGCAAGATCTATCTTCATTTTCTAAGTTTTGTCATGAATTTAGATATTACAATATAAAATTTAAATAAATAACATTTTTAAAGATTTCAAAAGGAGGAGGACCAGAGACAATGCCGGCATACACAAATACACAAACACGGAGAGCCGAAGGCAGACACACAGACAGACAAACATCGGCCAATAACATAGCGCTGGGTTTCGGGCCCCCTGAATTCTCTTGCCTCCCGGTAGCAGGTTCACCTTACCGAATGGCGTCCACTGTTCACCAGACTTGGGGTAACTTTCTTTTCCACAGAATCGGCTGCCTCCCAGCACGTCCGCTGGCCTCGGCCTTATGCTAGCTCACTCCCCTTTATAGCAAGCTTTTTTTTCTGCGCCAGACACCTTCCTGCTTTCCAGCAGGGCCTCGGATTTACATTGGACTTGCCTGTTCTGCCTGATCACTGGTGTTTTTATCTATCCTTCCCCTCTGTCCTGGAAGTGTTCTCTTTCCCTGGTCAAGGGATCCCGGATGAGCCCCCAAATGTTTTGCCCAATGTCCGAATCCCCGAGCAGGAAGAGAGAAGTCTTCCAAGACAATGCAACTCGCAAAAATGGGAAGTTTATTACTGACTCGAATCAGGGCTCCTGCCGCGCTTCCAACACAGTGGTACGGGGTCAGAGAGCCCTGAGCAGAGGCCGTTACCCAAATTTATAAGGTATGCATAAGCAGTTAATAGCTGGCTTAAGCGGATTGGTTACATGTTTGCAAAGCAATTTTATTGATACCAACTTTCACAGGCTTTTGTTCAAACTTAGGCTTCCGCAGGCTTTTTAGCTCTCCCTTTGTTTCTTACTGGGCGCATATTGATTGGCTGGCTCCAGGTTACCTGTTGGGGGCGGGGAATCCCACCATTTCACGGGAAACCGAAACCCAGGTCCGGGCCGCCTGCCAGCCCCGGCAGCCCCACAGTCAAGCTCCTGGCTGCATGAGCTGCTCGGGCAGGGAAGGCACAAAACACAGGCCCAACCGAGTCTATGCTTTTGTGGCGTACCAGAAAACTGGAACCGCACACAACTCAGGGCCCGCTCCCTGTAGAGCAGTCTGGAACCTGAGCAGTGTAGACAGGCCGCGAGCGGGGGCAAACCCAGTGTGGTCGGAACACTGCGAGTGCTCTGCACACAGGCCAGTGATATTTGTCTGCAGTGTCCCTCCCTCCCCACAGCAAGACTGAACAAGCGAACCTAAACAAGAGACCACCTCCGCCTGCTTGTGTCAGGGCAGAAATTAGACACTGAAGAGACCTGCAGACAGAAGCCAAATAAACAGAGGGAACCACTTCAGAAGTGACAGGTGCAACAAATTAAAATACCTGTAGTTAACACTGACAACACCGGAAGGGGCCCATAGATATCGAGAAGTGTAAGCTGGAACAAGGAGCTATCTGAAACTGAACCAAACCGACACTGCCCGCAACAGCTACAGAGAAATTCTTAGATACATTTTTACTATTTTTTTAATTAAAAAAATTTTTATTTTATAATTCCCTATTACTCCTCTATTACTCTTTAATTTTCATTTTCTTTTATTTTCTTTTAAAGTCCTCTATTACTCCTCTATTACTCCTTAATTTTCATTTTCATTTTCATATATTTTTACTATTTTTTAATTAAAATTTTTTTCTTTTTTTTTCTTTTATTTTCTTTTAAAGTCCTCTATTACTCCTCTATTACACCTTAATGTTAATTTTAATTTTCATACAATTTTACTATTTTTTTAATTAAAAATTTTTTTCTTTTTTCTTTTAAACTCCTCTATTACTCCCTAATTTTCATTTTCATTTCACTATAACCTTGCAAAAAAAAGACCCTATGTTTAAAGTGAACTTCATATATATTTCTTAAATTTTTTGTGTTTTTGTTTTTAATATTGTATTTTTAAGAGTCTAACCTCTAGTCTAGATTTTTAATCTTTGTTTTTCAGTATTTGATATCAATTTTGGACATTTAAGAATCCAATATTCAGTACCCACTTTTGCTCAGGAGTGTGTCGATTACTCTTTCGCCCTTTTGACACTCCTTTTTCTCCCTCAGATCACCTCTATTTCCTCCCTCACCCTTCTCTTCTCAATCTAATTCTGTGAATCTCTGTGGGTGTTCTGGGCTACGGAGAACACTTAGGGAACAGAGTACTGCCTAGACCTGTCTCTCTTCTCTTGAGTCCCCCTTTTTCTCCTCCTGCCCATCTCTATCTCCTTCCGCCCTCTCCTTTTCTTCACGTAACTCTGTGAACCTCTCTGGGTGTCCCTCACTGTGGAGAATCTTTTCACCATTAACCAAGAAGTTTTATTATAAATGCTGTATAGTTGGAGAAGTCTTGAGGCTACTGGAAGTATAAGACTGAAATCCAGAGGCAGGAGACTTAAGCCCCAAACCTGAGAATTCCAGAGAACTCCTGACTACAGGGAACGTTAAGTAATAAGAGATGATTCAAAAGCCTCCATACCTACATTGAAACCAACCACCACCCAAGAGCCAATAAGTTCCAGAGCAAGACATATGATGCAAATTCTCCAGCAACGCAGGAACATAGCCTGGAGTGTCAACAAACAGGCTGCCCAAAGTCACACCAAACACATAGACTCATCTCAAAACTCACTACTGGACACTCCATTGCACTCCAGAGAGAAAAAATCCAGTTCCACGCACCAGAACACCAATGCAAGCTTCCCTAACCAGGAAACCTTGACAAGCCAATCATCCAACCCCACCCACTGGGAGAAACCTCCACAATAAAAAGGAACCACAGACCACCATAAAACAGAAAGGCCACTCCAAACACAGTAATCTACACAAGATGAAAAGGCAGAGAAATACCCAGCAGGTAAAGGAACATGAAAAATGCCCACCAAACCAAACAAAAGAGGAGGAGATAGGGAATCTACCTGAAAAAGAATTTAGAATAATGATAATAAAAATGATCCAAAATCTTGAAAACAAAATGGAGTTACAGATAAATAGCGTGGAGACATGGATTGAGAAAATGAAAGAAATGTTTAACAAGGACCTAGAAGAAACAAAAAAGAGTCAATTAAAAATGAATAATGCAATAAATGAGATAAAAAACATGCTGGAAGGAACCAACAATAGAATAACAGAGGCAGAAGATAGGATAAGTGAAGTAAAGATAAAATGGTGGAAATAAATGAAGCAGAGAGGAAAAAAGAAAAAAGAATCAAGAGAAATGAGGACCACCTCAGGGACCTCTGGGACAATGTTAAATGCCCCAACAGTCAAATCGGAGGAGTCCCAGAAGAAGAAGACAAAAAGAAAGGTCATGAGAAAATACTCGAGGAGATAATAGCTGAAAACTTCCCTAAAATGGGGAAGGAAATAATTACAAAAGTCCAAGAAACCCAGAGGATCCAAAACAGGATAAACCCAAGGCAATACACCCCAAGACACATATTAATCAAATTAACAAAGATCAAACACAAAGAACAAATATTAAAAGCAGCAAGGGAGAAACAACAAATAACACACAAAGGGGTTCCCATAAGGATAACAGCTGATCTTTCAACAGAAACTCTTCAGGCCAGAAGGGACTGGTAGGACATATATAAAGTAATGAAAGAGAATAACCTACAACCCAGATTACTGTACCCAGCAAGGATCTCATTCAGAGATGAAGGAGAATTCAAAAGCTTTACAGACAAGCAAAAGCTGAGAGAATTCAGCACCACCAAACCAGCTCTTCAACAAGTGCTAAAGGATTTCTCTATACAGGAAACACAGAAAGGTTGTATAAACGTGAACTGAAAACAACCAAGTAAATGGCAACAGAACCATACCTATCAATAATTACCATAAATGTAAATGGGTTGAATGACCCAACCAAGGGAGACTGGCTGAATGGATACAAAAACAAGACCCCTATATATGCTGTCTACAAGAGACCCATCTCAAAACAAGGGACACATACAGACTGAAAGTGAAGGGCTGGAAAAAAATATTTCACGCAAACTGAGACCAAAAGAAGGCAGGAGTCGCAATACTCATATCAGAAAAAATAGACTTTGAAATAAAGGCTGTGAAAAGAGACAAAGAAGGAGACAACATAATGATCAAAGGATCAATCCAAGAAGAAGATATAACAATTATAAATATATATGCATGCAACATACGAGCACTGCAATATGTAAGGCAAATGATAACAAGTATGAAAGGGGAAATTAGCAGTAACACAATAATAGTGGGAGACTTTAACACACCACCCACACCTATGGATAGATCAACTAGACAGAAAATTAACAAGGAAACACAAACTTTAAGTGACACAATGGACCAGCTAGACCTAATTGATATCTATAGGACATTTCACCCCAAAACAATCAATTTCACCTTTTTCTCAAGTGCACATGGAACCTTCTCCAGAAGAGATCGTATCCTGGGCCATAAATCTAGCCTTGGCAAATTCAAAAAAATTGAAATCATTCCAGTCATCTTTTCTGACCACAATGCAGTAAGATTCTATCTCAATTGCAGGAAAAAAACTATTAAAAATTTCAACATGTGGAGGCTAAATAACACACTTCTGAATAACCAACAAATCATAGGAGAAATCAAAAAAGAAATAAAAATATGCATAGAAATGAATGAAAATGAAAACACAACAAGCCAAAACCTATGGGACACTGTAAAAGCAGTGCTCAGGGGAAGGTTCATAGCATTACAGGCTTACCTCAAGAAACAAGAAAAAAGTCAAATAAATAACCTAACTCTACACCTAAAGCAACTAGAGAAGGAAGAAATAAAGAACCCCAGGGTTAGTAGAAGGAAAGGAAACTTAAAAATTAGGGCAGAAATAAATGCAAAAGAAACAAAAGAGACCATAGCATAAATCAACAAAGCTAAAAGCTGTTTTTTTGAAAAGATAGATAAAATTGGCGAACTGTTAGCAAGACTCATTAAGAAACAAAAGGAGAAGAACCAAATCAACAAAATTAGAAATGAAAATGGAGAGATCACAACAGACAACACTGAAATACAAAGATCATAAGAGAACTACTACCAGCAACTATATGTCAATAAAATGGACAACTTGGAAGAAATGGACAAATTCCTAGAAAAGTATAACTTTCCAAAACAGAACCAGGAAGAAATACAAGATCTTAACAGACCCATCACAAGCAAGGAAATCAAAACTGTAATCAGAAATCTTCCAGCAAACAAAAGCCCAGGACCAGATGGCTTCACAGCTGAATACTACCAAAAGTTTAGAGAAGAGCTAACACCTATCTTACTCAAACTCTTCCAGAAAACTGAACAGGAAGGTAAACTTCCAAACGCATTCTATGAGGCCACCATCACCCTAATTCCAAAACCAGACAAAGATGCCACAAAAAAAGAAAACTACAGGCCAATGTCACTGATTAATATAGATACAAAAATCCTTAACAAAATTCCAGCAAACAGAATCCAACAGCATATTAAAAAAATCATACATCATGACCAAGTGGGCTTTATCCCAGGAATGCAAGGATTCTTTAACATCCATAAATCAGTCAATGTAATACACCACATTAACAAATTGAAAGATAAAAGCCATATGATTATCTGAATAGATGCAGAAAAAGCCTTTGACAAAATTCAACATCCATTTATGATAAAAACTCTCCAGAAAGCAGGAATAGAAGGAACATACCTCAACATAATAAAAGCCATATATGACAAACCCACAGCAAACATTATCTTCAATGGTGAAAAATTGAAAGCATTTCCCCTAAAATCAGGAACAAGACAAGAGTTCCCACTCTCACCACTACTATTCAACATAGTTTTGGAAGTTTTGGCCACAGCAATCAGAGCAGAAAAAGAAATAAAAGGAATCCAGATAGGAAAAGAAAAAGTGAAACTCTCACTGTTTGCAGATGACATGATCCTCTACATAGAAAACCCTAAAGACTCTACCAGAAAATTACTAGAGCTAATCAATGAATATAGTAAAGTTGCAGGATATAAAATTAACACACAGAAATCTCTTGCATTCCTATACACGAACAATGAGAAAACAGAAAGAGAAATTAAGGAAACAATACCATTCACCATTGCAACAAAAAGAATAAAATACTTAGGAGTATATCTACCTAAAGAAACAAAAGACCTATACATAGAAAACTGTAAAACACTGATGAAAGAAATCAAAGAGGACACAAATAGATGGAGAAATATACTGTATTCATGGATGGGAAGAATCAATATTGTGAAAATGACTATGCTACCCAAAGTAACCTATAGATTTAATGCAATCCCTATCAAGCTACCAACGGCATTTTTCACAGAACTAGAACAAATAATTTCACAATTTGTATGGAAATACAAAAAACCTCAAATAGCCAAAGCAATCTTGAGAAAGAAGAATGGAACTGGAGGAATCAACCTGCCTGACTTCAGGCTCTACTACAAAGCCACAGTCATCAAGACAGTATGTTACTGGCACAAAGACAGAAATACAGATCAATGGAACAAAATAAAAAGCCCAGAGATAAATCCACGTACCTATGGACACCTTATCTTCAACAAAGGAAGCAAGGATATACAATGGAAAAAAGACAACCTCTTTAACAAGTGGTGCTGGGAAAACGGGTCAACCACTTGTAAAAGAATGAAACTAGAACACTTTCTAACACCATACACAAAAATAAACTCAAAATGGATTAAAGATCTAAACATAAGACCAGAAACTATAAAACTCCTAGAGGAGAACATAGGCAAAACACTCTCTGACATAAATCACAGTAAGATCCTCTATGACCCACCTCCCAGAATATTGGAAATAAAAGCAAAATTAAACAAATGGGACCTAATGAAACTTAAAAGCTTTTGCACAACAAAGGAAACTATAAGCAAGGTGAAAAGACAGCCTGCAGAATGGGAGAAAATAATAGCAAATGAAGAAACAGACAAAGGATTAATCTCCAAAATATACAAGCAACTCCTGCAGCTCAATTCCAGAAAAATAAATGACCCAATCAAAAAATGGGCCAAAGATCTAGACAGACATTTCTCCAAAGAAGACATACAGATGGATAACAAACACATGAAAAGATGCTCAACATCACTCATTATCAGAAAAATGCAAATCAAAACCACAGTAAGGTACCATTACAGGCCAGTCAGGATGGCTGCTATCCAAAAGTCTACAAGCCATAAATGCTGGAGACGGTGTGGAGAAAAGGGAACCCTCTTACACTGTTGGTGGGAATGCAAACTAGTATAGCCACTATGGAAAACAGTGTGGAGAATCCTTAAAAAGCTGGAAATAGAACTGCCATATGACCCAGCAATCCCACTCCTGGGCATACACACCGAAGAAACCAGATCTGAAAGAAACACATGTACCCCAATGTTCATCGCAGCACTGTTTATAATAGCCAGGACATGGAAGCAACATAGATGCCCATCAGCAGACGAATGGATAAGAAAGCTGTGGTACATATACACAATGGAATATTACTAGCCATTAAAAAGAATTCATTTGAATCAGTTCTAATGAGATGGATGAAACTGGAGCCCATTATACAGAGTGAAGTAAACCAGAAAGATGAAGACCAATACAGTATACTAATGCATATATATGGAACTTAGAAAGATGGTACCCTATATGCAAAACAGAAAAAGAGACACAGATGTACAGAACGGACTTTTGGACTCTATGGGAGAAGACGAGGGTGGGATGATCTGAGAGAACAGCACTGAAACATGTATACTATCAAATGTGAAACAGATCGCCAGTCCAGGTTGGATGCATGAGACAAGTGCTCAGGGCTGGTGCACTGGGATGACCCAGAGGGATGGAAGGGAGAGGGAGGTGGGGGGGGGGGGTTCAGGATGGGGAACATATGTAAATCCATGGCTGATTCATGTCAATGTATCACAAAAACCACTACAATATTGTAATTAGCCTCCAACTATTAGAAATAAATGGAAGAAAAATAAATAAATAAATAAATTTGAGTTGTTCATAGCTGGTCTATCAGAAAGGAACTGACATTTATGTATTTGACTTGTATTTGAAACATTCTTGTGATTGCTTATTAGTTTGGGGAGATATTTTGATGATTCTTTGACATTTTTCTGCATAAAGAGTCATATAATATTGGGGAAATTGTTTTCTTTCTTTCTTCCCAACTGTATACTTTTCTTTCATTTTCTTGTCTTACTAGCTAGGGATTCCAGTATGATATTGGATAGGAGTGGTGATGATAGAAATCCTGATAGTTCTAAAATTGATTATTTATTTTACTCTGCTTATACTGAATTTAATTTGCCCTTATTTTTCTAGTTTACTGAAGTGGAAGATTAGATTATTGGTTTTAGTTACTTCTTCTTTTCTAATGAAGCAATAGCTAAAATTTTCTTTTCTAATTCAGTGCTATAATTTTCCCTCTAAACACTGCTTTTTCTGTATCCCACAAATTTTGATGAGTTGTATTTTCATTTTTGTGTAGTTTAAAATATATATTATTATGGTAAAAACACTTAACATGAGGTCTAACCTGTTAAATGTTTAAGTATGCATTATTATTAACAAGTGCAATCTAGAGGTAACAGTTCTCTAGAAATTATTTATCTTGCATAAATGGAGTTTTATGCCCTTTGAACAGAAATTCCTTACTTTTACTTTGCCCCTGCATCTATCATTTTACTCTCTCTGAGTCTGAATATTTTATAGACCTCCTTTAAGTGGAATGATGCAATATTTGTCCTTTTGTAACTGGTGCATTTCACTTAGAATGTCCCCCAGGCTCATCCATGTTGTTGAATTTGACAGGAGTTTCTTCCATTTTAAGAAAGAATAACATACTGTGTATGTATATACTCCCCTTGTCCATTCATTTGTCAATAAACATTTTGGTTGTTTCCATATCTTGGCTATTGCAAATAATGCTGCAATAAGCATGAATACATCTCTCTAGATCCTGATTTAAATTCTCTTGGGTATATACTTGGAAGTGAGATTGTTGATTCATATGGTAATTCTACTGTTAATTTTTTGAGAAAACCCCACAATATTTTCTACAGAAGTTGTACCATTTTGCATTCCTAACACAATTTCTCCACAACATGACAAACACTTACTTTTTGCCTTTTAAAAAAATAATAGCCATCCTAAGGAATATAAAGTGGTATCTCACTGTGATTTTGATTTTTCTTTAAAAAAATTCATAGTCATTCTAACATATGTGAAATAACATTTCATTGTTGTTTTGACCTTCCCTGAAAGTTAGTGATACCAAGCTCTTTTTCATATACCTGTTGGCCATTTTGCATGTCTTCTCCAGACAAGATTCAAGTCTTTGCCCATGTTTTAATCAGATTCTTTGTATTTATGCTATTGAGTTGTAGGAGTCCTTTATATATTTTGGCTATTAATCCAGTATCAGATAAATGGTTTACAACTATTTATTCCTGTTCTATTGATGTTTTCCTTATACCTTTCTACTATTGTGAATAATGTTATGAACATGGTTTTACAAACATCTTTTCAAGTCCCTGGTTTCAATTCTGAGTATATAGAAGTGGAATTGCTGGATCATATCATAAAATAACTTTTTGGGGGGAACTGACATATTATTTTCCACAGCAGCTGCATAATTTTACATTCCCTTCATTAATGCACAAAAGTTTCTATTCTTCCACATCCCTGTCAACACTTCTCATTTGCTTTTTGTTTAAAAGTCATCATAATGGATGTGCTGCACTCAATATGCCAGTAAATTGGGAAAACTCAACAGTGGCCACAGGACTAGAAAAACCAGTTTTCATTCCAGTCCCAAAGAATGTTCCAATTACCACACAAGCTAGCAAAGTAATGCTCAGATTTCTCCAAGCTAGCCTTCAATAGGACATGAACCGTGAACTTGCAGGTGTTCAAGCTGGATTTAGAAAAGGCAGAGGAACCAGAGATCAAACTGCCAACATTCATTGAATCATAGAAAAAAGAAGAGAATTCCAGGAAAGTATCTACTTCTGCTTCATTGACTACACTAAAAGTGTTTGAGTGTGTGGGTCACAACAAACTGTGGGGAATTAGTAAAGAGATAGGAATACCAGACCACCTTACTTGTCTCCTGAGAAACCTGTATGCAGGTCAAGAAGCAACAGTTAGAACTGGACATGGAACAATGGACTGCTTCAAAATTGGGAAAGGAGTATGTCAAGGCTGTATATTGTCACCTTGCTTATTCAACTTACATGCAGAGTACATTATGGAAAATGCTGGGCTGGATGAAGCACAAACTGGAATCAAGATTGCCAGGAGAAATATCAATAACCTCAGATATGCAGATAACACCACCCTTGTGGCAGAAAGGAAAGAGGAACTAAAGAGCCTCTTGTTGAAAGTGAAAGAGGAGAGAGAAAAAGCTGGCTTAAAACTCAACATTCAAAAAACGAAGATCATGGCATCCAGTCCCATCACTTCATGGCAAATAGATGGGGAAACAATGGAAACAGTGACAGACTTTATTTCCTTGGGCTCCAAAATCACTGCAAATGGTGACTGCAGCCATGAAATTAAAAGACGCTTGCTCCTTGGAAGAAAAGCTATGACCAACCTAGAGAGCATCTTAAAAAGCAGAGCAATTACTTTGCAATCAAAGGTCCATCTAATCAAAACTATGGTTTTTCCAGTAGTCATGTATGGATGTGAGAGTTGGACCATAAAGAAAGCTGAGCACTGAAGAAATGATGCTGTTGAACTGTGGTGTTGGAGAAGACTCTTTAGAGTCCCTTGGCCTGCTAGGAGATCAAACGGGTCCATCCTAAAGGAAATCAGTCCTGAATATTCATTCATTGGAAGGACTGATGCTGAAGCTGAAGCTCCAATACTCTGGCCACCTGATGTGAAGAGCTGACTCTTTAGAAAAGATCCAGATGCTGGGAAAGATTGAACGCAGGAGGAGAAGGGCACAATAGAGGATGAGATAGTTGGATGGCATCACCGACTTAATGGATGTGAGTTTGAACAACCTCTGGGAGATGGTGAAGAACAAGGAAACCTGGCGTGCTGCAGTCCATGGGGTTCAAAGAGTCGGACACAACTGAACGACTGGAAAACAATGGATATGAAGCAGTATTTCATTGTGATCTTGATCTGCATTCCCTCATAACTAGTGAGGAGCATCTTTTCAGTGGCTTAATGGACATTTGTGTATCTTCCTAGGAGAATTGTTTAATCTCTTTCATAATTTTTTAATTGGGTTGTTTCTGTATTTGTTGTTGAGTTGTAGGAATTCCTTATATAGTCTCACTATTAACCATTTCTAAGCTACGTGATCAGCATACATTTTCTCCCCCTTCACTAATCATCTCTTTAATCTATTAGCATCATTTGATGCTCAAACGCTTTTTAAAAATTTTTTTACACAAAATTCACATTTTATTTATGTTGAAATAAACTATACAAAATTGATTTTCTTCACCAAAAATAACAGCAATATTTTCTGTATTATTCCTAGATAAACTACAAAACACTTATATTTGTAGGCTTTCTAGGTTTTGCTTGTAAATCAAGATGAGGCAGTAGATACAGTCATGGAAAAAGACAGAAGAAAACAGACAAATCAGTTGTCAGTATACCATGGCCTCTGATCCTTTCTTGACCATGAAACTGAAGTGTTCAACATATACCTGCCAAAAAGCTTATGAAGACATAGGCTCAATAAAGGAATGTAAACAGCAATAACCAGATGTGGAACAACAATGGCAGGCTCTTCCATTCAAATTCTAACTTGTTGCTTTAGCTTCATTTGATAAAGAGAAAATCTACACTGAAATCCTTGTTTGACAAGCTTACATGTTTCTCTTATAGTCTGATAATTTTCTTAACTGTCCTTTACAGATTTTTAATAGCATACTTATAACTCCTACTATTCAAAAAGTCAGTCATGAGCTTCACTGTAACATTTTACAAAATGCATTCCTTCCTAGCATACCTCCTAATTTTATTTTTTCAAAGATCTGATAACTTAATACCTGACAATTTGATCCACAGTGATAAACATAATGTCTAAAATCACTTAACTAAAACAATTCCAAAGTGCCATTAGCAGAGATCACATAAAACTGTAATATGGTACTTTCAGTGCTATCTTCTGGAAGAACAGTTAGGTCTCCAAAGCATGAGCATTCGAACAGGCCATTTAAACAGGCAGATTATCAGTGACTAATGTACTCAATGGGAGGCCTACAGGTCAAGATATTCAGTGATTAAGTGGCCTACCCTTACAACTTTTCTGTAAGATATTTTTAAATTTCTTACAGGTTTTTTTTAAAAAATATCAAATATAAGAGAAAGTCTAGGTTAAAAGTCTCTTAGGTATTTTCAATGGTTTCTGAATTATCTGTAGGAAGCTCTGACTTACTTGTATAGAGTTTGATATATGTATCCACCATTAAATCCAAATCATGTTTTATATCAGAATTTATGTTTAGCAAAGCCAAGTTACTTGACCTTTGATCTGTCAAAGTGTTCCTCAAGTATGCTTTGAGACGCTTTTGCCCATTTTCATAGCGTTCATTCTCAACTTTCATCACAGGAAGAATACATAGGACCTTCAGCAATGTGTAAACATTAGGAAAAAAACTTGATGTCTGGTAGATGAAGGGCTTCATAAATAGTGGATGGAAGTTCTATATCTTTCCCTCTGTTTCCATTTGATTCTCCAACAATGCAGCTCAGCAGAGAGTGTGTCAGGATTAGGTAAGTCACTTTGGTACATGTCAGCATGGTGCTCCTCTGACGTATTGAATTTGAGCTGTCCCATAACAGAGGGTACCAGGGATAAGCACTTAAGAGCTTTGAGGTCCTGTTCTGAGAATATATCTTTCAGTTCCTGAATAATGTGTTCCACAGTTGGAACACTTAGAGTTTCTTTATAGTAACTCTCAGGTTAGCTGAGATTCCAGGTTACTGTGCTGAGCTGTGCGAAATTTCCCTGGGAGTTTCATCTGAATATCAAGTTTGGTTGCCAAATTTGTGCCTTCCTCAAACCAAAATTCATGATAAACTTCTATATTTTCCATCACTTCATTTAGAGAATGTAACACTGCAGTCAAGCTACTGGCTGCAAAAAAAGACATCAGAGGTTTGCCCCTGAAGATTTTTCCCAAAGGCTCTTGTAAAAGACAAAACATTTTTAAGAACAACAATGTTATCGCACTACAGAGGAAAAATGCTCGGCCAGCTATGTAGTTATTCCATCTAACATTTGTATCACTATTTATACCATGTAAACATAAAACAAGTGCTTGTAGGAGGTCCACTAAGATTTCAAAAGCATCATGCCTGCCTGTCCACTGAGAACGGCAAATTTCTTTCAGTTCTTTGCCCCTTTCTTCATTGTTCCGAAAGAGGACAGAAATTACATTTTCAAGCTCTAAAAGCAGTTGTGGTGATCAATGAAAAAAAGAACAAACTTCCTCAATTGTTCCTAATGCGACAGATACTCCCATAACAGGCACTGATTTTGCCAACCACATATTTAAGGCACAGGAAGAGCAGAGTGTGTAGATAGCTTGGGGATATTTCTCTAAATTTCACAGCCAAAATTTTTGCATCAGCTTCATAAGGCAGGAAGCCTACAAATTCCTCTCTCAGGTTGTGAGCTTCATCGACAAACCTCACCAACACAGGCAGGTGCTCTTCCCCCTCGATGTCCACCACATCGTCAGTGATGATGGAAAAGAAGTGAGAGTCCCTCACCTCCCTGAGGGTCTCTTCCCGAATGCAGCTCTTGCAGATCTCCAGCATCTGCTTCTGCTGTGTCTTGGAACAGAACAGTGTGTTCACTGCTGTTGTCTCAAAGCGCTTTCTCAGAACCTCTTCACCAGAATTGATCCAGCACTTGAGCAGTGCTTGAAAGTTATCAGGAGTAAAAAGACCTTCTGGGATTTCATCAGCTTCATGTCCATCCAGAGGTATGTTTTGTTTTCCCATAAGAATCAAAATTTCAAATAAAGATTTTAAATATTCTTTGTTTTCCTTCTCTTCAAGAGTTAAAGGTAAAATGTCTTCATCCTGCTCTTCACCCCCTTCTTCTGCACTGGGATTCTGAGCATTGCTGTTGTTTACTTTTTTATGTTTTGGTTCCTGTTCAGAAGTTTCATCAATTTTTTTCTGTTTCAGTGTCCTGATTTCATCTTCACTCAATTCTTTTATTCGTTTTCTGTGTCTACTATGTGGATTATTCAAATGACTGGTAAGATCGAATATTGTTGGTATGGCATTATCTCAGAGAACTGTCCTGTAAGGACTAGTTCTGCAGATCATAGAGGTCTCAAAGTGTTTGGCACACAGGCGATAATGTTTGTTCAGCTGATCAGGTGTTTTATCTTCTAAGTCTGCCCTCCTACAGTTCACCCACTTCTGGCATCTGGCCGGATCCCGCGGAAACCTGAAGAAGGCCAGGTCCGACTGCGTGCTCTTCCGCGTGTAGTTGGGGGCCACGCGGAAGTTCGGCATCTTTGTCTGCCGGCCGGCCGACCCAGCCTTCCCCTCCCCGCCTCCTCAGGGCTGCCCGCCAGCCCGTCAGGGTCGGGGAGGGGAGCCAGGCCGGCCAGCCAGCCAGCTCATCAGGCTAAAAAATTTTAATGTAGTATAATTTGTCCATTTTTCTTTTCTTGCCTATGCTTTCGGTGTCATGTTCAAGAAATCATTTTCAAATCCAATATCATACAGATTTTCCCTGTATTTTCTTCTGAAAAGATTATAATTTTACTTCTTACATTTAGGTCTTTGATCAAACTTAATTTTCATATATTGTCTAGGGATCCAATTTTATTATTTTCCATGTGGACATCCAGTTCTCCTGAGCTTCACAGGTAGCACAGTGGGTAAAGAATCCTCCTGCAATGCAGGAGATTCAGGAGATGCCAGTTTAATCCCTGGGTCAGGAAGATCCCCTAGAGGAGGGCATGGCAACCCACTCTAGTATTCTTGCCTGGATAACCCTATGGACAGAGGAGCCTGGTGGGCTTCAGTCCATGGAGTCTCAGAGTCGGACAAGACTGAAATGACTGAGCACGCACACATGTATCCAGTTTTCCCAACATTATTTGCTGGAAAAATGTCCTTCCTCCATTTTGGAGGAAATGGTCCTTGCACCATTTTGGAAAATCATTTGGTCATATATGCAGTGCTTTAGGAGAAGGAAATGGCAACTCACTCCAGTGTTCTTGCCTGGAGAATCCCAGGGACAGAGGAGCCTGGTGGGCTGCCATCTGTGGGGTCGCACAGAGTCGGACACGACTGATGCACCTTAGCAAAAGCAGCAGTGCCTTATTTCTGACCTCCTGATTCTATTTTATTGGTTTGTATATCTGTCTTTATGTCATTAGCATACTCTTTTGATTAGTGTAGTAAGTTTTGAAATTGGGAAGTGTATCAATCGTTTCAGTTCAGTCGCTCATTCAGATCTGACTCTTTGCAACCCTATGGACTGCAGCATGCCCAGATTCCCTGTCCATCACCAACTCCCCGAGTTCACCAAAACCCATGTCCATCGAGTCAGTGATGCCATCCAGCCATCTCATCCTCTGTCATCCCCTTCTCCTCCTGCCTTCAGTCTTCCCCAGCATCAGGGTCTTTTCCAATGAGCTAGCTCTTCATATCAGGTGGCCAAAGTATTGAAGTTTCAGCTTCAACATCAGTCCTTCCAATGAATATTCAGGACTGATTTCCTTTAGGATTGACTGGTTTGGTCTCCTTGCAGTCCAAGGGACTCTGAAGAGTCTTCTGGGAAGTGTATACATGGTTGCTTTTAAATGTCTTCCTTTTCCTAAGAGGCTTACCCCTGTTTCTACTGTGCCTTAGCTGTTCTACTATATTCTTAAATCAATAATCTCTTGCAGATCCAGATACAAGATGGTAGAGAAATCAGATGGAAAGATCACCATCCCCCTCACTACCACACACAGAACATTTTCTGAATACCAGCAGAGGACCCCAGGCTTCCAGAAAGGCAAACAGATCTCCTCAGAATGAGGTAGGGTAAAAGATGAAGACAAAGAGCGAGACAAAGAATTTTGGGGCAGGGACCTGTGCCCTGGAGAGTGAGTCATGAAAGAAGAAAAGTTTCCGCACACTGGAAAACCCCCTAACAGGTGGAGTCAGGGGGGAGTTTCAGAACCTCAGAAGGCAGTGAAACAGTGAATATTCAGAAGGCAAAACGAAGAGAATTCACCACAGAGATCGTGCTGAATGGCACTTTTGGCACTTCCCAGCCGAAAAGTGGCTAACACTCTCACAACTGCCACAAAGAGTAGGGGCTGGGTTCGGAGACTCAGGCTTCAGATTCAGACCTCAAGGAGAGGATCAGGATTGATAGCCATGAAGATAATCTGAGGGGGCTAATGAAACACAGCAGAGGCAGACCATGAAAAGCCTGGGACTGCTAGAAAAGCAAAAGATCATTCCTGCAGGAAGGCTCTAACACCGTTCTCTAACTCCATGCACTCACAGAACAAAGGACCTCAGACTAGCAAATGCTGAAGCAGGGTGAATAAGCTGGGGTCTGCTGCTCCAGAGGCAGAGGAGCATGCACGCGCTTCGGAGGCACAAGGCAGAGGGCCTCTACAGCCTCAGGCCCAGACACCACAGGTACCGCCAAGCTGTGAGTGGCTGCGGGTCACTACATCTTCCTGAGAGCCTGAGTGTCTTGATCCTGAAAAGGGTACCAAAACCCAGGACCAATTACCCTACGGAAGTGCACCTCCCACCTCAGACTGTGGCAACTTCCTGCAGATTCCAGCTGCAGCAGGCACTCCCCACACACCCCAGCTGTTACTTCTGTACCCCTCCCTCAACCCAGCAAAACTGAGAAAGCGAGCCCTAATGAGCAGCTGCATTCACCTCTTCATGTCCAGGCAGAGAACAGACACTGAAGAGAGACATAAATAGTTGTTGTTCAGTTGCTAAGTTGTGTCCAACTCTTTCTGACGCCATGGACTGAAGCATTCCAGGCTTCCACATCCTTCAGCATATCACAGAGTTTGCTTAAACTCATGTCCATTGAGTTGATGATGTCATCAGACAGTCTCATCCTCTGCCACTCCCTTCTCCTCTCACCCTCAATCTATCACAACATCAGAATCTTTTCCAATGAGTTGGCCCTCCATACAGAGTGGCCAAAGTACTGGAGCTTCAGCTTTAACATCAGTCCTTCCAATGGATATTCAGGAATGATTTCCTTTAGGACTGACTGGTTTGATCTCCTTGTTCTCCAAGGGACTCTCAAGGGTCTTCTCCAGCACAGTTAAAAAGCATCAGTTCTTTAGTGCTCAACCTTCTTTATGGTCCAACTCTCACATCCATACATAACTACTGAAAAAACCATAGCTTTGACTATATGGACCTTTGTTGGCAAAGTGATGTCTATGATTTTTAATACTCTGTCCAGGTTTATCATTGCTTTTCTTCCAAGGAGCAAACATCTTTTAATTTCGTGGCTGCAGTCACCGTCCATGGTGATTTTGGAGCCCAAGAAAATAAAATCTGCCACTGTTTCCACTTTTTGCTTATCTATTTGCCATGAAGTGATGGGACTGGATGCCATGATCTTCATTTTTTGAATGTTGAGTTTTAAGCCAGTTTTTTTTCACTCTCCTCTTTAGATCAAGAGACTCTTTAGTTCCTCTTCACTTTCTGCCATAGGGTTGTATCATCTGCATATCTGAGGTTGCTGATATTTCTCCTGGCAATCTTGATTCCACCTTCTGAGTCTTCCAGGCTGGCATTTCACATGATATATTCTGCATATAAGTTAAATAAGCAGGGTGACAGTATACAGCCTTGATGTGCTCCTTTCTCAATTTTGAACCAGTCTGTTGTTCCATGTCCAATTCTAAGTGTTGCTTCTTTACCTGCATACAGGTTTCTCAGGAGACAGGTAAGGTGGTCTGGTATTCCCATCTCTACGAATTTCCCACAGTTTGTTGTGATCCACACAGTAAAACGCTTTAGTGTAGTCAATGAAGGAGTATATATTTTTCTTGAGTTCCCTTGCTTTTTCTATGATCCAACAGATATCGTCAGTTTGATCTCTGGTTCCCCTGCTTTTTCTAAATCCAGCTTGTACATCTAGAAGTTCTCAGTTCACATACTGCTGAGCCTAGCTTGAAGGATTTTGAGAATTACCTTACTAGCATGTGAAATGAGCACAATTATATGGTAGTTTGAACATTCTTTGGCATTGCCTTTCTTTGAGATTTTAATGAAAACTGACCTTTTCCAGTCCTGTGGCCACTGCTGAGTTTTCCAAATTTACTGACTTATTGAGTGCACCACTTTAACAGCATCATGATCTGTTTAACAACATCACATTTTGGGGTTTGAAATACCTCAGCTGGAATTCCATCACCTCTATTAGCTCTGTTTGCAGTAATTCTTCCTAAGACCCACTTGATTTCACACTCCAGGATGTCTAGCTCTAGGTGAGTGACCACACAGTCATGGTTATGTGGGTCATTAAGACCTTTTTTTTTTTTTTCCCCATTTATTTCTATTAGTTGGAGGCTAATTACTTTACATCATTACAGTAGTTTTTGTTATACATTGAAATGAATTAGCCATGGATTTACATGTATTCCCCATCCCAGTCCCCCCTCCCACCTCCCTCTCCACCCGATCCCTCTGGGTCTTCCCAATGCACCAGGCCCGAGCACTTGTCTCATGTACCCAACCTGGGCTGGTGATCTGTTTCACCCTAGATAATATACATGTTTCAATGCTGTTCTCTTGAAACATCCCACCCTCGCCTTCTCCCAGAGTCCACAAGTCTGTTCTATACATCTGAGTCTCTTTTTCTGTTTTGCATATAGGGTTATCGTTACCATCTTTCTAAAGTCCATATATATGTGTTAGTATACTGTAATGGTCTTTATCTTTCTGGCTTACTTCGCTCTGTATAATGGGCTCAAGTTTCATCCATCTCATTAGAACTGATTCAAATGAATTCTTTTTAATGGCTGAGTAATATTCCATGGTGTATATGTACCACAGCTTCCTCATCCATTCGTCTGCTGATGGGCATCTGGGTTGCTTCCATGTCCTGGTTATTATAAACAGTGCTGCGATGAACATTGGGGTGCACGTGTCTCTTTCAGATCTGGTTTCCTTGGTGTGTATGCCCAGAAGTGGGATTGCTGGGACATATGGCAGTTCTATTTCCAGCTTTTTAAGAAATCTCCACACTGTTTTCCATAGTGGCTGTACTAATTTGCATTCCCACCAACAGTGTAAGAGGGTTCCCTTTTCTCCACACCCTCTCCAGCATTTATTGCTTGTATACTTTTGGATAGCAGCCATCCTGACTGGTGTATAATGGTACCTCATTGTGGTTTTGATTTGCATTTCTCTGATAATGAGTGATGTTGAGCATCTTTTCATGTGTTTGTTAGCCATCTGTATGTCTTCCTTGGAGAAATGTCTGTTGAGTTATTAAGACCTTTTTTGTATAGTTCATCTGTAGATTCTTGCCATCTCGTCTTAATCTCTTCTGCTTGTGTTAGGTCCTTGCTGTTTCTATCCCTTATTTTGCTCATCTTTGCATGAAACTTTCCGTTGGTATCTCCAATTTTCTTGGAGATATCTCTAGTCTTTCCCATTCAATCGCTTTCCTCTATTTATTTGCATCGTTCACTTAAGAAGGCTTTCTTATCTCTCCTTAATATTCTCTGGAACTCTGCATTCAGTTCAGTATATCTTTCCCTTTCTCCTTTGTCTTTTGCTTCTCTTCTTTTCCAAGTATTTGCTGGCCCAAAACCAAAGGAGAACACCAGGTGTTGGGATAGAAAACAAAAAAGGGGGAAACTGTCATGGAAGTTGCAAGTACAATGGCCTAAACCCAGTTAGCCTGAGACTTAACTTCAGAGGCAACTGTGGACTTTGAGAGCAAGTAGAAACTGGAATGGGGTTTCTCTAGCAGCTCAGCTGGTAAAGAATCCACCTGCAATGCAGGAGACCCTGGTTTGATTCCTGGGTCGGGAAGATCCCCATGGAGAAGGGATAGGGCTACCCACTCAGTATTCTTGCCTGGAGAATCCCCATGGACAGAGGAACCTGGCACACTACAGTCCATGGGATCACAAAGAGTCAGACATGACTGAGTGACAAGCATGCATGAACAAGCTGGAACAAGGAAAGATCTGAGTCTGAGCTTACCTTCACACTGCCCACAACAGGTCCAGAGACCTTCCTACATATGTTGGAGGACTTTCTGAGTAGGAAAATTGAATAGAGCAGGAAAGCAGAAGGATCACTTGAACATTCCTCACACTACCACTCTCTATATATCTCCCTGCCTTTATTGTCCCTTTTTTACCTATATAGCCCTAATTTAGCTCTTTATTCCTCCTTTAATTTTTATTTTTTATAACCTTTTTCCTTGTTTAAAGAAGTCTTATTTTTAAATAAACTCTGTGTTTTTTGTTTTGTTTTTGACGTTTTGTTTTTGATTTTGCATTTTTAAGAATCTTAATTTTTAGTATCCATTTTCACCGAGAAGTTTGATTGTTGGCTTGATTGCTCTCCTCTCTTTTGACTCTTATTTTTATCCTTTTTAAAATTTTTCTTTCTTTCCTCTTTTCTTTTCTCTATATAAGTGTGTGCATCTCATTGGGTGTTCTTGGCTGTTGAGGGTTGCTTCACCATTAGTCTAAGGTGGTTATCTTTTGTGCTGTGTGGCCTGTGAAGTCTTGGTGCCACAGTAAGGGGTAGAGCTTGAACCATACAGGAGAGAGACTCAACTCCAAGGGTTTGGGCCACCAGAGAACTCCTGTTCCCATGGAACATTAATCGGCAAGAGCTCTCCCAAAGGCCTCCATCTCAACACTAAAAACAAACCCCACACAAAAGCCAGCAAACTTCAGTGCCAGATGCCCCCACACCAATCCTTCAACAAAACAGGAGCACAACCCTGCCCATTAGCAGACAGACATGACCAAAACCACACCAAACTCATAGACAACCCAAACACACTACTGGACACGGCACTGTCCTTCAGAGAGACATAATCCAGCTCCATCCACCAGAACACAGGCACAAGTCCACCCAACCAGGAAACCTTCACAAAGCACTGGCCAACCACACCCACAGGGAGCAGACTCCACAATTAAGAGAAACTATGACCTTTCAACCTGCAGAAACAAAACCTCAAACACAGTAAATTAAACAAAATGAAAAGACACAGAAACATGCAGCAGATGAGGGAACATGATAAAAACCTGCAAGACCAAACAAATTAGGACGAAATAGGCCATCTGTCTGAAAAAGAATTCAGAGTAATGAAAGTAAAGATGATACAAAATCTTGAAAATAAAATGGAGGCACAGATAAATAGACTGAAGTAATGGATCCAGAAGATGCAAGAAATGTTTAACAAGGACATAGAAGAATTAAAGAATAAATAATCAACAGTTAACAATGAACAACAGAATAACTGAGATTGAAAATACACTGGAGGGAGCAAACAACAGAGTAATTGAGGCAGAAGAATGCATAAGTGAGTTGGAAGACAGAATGATGAAAATAACTGAAGCAGAACACACACAAAAAAAACCTAAAAAGTATTGATGACAGTCTCAGAGACCTCTGGGCAACATTAAGTGTACCAATATTTGAATCATAGGGTCACAGAAGAAGAAGACAAAAGAAAAGGGCATGCGAAAATGTTTGAGGAGATTATAGTTGAAAATGATCCTAAAATGGGAAAGGAAATAGCCAGGCAAGTCCAGGAAGCTCAGAGAGTCCCAACAGGATAAATCTAAGGATAAACATGCCAAGATACATATTAATGAAACTAACAAAATTTAAACACAAAGAGCAAATATTAAAAGCAGCAAGGGAAAAGAAACAAATAACATACAAGGGATCCCCATAAGGCTAACTATTGATCTTTCAACAGAAACTCTGCAGGAAACATGGAAATGGCAGGAAATACTTAAAGTGATGAAAGGGAAAAACCTACAATCAAGATTACTCTATCCAGCGAGGATCTCATTCAGATTCAAAGGAGAAATCAAAAGCTCTACAGACAAGCAAAAGCTAAGAGAATTTAGTACCAATAAATCCACTCTACAACAAATGCTAAGGGAACTTTACTAGATAGGAAATATAAAAAGAAAAAAACTACAAAAACAAACCCAAAGCAATACAGTAAATGATGACAGGATCATGCTGCTGCTGCTAAGTCGCTTCAGTTGTGTCCAACTCTGTGTGACCCCATAGATGGCAGCCCACCAGGCTCCCCCGTCCCTGGGATTCTCCAGGCAAGAACACTAGAGTGGGTTGCCATTTCCTTCTCCAATGCATGAAAATGAAAAGTGAAAGTGAAGTCGCTCAGTCATGTCTGACTCCTAGCGACCCCATGGACTGCAGCCTACCAGGCTCCTCCATCCATGGGATTTTCCAGGCAAAAGTACTGGTGCCATTGCCTTCTCCATATAGGATCATACATATCAATAATTTCCTAAAATGCAAATCAGCTAAATGCTCCAACCAAAAGGCACAGATTAGCTGAATGGATACAAATCAAGACCCCTATATGCTGTTTACAAGAGACTTACTTCAGACCAAGGGACACATAGAGACTGGAAGTGAAGGGCTGGAAAAAGATATTCCATGCAAACAAAAATCTAAAGAAAGCAGAGGTAGCAATACTCACATCAGATAAAATAGACTTAAAAAAAAAAAAGACCATTAAAAGAGACAAGAAGGACACTACATAATGATCAAGGGGTGGATCCAAGAAGATATAACGATTATATATGCATTGCAACATAGGAGCACTTCAATACATGATATTTAATATTTACAAGGCAAATGCTAATAAATATTAAAGGAGAAATCAATAATAACACAATAATAATGGGGGATTTTAATACCCCACACACACCAATGGACAAATCATTCAGAGAGAAAATTAACAAGGAAACAAAACCTTTAAAGGATACATTGGACCATTTGGACCTAATTGATATCTACAGGGTATTTCATCCAAAATCAATATATTTCATTTTTATCTCAAGTGTACATGGAATATTCTCCAAGATAGATCACATTTTGGGCCACAAATCAAGCCTTGGTAAATTTTAAAAACTGAAATAATTTCAAGCATCTTTTCTGACCACAATGGTATAGAAGATTAGATATCAACTACAGGTAAAAAAAAAAAAAAACTATAAAAAACACAAACACATGGAGGCTAAACTATACTTTTCTTAATAACCAAGAGATCAATGAAGAAATCAAAAAGGAAGTCGAAATATGCCTAGAAACAAATGGCAATAAAAACAAGACAACCCAAAAGAGATATTGTTGTTGTTGTTCAGTCTCTTAGTCATATCTGACTCTTTGCCACCCCATGGATTGCACCACACCAGGTTTCACTGTTCTTCACCATCTATCAGAGATTGCTCAAACTCATGTCCATTGAGTCGGTGATGCCATCCAACCATCTCGTCCTCTGTCATCACTTCTCCTCCTGCCTTCAATCTTTCCCAGCATCAGGGTCTTTTCTAATGAGTCAGGTCTTCACATCTGGTGGACAAAATATTGGAGCTTCAGCTTTAGCATCACTCTGACAGTAGGTGCTGGAGCGGCGGCTGCATAGCACTGTAGCAACTTTGAGGAGATACCCCATGTCCAAGGGCAAAGGAGAAACCCGAGCAAGATGGTAAATCACGTTTAGAATCAAACCCCAGACCTGCCAGAGACACTCAGGGGGCTCAAACAATCCTTGTGTGTACCAGGACCCAGAGACCCCACAGAGACTGAAACAGAACTGTGTCTGAGTGTCTCCTATGGAGGTATGGGTCAGCAGTGAACTGCTGCAGGGGTAGGGGCTCTGGGTGCACCAGACTTGGGTATGGCATAAGCCTCTTGAAAGAGGTCGCCATTAACCCCACAACTGAGCAGCCAGAACTTAACACAGGACTGAGGAAACAGCCTCTTGGAGGGCACAAATAGAACCTTGCACACACCAGGACCCAGGATAAAAGAGCAGTGACCCCACAAGAGACTGACCCAGACTTGTCCATGAGTGTCTAGGAGTACCCAGCAGAGGCGTGGGTCTGCAGTGGCCTGCTATAGGGTCGGGGGCACTGAGTGCAGCAGTGCGTGCATCGTACCTTTTAAAGGAAGTCACCATTATCTTCATTAGCTCCACCATAGTCTGGCATCAGGTAAATAATAGGGAGGAAAGACAGTCCCACTCATGAACAGAAAATTGGATTAAAGATTTACTGAGCATGGCCCCGCCCATCAGAACAAGACCCAGTTTCCCCCTCAGTCTCTCCCATCAGGAAGCTTCAATAAGCCTCTTATCCTTCTCTATCAGAGGGCAGAAAGACTGAAAACCACAATCACAGAAAACTAACCAATTTGATCCCATGGACCACAGACTTGTCTAACTCAATGAAACTATGAGCCATGCCGTGTAGAGCCACCCAAGACAGATGGGTCATGGTAGAGAGTTCTGATAAAACGTGGCCCACTGGAGAAGGGAATGGCAAACCACTTCAGTAATTTTGTCTTCAGAACCCCATGAACATTATGAAAAGACAAAAAGATAGAACACTGAAAGATGAACTCCCCAGCTTGGTAGGTGCCCAATATGCTACTGGAGATCAGAGGAGAAATAACTCCAAATAGAATGAAGAGACAGAGCCAAAGCAAAAACAACACTCAGTTGTGGATGGGACTGGTGATGGAAGTAAAGTCTAATGCTGTAAAAAGAAATATTGCATAGGAACCTGGAATGTTAGGTCCATGAATGAAGGCAAATTGGAAGTGGTCAAACAGGAGATGGCAAGAGTAAACATTGACATTTTAGGAATCAATGAACTAAAATGGACTGGAATGGGTGAATTTAACTCAGATGATCATTATATCTACTACTGTGGGCAAGAATCCCTTAGAAGAAAAGGAGTAGCCATCATAGTCAGCAAAAGACAAGAGTCCAAAATGAAGTATTTGGATGCAATCTCAAAATTGACAGAATGAACTCTATTCATTTCCAAGGCAAACCATCCAATATCACAGTAATCCAAGTCTATGCCCCAATCAGTAATGCTGAAGAAGCTGAATTTGAATGGTTCTATGAAGACCCACAAGACCTTCTAGAACTAACACCCAAAAAAGATGTCCTTTTCATTATAGGGGACTGAATGCAAAAGTAGGAAGTCAAGAAATACCTGGAGTAACAGGCGAATTTGGCCTTGGAGTACAGAATGAAGCAGGTCAAAGGCTAATAGAGTTTTGCCAAGAGAACGCACTGGTCATAGCAAACACCCTCTTCCAACAACACAAGAGAAGAGTCTGTACATGGACATCACCAGATGGTCAACACTGAAATCAGATTGATTATATTCTTTACAGCCAAAGATGGAGAAGCTTGCTATAGTCAGCAAAAACAAGACTGGGAGCTGACTGTGGCTCAGATCATGAATTCCTTACTGCCAAATTCAGACTTAAATTCAAGAAAGTAGGGGAAACCACTAGACCATTCAGGTATGACCTAAATCAGATCCCTTAAGAGTATATAGCGGAAGTGACAAATAGATTCAAAGGATTAGATCTGACAGAGTGCCTGAAGAACTATGGATGGAGGTTCATGACATTGTACAGGAGGCATGGATCAAGACCATCCCCAAGAAAAAGAAATGCAGAAAGGCTAAATGGTTGTCTGAGGAGGCCTTACAAATAGCTGTGAAAAGAAGAGAAGCAAAAGGCAAAGGAGAAAAGGAGAGATATATCCATTTGAATGCAGAGTTCCAAAGAATAGCAAGGAGAGATAAGAAACCCTTCCTCAGTGATCAATGTAAAGAAATAGAGGAAAGCAACAGAATGGGAAAGACTAGAGACTCTTCAAGAAAATTAGACATACCAAAGGAACATTTCAGGCAAACATGGGCACAGTAAAGGACAGAAATGGTATGGACCTAACAGAAGCAGAAGATATTAGGAAGAGGTGGCAAGAATACACAGAACTATACAAAAAAGATCTTCACGACCCAGATAATCATGATGGTGTGATCACTCACCTAGAGCCAGACATCCTAGAATGTGCAGTCAAGTGGGCCTTAGGAAGTATCACTACAAACAAAGCTAGTGGAGGTGATGGAATTCCAGTTGAGTTATTTCAAATCCTAAAAGAAGATGCTGTGAAAGTGCTGAACTCAATATGCCAGCAAATTTGGAAAACTCAGCAGTGGCCACAGGACTAGAAAAGGTCAGTTTTCATTCCAAGCCCAAAGAAAGGCAATCCCAAAGAATGCTCAAACTACCACACAATTGCACTCATCTCATATGCTAGTAAAGTAAAGCTCAAAATTCTCCAAGTCAGGCTTCAACAGTACATGAACCGTGAACTTCCAGATGTTCAAGCTGGTTTTAGAAAAGGCAGAGGAACCAGAGATCAAATTGCCAACATCCGTTGGATCATCAAAAAAGCAAGAGAGTTCCAGAAAAACATCGACTTCTCCTTTATTGACTATGCCAAAGCCTTTGACTATATGGATCGCAAAAACTGTGGAGAATTCTTAAAGAGATGGGAATGCCAGAGCACCTGACTTGCCTCTTAAGAAACCTGTATGCCATGTAAATCCATGGCTAATTCATTTCAATGTATGACAAAAACTACTGTAATGATGTAAAGTAATTAGCCTCCAACTAATAAAAATAAAGGGAAAAAAAAAAAGAAAGAAACCTGTATGCAGGTCAGGAAGCAACAGTTAGAACTGGACATGGAACAACAGACTGTTTCCAATTAGGGAATTGAGTATGTCAAGGCTATATACTGTCATCCTGCTTACTTAACTTATATGCAGAGTACATCATGAGAAACGTTGGGCTGGATGAAGCACATGCTGGAATCAAGATTGCCAGGAGAAATACCAATACCGTCAGATACGCAGGTGACACCACCCTTATGGCAGAAAGCAAAGAAGAACTAAAGAGCCTCTTGATGAAAGTGAAAGAGGAGAGTGGAAAAAGTTGGCTTAAAACTTAACATTCAGAAAACTAAGATCATGGCATCCGGTCCCATTACTTCATGGCAAACAGATGGGGAAACAATGGAAACAATGACAGACTTCATTTCTTTGGGCTCCAAAATCGCTGCAGATGGTGACTGCAGCCATGAAATTAAAAGATGCTTGCTCCTTGGAAGAAGAGCTATGACCAACCTAGACAGCATATTAAAAAGCAGAGACATTACTTTGTCAACAAAGGTGCATCTAGTCAAGGCTATGATTTTTCCAGTAGTCAGGTATGGATGTGAGAGTTGGACTATAAAGAAAGCTGAGCGCCAAAGAATTGATGCTTTTGAACTGTGATGTTGGGGAAGACTCTTGAGAGTCCCTTGGACTGCAAAGACATCCAACCAGTCCATCCTAAAGGAAATCAGTCCTGAGTGTTCATTGGAAGGGCTGATGCTGAAGCTGCAACTTCAATACTTCGGCCACCTGATGTGAAGGACCGACTCATTTGAAAAGATCCTGATGCTGGGAAAGATTGAAGGAAGGAGGAGAAGGGGACGACGAGGGTGAGATGATTGGATGGCATCACTGACTCAATGGACGTGAGTTTTAGTAAACTCCAGGAGTTGGTAATGGACGGGGAGGCCTGGCATGCTGTAGTCCATGGGGTCGCAAAGAGTTGGACATGGCTGAGCAGCTGAACTGAACTGAACTTCCAATGAATATTCAGGATTGATTTCCTTTAAAATTGACTGGTTTGATCTCCTTGACGCCAAAGGATTCTCAAGAGTCTTCTCCAATGCCACAGTTCAAAAGATTCGGTTCTTCGACACTCAGCTTTCTTTATCATCCAACTCACATCCATACATGACTACTGGAAAAACCATAGCTTTGACTAGACGGACCTTTGTTGGCAAAGTAATTGCCCTGCTTTATAATATGCTGTATAGGTTGGTCACAGGTTTTCTTCCAAGGAGCAAGTGTCTTTTAATTTCATGGCTGTAGTCACCATCTGCAGTGATTTTGGAGCCCCCAAAAATAAAGTCTGTCAATGTTTCCATTGTTTCCCCATCTATTTGTCATGAAGTGATGGGACCAGATGCCATGATCTTAGATTTCTGAACGTTGAGTTTTAAGCCAACTTTTTCACTCTCCTCTTTCATAGTCATCAAGAGGCTCTTTAGTTCTTCACTTTCTGCCATAAGGGTGGTGTCATCTGCATATCTGAAGTTACTGATATTCCTCCCAGCAATCTTGATTCCAGCTAGTGCCTCATCCATCCTGGCATTTCTCATGATGTACTCTGCATATAAATTAAATGAGCCGGGTGACAATACACAGCCTTAACATACTCCTTTCCCAATTTTGAAGCAGTCCATTGTTCCATGTCCAGTTCTAACTGTTGCTTCTTGACCTGACACAGATTTCTCAGGAGGCAGGTAAGGTGGTCTGGTACTCCCATCTTTTTAAGAATTCTCCAGTTTGTTGTGGTCCACACAGTCAAAGACTTTAGTGTAGTCAGTGAAGCAGAAGTACATGCTCTTCTGGACTTCTCTTGTTTTATTCTATGATCTAACAGATGTTGGCAATTTCATCTCCAGGTCCTCTGTCTTGTATTTTAATTTAGTATTGTTAAGTACAATTCAGGTTTTTATAGTTCTTTTTTGCAGTCATTGTTTAAACAAGGTAAAACAAAATGATACTGTTCAGAAAGTTTTGGACAAATGAATATACTGATGCAACATGAACCCTTATCAAGATAGAGAGCATAACTGTCACTCTTGTAAGTTTGCTCATGACCCTTAAAATTTCCACAACTACCCTGATAGAGTAACCACTGGTCTGATTTTTTTTCTGACTATGGATTAATTTCTGTGTGCATATATGTCCATATTCCCCAAGTTGTAAACTTTTAAATGGATACAATTGAGTGTATGTAACTATATGTCAGTAAAATTCACAGAATTTATGCTGAACCAAAGAAGATTTACACAAGAGTGAATAATACATGATTCCATTGAATTTTGAAAAATGTGACATCATTCAACAGTATTGACTTTTCCAATTCCAATTCCAATTCCAATTCCTAATATTCCTCTCCATTTATTTTGCTTTCTTTGATCAATACTTTCAACATACAGATCTTCCACATATTTTCTTAGACTTATATCAAAATAGCTACATTTTAGCATACTATTCCATTTCAGTGTGTTTATTACAAACTGATTTTTTTACGTGAATCTTGTATCTTATTATCTTGATACATTTTCTTATTAGAGCTAATAGATCTGTGTAATCTCTATGGGAATTTACACATTAAGATTCATGTCATAAGAACATAGAAATCATTTTCATTTTTTTTCCTTTATTATGTATTCTTTTTGTTCTTCTCACCTTACTGCCCTCGTTAGGATGGCTAGTAAAATGTTCATGAAGACTGATATGAAATGATATCATTGCTGTCAATTTTCTGGTAGAGTGATAAAATGAGTAAAAATACTTTTAAAAATTTGCCTACACTCTATCCATTTGTGGAGATCTTGTTTTCTCTCTATATTAATAGATTCAGGGCTCTGTTTGGTATCTTAGCCCTTTTTCATTAAAAAAATTCATTTAATATTTCTTGTGTGTAGTTTTGTAGTAGTGGATTTTCTCAAACTATTTTTTAGATTTCTTTATCACTTTTGAAAGATAGTTTCATTGTGTGGAAAAATTTGGTCTGACATTTTTTTTTTCTTTTGGTGCTTTAAAAATTCTTCTCCACTGTTTCCTGGCTTGAAAGATGTCTGATATGTCTGCTATAATTCTTTTGTTCTTCTGTATACAATGTCACTTTTTTCCTGAATGCCTTCAAATATACTTAACCTTTGACTTTCAACAATTTGAATATAATATGTCTAGATTTTTTTTTAATCCTGCTTGGGGTATTAAGAGGATTATTTTGTTTGGATTTTGTTTTATTTTTTGGTTTGGTGGGTTAGCATATTTCATTCTTTAGAGAAAAGAATTTAACCATATGTTAAACTGTTTTACTTTGTTTCACAATTCTTAGGTGCACGTTTCTGGGGATTTTGTTGTTACTGTTGCACTTTCTTTTTCTGTTTCAGTTTTTGTAATTTTCTGCTTACCTATATTAAAGTTCACCGATTTTTTTTTCTTTTTGCCTTTGTCTAATATATTTATGAACTCATAAAAAGTCATTCTTCAGGGCTCCCCTGGTGGCTCAGTGGTAAAAAACCCACCTGCCAATGCAGGAGACACAGGTTAGATCCCTGTTCTGGGAAGATCCCACATGCTGCAGAGCAACTAAGCTCCTGAGCCATAACTACTGAGCCTGTGGTCTAGAGCCCAGTAGTCACAACTACTGAGACTACCTGCCGAAACTACTGAAGCACATGTACCCTAGAGCCTGTGTTCTGCAATAAGAGAAGTCACCACAAATGAGAAGCCTGTACACTGCAACTAGAGAGTAGCCCCCACTCACCACAACTAGAGAAAAGCCCACAGAGCAACGAAGACCCAACACAAAGATAAATAAATAAATAAATAAAATTCTATTTTAAAAAGGCATTTTTCATCTCTGTTCCCATCTTTGTTTCTAGTATTATTAGAAACTTTCTGATGATTTTCAACTGTCTCCTAAAATTCTCCTTTTGTTCACACCAACTTCCTTTTCCATAAGACCCTTTGACATATTGATTTTAGTACTTTTTAGATTCTGGGAAATCTCTGACTCAAGTTCTGTTGAGAGACTTCTCTCTTGAGTCATTTGTGTGTGTGTGTGTGTGTGTGTGGTTTTTTTTTGTTGTTGTTTTGTTTTTGTTGTTTTTTTTTTTTTTTTGCTTTTTCCCCCTACATGTTGCAATTTAAATTGATTGCTGTATACAGTATATAGAAAAATAGAAATAGAAGTAAAGGTTATCTAGAAACTGGCATGACCCTTCTATTGGGACTTTAGTACATGTTGACTCAATTTAATTGGGAGTTGAGTTGGTTTTGTTATTGTTTTAACCACCTTCAGTTCACCATCAGCTGCGAGTTTTTCTAGCATCACATTGTTCCTAGGGTGGTGGTTTACCAGATTTTTCTCAGTGCTTCTTCTCCTTTAAAGCTTGAAAGCTTTAAGAGAAGGCTTTAAGGCCTTCCCTAAGTGTTCCTTTCCATATGTGAGATCTCTTGCCCTTCCACCAGTGTAGATTGCAGTTTCTTGCTGCTCAGTGTTTCCTATCTGGTTGAGGGTAGGGAGTGAAAGAGTCTCCATTTTTCTCATTCAACCATAGCTTTAACATTAACAGACACTATTTCCCTTTTTTAAAAGGTAGTACCTTCATGGTAATCTCCAGTGGTAGGGAAAATCTCTAGTGCTTTGGTCTTAGGAGTCTTTCTTGGCCCTCTTCAAGAGTAGAAAATTTTTCTTTCTGCAGTTGCTTTGGGTCACCTAAGAGCAACAGTTTATTCTCCTTTCTTAGAGTCACAAAGACTTTTCTTTCTTATTGGGAATGGTTTTAGTGGGGCTTCATACCTTTCACATAAACATGTCTGCTACTCTCTTCCAATCTTTTACCCAAGGTTGGTTATTTTCACTCTCTTGTCCATTCCCTAATTATTCTCATAAGCTCTCAAAGAAGTCTACAGGAAAGAACCTGCAATGTTATGAATTTACCCTCTGTCTGTGGCTCCCAGGGGGTCTATAGTTTCATACTAACCCACATTTGACCTCTAGAAATTTGCTGAAACTTTTAGTCAAATTCCTATAACCTGCTTATAGGGATATCTCATTTTCTTTCCATTGGCAGAGGTCAGCCAGAGCTCATGTTCTCTCCTGAACGCATACATCTTTCCTAAAAAATCAGGCTAATTGTTTGCCCTGTAATCTCAGCTCTCTAATGGATTCAAGTTATGATTTTATAGTTTATCTGGCTTTTTCTTTTCTTTCTTTTTTTTTTTTTTTTTTTTTTGGCTTTTTCTTATTGTTATTGTGAGAGTGTCTTTTCCAGCCTGCTATGTCTTATGTGGAATCTAGGAATTCCCAATGTCTGTGTTTTATTTGCTTAGGTTTTCTATAGTTGTTACAATGGGCCTGATGGTTTTTAACTATCTTCTACATTATGATTGAAAATCAAATGTCATAATAATCTTCCTAAAATGTAGATACTCCTTTGCTACCTAACTTTCAGTGGTTTCACATTGTACAGCAAGTTTTTTTAATTAATACATTTCAAACTAATTTACTCATCTCCTCTGTCTCTCTCTTTCATATAAAGTCTTGCATGATCTTGTTCTTTCTTACCTTTCCAACTGTATCTCATGTCATTATCCTCCTTGCTTTCTATAGTCTAGCACAAGGGTTGGCAAGAATTCTTTGTAAAAAGCCAGATATCAATTATTTTAAACTTGAATGAATTAAACAAATTCATATGGTTTCAGTTACAAGTATTCAACTATGCTATTCTAACATCAAGAAACTATAGACAACACTAATTACTATGGCTGTATCCAAAAATAACTTTATATGTGGATGCCGATATTTGAACTTCATATATATCGAACTATTCATTTTTTTCCTTCTATCTAAAGGTGTACAAACCACTCTTAGGATTCAGGCCACTGTGTGTGTATATATATGTGTATACACACACACACACACACACACACACACACACACACACACACACACACATATATATATAATATATATAACAGAGCAGAGTTGACCCATGACCTGTAGTTTGCTGATTGTAGTTTAATTACCTTACCTGGCAAGTACAATCCATTCCCTTTGGACTGACTTCTTTATCCTGAGGTTTGTCTTTAAGTATGACCTTTTCATATATTCCTTCTCTTAACCAACTTTTCTAAAATAAATATGCCCCTCCCACTTATCACTGCACCCTATTTCTTATTAATGTTCTTATCACAATGTATAACTATGTTTAAATTTCGTTGGTTCTTTTCTGGTCTCCTCTAATAGATTTTAAGTTACCTTTGGTCAGGGACAATGTCTATTAGAGTTTTATTCACGAGTGCCTAACACTAACATTTAGTAAGGATTAAATAAACATTTCTTAAATGTACTACTCAACCTCATTTTCCCTTTTGGCTTTGTTTATTTGAAGGTGGTGATCCATCTGACTGTTTTAATTATGGGCTTACTGAAGATATTTGGAAGGCTTAATTATGTTAAGTAGTACCAAGTCTATGGCTTGATGAACATAAACCCATTTGCTTCCCCTTTGCGTATCATGGACAACAACTTGATGGTAGATCTATAACCTGTAAAAGTTACCATAGCTGAGTTCTGAAATTACTGATTTTGTTGGGAAACAAAGTGGAAAACTTAGCAGTAGGCCTCAAAAGCACAACTAAAATCTTACGTATCTTAAAGACAGTAGGGTAAGGAACAAAACAGAAATTTTTTTGAGGTCATAACTGAAAGTTTATTACTAGTAGCAATTATATGAAATGCTGTGTAAAGGATTGTGGTGCTGCATCCTGTTGTTTTGAGTTATGGAGAAAAGAATAGACTACTGTAAGAATGAAAATCAACAATTCAATGTTTAAATAAATATTTCCTGTCATTGGGACATGACAGTCTCAATTTAAAAAGTTCAGAGCAGAAGGGCAACTTCCTTTTTTCTCAAGTCATTGTACTTCCATCTCATAAGGAATGATTCATCATCTGAAAGGTTGAAGGTGGATAGCCATTGTCTAGTTTGTAGGTGGTGAAAAGGTAGAGGGGAACATACCCTAAACCAGGCCCATAAATGGCACCTATCATTTGCATTCACTTTTCATTGATTATAATCAACTGGCAACATATAACTACGAAGGAAGCTGAGAAATGTAGTCTAGCTTAGCAACCACATGTTAAACAAGGGGAGAATATATTTTGATGGGCAAACAGCAGTCTCCTGGGACTAGGCATAGAAGGAATATTAGGATTCTTTTAATACTATCTGCTATGGATTAGGAGAGATGTTATTAGTTGTTCTTGCCTTATGTATGGAATGTCATGTTTACTCTCCTAGAGGGTCCTGAAGTTTAAGTATAATTCAACAGGTATTTGTTGAGTGTCTCATATGGGCAAGGCACTGTTGTTTCTGAGCAGATAAAAAAAGAAAATCTGTCCCTGCTTTATCATATATTAAAGAATCAGAAACTCAACTCCAGATAATGGAACATCAGACATCAGCTACCAATAAAGGGAGATACAGGCTTGAGAAATAAGGCCTTTGTGTACCTTGGAAATCACATCACAGACCTAATTTAATAAAAGTGAGAATGTGATGTTTCAGAGACATTAGGAAATTGAGAGCACTTGACAGAATAGGTGCAAACACTAAGATGACAAAGGACTGGAATATAGGCAAGGATCATAGAAGCAACTAAAGGTTGCTTGGTATTGGTATCTGATCAATCAGCTCATCAGGTAATGTGCAGACTGTCCTCCCCACCAGATTAACATCTGTTTTGGAACTCTAGGATATGAGAGCCCCTGCCTGATAGCAAATTCCTTCCATGTCATACTATCCTAAATCTTGCAGCCTCTTCTGTGACTTCCCTTACAGGTTTATTTCCACTACACTGGCCATTACTCCAGCAAGTCTTATTCCAAAGATGTTTAAAAAAAAGAAAAAATCTTTGATAGGGAAAAATGTGGAGATTGACTTCTGTAAGAGGGAGCTGAGCACTGTCTCTAGCCAAATTAAGAATGGCATAAAATGCCAACAAAGGAGTAGAAACTCTTGCCTACAAACACTGCATGGGGTCATATGCCTCTGAAGTCACCAATCTAACATTTTGGTATTTAAGAACATCAGAGATCCCTTCAGCTACTCAAGGATTGGACCTGTTACTTTAATTACAGTGATTACCTTCCTGGATTCATCCTACTTCCCACAGCCTTAAAATTTCTATGCCCTATTCCTATCCCGCCCTTGTTCTTCAATAATTTTTTTTTTTTTTTTTTGCTTCGCACATCTTTAAAATTGTTTCTGTGCTTCTCAGAATTTCTAACCAAAGCAACTGAAGCTAGGGGGAAAAAATGAGACCTCAAATCACTTACCCAAGCTGGGTGGTTAAGATAATCTTTTTTAAAAACTGAGGTAACTAGTGTGGTTAGGAAAAGACAGTGAGGTAGAACTTGTTTTAGCATCAAAGACAAAGCTTTCAAACAGTACATTTTTATTTGACATTAAACAAAAAACTCCCCAATTTGTCTCAGTTGTGACATATAGACAGCTTTAGGTTGCTTTTTTGGTGGTCATCTTAACTGAACAAGACTTCTCAATCTTCAAAACAACCAAGGTTCAGATATTATGTGTTTCACATCAGTTCACAAGTCCAAGTGTATCTTCCATTCATCAGAGCATTTTGGCATAGATCCCCTTAAGGTAAAAGGGTAGATGCAAAGCCGTTTCTCTTTCTTAAGAAAAAAAAAAATTTGTTCACAACTTCTTTTATGCCACAAAAATCAGATGACAGAATGTTCTATTATTTTTGTTCATCAGTAGTGGTGGCCTTGGGATGCCAAAAACTGTTAAATGAAGACTGTTACTTTCTCTTTTCCAATAATGCATCTCTCATCCCTAACTGGAGAAAGCGGAGTTACTGAATCCAGCTAATAGTACATATTAAACACCAAACATTATTAATATCAGATATACCTTATGCCTAAATAAAAATGTATAAAGCAAAAACTACAAACATTATCCCAAATCCCCTTCAAATTTGCTCCCTCCAGCAACTATCCCCTGCCATTCTTCTATTTCCTTCTATATTTACAGATGGTATTGTTGTCTTGCCATATAAACTTTAAAGTTTAGATGCTTTGAAAGTATGTATGAATTATAGTGAACAATAAAGTCCTCTTTCTTTGTGGTGGACTGACTTTAGCTTTAAGACTACCTTATGATGGAGAGGTCACATAGATTTAATAAATTCCATAATTATATAACCCCAGGCTTAACTGATAGCCATTAAGCCAAAAATTATTTCTTAAAACACTTTTAGAAATGAGTAGGGACAAAGGACTTTGCCCTCATTTTAACAGTGACCAGTTATTAAAATTGAATTACACTAAAAACAGCAATCCCCAAGTTAGATCTGGAGGTAGCAATGCTTTTAAGACCAACCCATTTTTAGAATCAGGCTTGGCCTTTTCTTTCACTCTTCCTCCTATCCCACCCTCTGTGAGTGATTTAAAAATAGAAAAGGCCAAAGCCCATTTGGGCCTAGATGTAGATTTTTTTTCCCTCCAACATTTGCCAAATACTTTCAATTTCTATTATTCTTAAGATTTAAGCATGGTAAAATTGTTAGGCTATTTTCAAGTCTTATCTTCAGCAGGTTTTGATAGTGAAAAGGGAAAGATTTCTAAGTTGTAAGTTGAGAAGCTGTTGTTGCAAAACACAAATCATGTCTCCATCTCCAAACTTGCTAAGTAATATTAGAGGATTGTTTTTAAAAAAGACTTAGGCAGTGTATGTTTGTCACAGACAAAACTGTAAGTGTGTTTCAAAACCAATTGTGATTTGAGTATGAGTGGTTCTTCAAGGTTGGTACCAATGAGACTGAGGTTTGGGAATCAGTTGCTTCTCATCCCTCTTTTGGCCCACTATGGTCACAACCATTTTTCAGAGGGATGGGTTAGGAAAACTGAAGTGTTTTATTATAAGGAGGGATCCTGCAACTTAAGGAGCAAGCTCAGTAAAAACCCCTGCTTATTGTAGTGGCCAGAGTGGTTGAAGATGGAGTCAGAATTAAACCACACAATATTATTGAGGAAGTAAGCCATAGCCCTAATCAGAAAACAGGCCAAACGGCAAATTTTAAGTTCTCTGGGAAGGCATTCATTTTCTCATGTCTCCGGGGGCTAGCTAGAGAACCTAGCTAGAACCCAGCTAAGGAGCTTATACACAATAGGCATTCAAACATACTTGTAGAATGAATGAATAAATTTTAAAAATTAATTAACAATAACCTTTTCTCTTGCATACCAGTTTTCAAGCCAAGTAAGTGTCTTTCAGTCAAGATCTTTTTTGTTTTCTGTCTAGGAATTAGCACAATGCCTTGAAATAGACACTCATTCAATGAAGTTTCACTCCATTTCCTGTTTTTTTTTTTAGCTGCATCTCCAAGACAATTACCTTTTTACCACATCTATTTCATTTAGCATCACCTTCTTCAATGTTTGTATGAATAACTGAAAAGCTTTTTTATTCCTTCTCTACAAAACATGCCAAAGAGAAAGTGATCTGTTTAATCACTCCATCTCAGTATCTTAACATCACAGCTACTTTAGTTCTCTCAACTAATGAAAGAACTGCAATCTATTAAATTTGTTCTTGTGTGTCCTCCATGAACTAGTGAAATTATATTTTGGTCTAGGTCTTTTAAATCTCTTTATTCTCCTCAGCACTTAAGAACAGTACTTCATTCAAGTGAATAATTTACAAAGTATGGAAAATCTAGGAAGGATCTTTTTTATTGTCTTCCTGACTCTATGCCAAAATAATTTTAATTCTCATCTTACCCATTTAACTATAATAAAAACAGAATATTAATGAATTAAAGGACAAACCCTGAGGCCTTTTAACAATCTTCTGGCTTCAATCTAGGTCAATGAGCACATGACATTGATACTTTCTAGAGCCAAGAAAAATATCTTCATTTTACATTGAAAGAACCATATTTTTTTTCTATTTTTTAAATTTTCAAGGCAAGTCAATAGGTTTTCTGGACCAGACTTAACCAAGAAAACCAGAACAAGAATTCAAGGAACAGGAATAGGATCTGGAGAACAGGAACTCAAATATTTACTCAAAACTCAAAGATGTTTTTGGATCATCAGCTATGATCTTTGATCTAAAGCCCTTTAGACTAGGCCCCTTTCACTTCTCTTATGCTCAGGACCTAGAATGATGTATTTTATATAAAAGATGCTGTTCATCAAAGTAATCTAAAAGCCAACCTGAACCATTTTTTACTCTTTCAATGTCTCTATGCCAGGCCAGAGTGGATCAAATTCACCTCCATCTTCAGCATTCAGCATTTAAAAAATCAATGGAGAATGACAATATCTTGCTCTTTAAACAAAGAAACAAACAAATTCCATTCATTCAGTCAAGCCAGGGAGCAAGTGGCCTTCTGGTCTGGATTTTATCTTTCCACTTAGCTCAGCATTCAGCATACTGCCTTGCACAGCTCCATTCTGCCCATGTTTTTTTATCATCAAATAAGCTAAGCAATGGTTAAGTAACTTTTAGTTTGGATTACCACACATGTTATTTACTCCATCTGATAAGGAGAGTCATTTTTATATCCTAGAGCATACACAGTTCTGAGCTTTATAGATGGAAAGTAATCAGTAACCATTCATTAAGCCAACAGTTAATTCTTTAGATCTGTATAGAACAGTAAGCTTTGTAAAATTTACACAGATCTCTGTTGCAGGTTCAACAATAATGACAATGAATTTTTGCATCCCTAGTTGCTATCTCTTGGAATAAGAAAGAGTACGCAATCAATGTTCATTCAGCAGATATGGCTTATATTTGTATGCCAGTTTAAGACATACAAATTGATTTTACACATTACCTTCTGCTGCCCAGAACACAGTAAAGATGCATTATCTTCATATCTTTTATGCTTATCAAGGAGACTGGCACATAATTATCATCCAGTCTTGCATTCATCAGACATTTAGTCCTTTATGTACCATATTTGAAGTGTTCAATAATTAACAATCCTTGCTCAAATTTTTTCTGACTTTTTTATGGTATAATAACTATGATACAATTTTGTAAGCTTAGTATTAGGCATACCAACTGAGGAAATCAATAGTTACACTTATATGGTGCTTTAGAGTTCACAAAATACTAACATATGTATTGCCTATTTTCAGCTGCAGGCACAATAAAATGATAAATTTGTGTGTCTCTTTAGTGCCTATAACAGTGAGTTCACATAGTAGGCAACTGATATTAATGACCCATTCATTTACCGAGTATTTAAATTCTCAGTTTGTATAACTATTTATACTACCTTTCTCATAGTGGGTCAAGCACACAATGAAAATCTGTGGTTCAGATGGTAAAGAATCTGCCTGCAATGCAGGAGACCTGAGTTCACTTTCTGGGTCATGAAGATCCCCTGGAGAAGGGAATGACAACCCACTTCAGTATTCTTGTGTGGAGAAATCCACAGAGAGAGGAGTCTGGTGGGTTACAGTCCATTGGGTCACAAGAGTCAGACACGATTGAACGACTAACACACACAAATGTCTGTCTCACGTAAGTTTTGTTCACAGAGAAAACACCTAATGTTTTGTATTTATGTAGTATTTTATAGTTAGAAAGCTCAATCTCATTCATTACGTTTTCCTGTTACCCTGGAAAATATACTGGTAATAATTCGGTTCAACATCACCAGTAAAGCCTTTATTGATTAAAATATGTAATATCTAATTCCTTATATCTAAGTAGTATAGGACATAAACATCCCTCTTATTACTTGGGAGCATTGTCTTGGATTTCACAGTACCTGAAACAATAGCTGGCATATATAAGGAAATTAATACTTATTCATTCATTCATGAACATATAGCCCATTGATATTTATACAGTGCTTTAGTACAAAGCACTTTAAAATGTACTGCCTAAAAATTTTAATTATTCTATAATAAGAACATTTTTTTCCTTTGACATCTGTAGAGCCCAGGATGTTATCTGGCACATTATAAGTAATCACAATAGCTTAAACCCCTTGTGTTTGCAGTATACTTTATAGTTTAAGGGTTTGGAAGCCTGGCATGCTGCAGTTCATGGGGTCACAAAGAGTCAGACACGACTTAGCGACTGAACAATATTTTCTTTTCTGTGACTTGGAATACTACACCTTTACTCAAAATCACCATAGCCACAGAAACACAATGGCCACAAATATATGAATTACTCATTTATCATAGACTTAATTCCTAATATCTGTACTGTATTACATACTTTTGAGAAAGCACTTTATTCACGCTTTTGTTCTTTGTATATACAGTGCCTAGAAATGTATATACCAGGTAATCATTCATCAACTCTGAAAATTGTGACAAGCTTTTAAAGTGCATAATAGTTTATAACTCACATTCACATATTTTTCTTCATATCACCTGGATATGACCATAAGTAATCATTGCATCCTTAGTGCATACAGGGACAGGCATAAAGAAATTAATATCATTCAGCAAACAGTCCCTGGCAATTACATCAGGGGTGATAAACTGTGGCCCACAGATCATATTTACTTTAAAAAAAAAAAGCAAAGAGAGACCATATGGCCTGCAAAGTATAAAATAATTGCCATCTGACCCTTTACAAAAAGGGTGTGATAACCCTTGATTTACATAAGGCTTCACAACTGACAATGCACTTTCAAATGTTAGCTGTGCATGGGTGCCAATACATTATTAATGAGAATGTCTTGCTTTTTTTCTGTGTTTTACAGTGCTTTCATATATATTATCACTAAAATTATCTTTATTTGTGGTAAGAGAAAAAAAATCAAGGAAAGGATTAAGCCTGCTAAATATTCCCAAATTTTCTCACTTTTAAGCCTAGAGGTGGGTATTAAACCCAGGGACAGAACTGATGCAGCTTACCACATTATTAGGCCACTACTATGAACAGGGAGTTCACGCTCCTTCCTTGGGGCCTCACTATGTGTTAGGCCCAATCCTCCTTCATAACCATCAGTAAGAACCCCAAACCTCAGGTGTCCTGCTCACCCAAACTCAAATAAGTAAGATGTTGCTGGCTGGCAATTCTCAGCAAACTGGCACATCTGTGTATTTCTTATCTAATTCTTCTCATTGGCCTGGAGCATCTCTTCACATTTTCTATAGATAGCTTGGCACTTGTTTCCCCTCAGTAACTGAACCCGATACTTTTCTTCTCTCATCAGCCTAGAGCTGCTGAGGAAAGAGGGGACTGAAATATAATGTCAGCTATGTGTCCCTCTCAAGTGGAGAGGAGGTGAAGAGAAATGGAAGTTTAAAACTTCAAAAATTAATAAGTGGCTCAAAACTGTAATAAAAACAGGCCAAAGCATAATATTACTGGTCTAAAGATATGTTTTTTTTTAAAGGTAACAGCAACATCAAAAAGGATATTTCAAAAGAAGTAGATTTAAATGGAGACATGAGAAGAAGGGAGAACTAAAAATGTCCGAGAGTAAGGAAAGGAGCAATAGAGAAGAGCTGGGGTTTAGGATTCTCATCTTGGAATTTCCTTTGGTCCTGGGGCTTCTTTCCTTCCTGGTATCTCTGTCGTGAACCTCCAGTTTCCCATCTAATTTAGTCTTGAAACATCTGTCTCTCTTGGGCCTTCTGTCTTATATAGATAGGTTTGAGTCCTGGGTCTTTATGTGTGCTTGGGCACTTCCATCTTTTGGGTCACAGGTCTTCAAGTCAAGGTTTTTTAATCCCATCCTGGGTCTTTGGCCTTCTGTCTCACCAAGACTTGAGTCTTCTATCCAACTCCAGTCTAGACATTTGGACCTTCTGTTGGTTTTGCATCATCTCACAGGGCGGTCTGGCATAAGGAACAGCTCGGCAATGCTTATTTTGATAGCTGACACTCTGCACCTACTGGAAGGGGTTAGGAGACCCCTTTACAAACACACACAAGAGTACACACACACATGCACAAAAAAACATGCAGGAGAGAGAATTGCATGAAATCAAAGAGGGGGAGACATAGACTCAAGAAATACTCAAAAGTGAATAGAAAGGCAAAAGGAGAGAAGAACCAAGAGAACAGAGATGAATGCTGAAATTGAAAATCACAAAGAACAAAGAGACACTGGGGCACACAAAGCATGGGGAAAAAAAGAGAAAATGGCCCAAGAAAGACACAAAGAACATGTAGGAAAGAGAAATGTGCAAGATAAAGAGTAGAAACAGCAGAAGGGTAGCCAGTATCAGAAAAGGTGAAATGTCAAATCAACAAGGGGAACAGGTGACAGAATTCACAAAGAGAAAAAGAAGAGAGGCAGGCATAGCAAGAAATGAGCAAAAGGTACACACAACCCAAGAAGCTCAAAGAAAACAGTGAAAGAAGAGCTAGATCTAGCAGAGCAAGGAGAATCAGTAACAAAATGAAGAAAACTAGAGAGAGACATCTAAGACAAGACACAGACCACTCCTGAGTACGAAAAAGTAAATGAGACAAAGATACACAGAGAAGAAACCAGCAAGAGAATCATGGAAATGGGTAAGACATACTTTAGACAAGAAAGACCAAAGACATTCAGAGAAGAAATAGACAAGCAAACAAATACACACTTATGAGTTTAAAAGATAAGCAAAAGCAGACATTCGTGGAAGAGGGTAAGAAATAGAAGAGACAAAATACAGTGACGAGCATGATAAGCACAGGAAGTATCACAAAGAGAAGAAAAAAAGTGCATTAATAAGTGCAATAATCTGTTATTAGTGTCAATACTATTTATATTACTACTAGCAATAATAATTATAATAACAACAATTACCACCAGCACAGATACTCTTCTACTTACAAATTTTTAATTTGGGAATTTTTTATATAGAACCAAACCACATCAACTCTGTGCTACTAGATGGTATCAGTGGTCACTTGTATTGTGTCAAATGAACTTCTTAGGTTACCCTTTACCTACCATGTACTAGGCACTGTACTAAGCACTTTACATAAATGATTTCATATAAGCTTCACAAACAGACAAGTCTAATCAGACTCTAAATTGCCAAAAGGTTGTTCACGTAGTGAGTGGTAGAGGTAAACACAGAATATGTGCCTCAACATTCTGCTACAACTTTCCCAAGATTTCCAAGACAACCAAATAAGGTGCCACACATAAGTGAACATTATACATAGTAAAGGGCCTTTAGAGAGCACCTAGTTAGTCCTCTCATTTTATACCTTCACCTTTCCCCATTCCTTTATAAAATTAACTTGATTTTCATACTTTTGATGATTATAATGGCTGCTTCAGGGACTAGGTTTTCTTTAATATTAAATCTTAACTGCAGATTTGCTCACAAGAGTGAGAGAGGCCAGCCTTTCAGCAAAAAACAAAAACGTTTTTGGCTTAAGTTTCTATATGTTTAGGCCTCTAAGGGTGGCAAAAGATCTATGTAGAAGAGATAAACAGACAAGGTGAAACTAAATTACCCTATGACACAACTGGTACACAGACTATATCATCTTTTGAGTTGCTTTAGTGAAACCAACTGTTAATGTAGGTTACTGGTCGTCCTCCCATCTCACATTCAGCACCTCTTCCACCACAGATCATTATACGTCATCTGACACAAACCTCCATCAAACAGCCATTAGCTCTAAAATAATCCTCGTAGGATTACACCACCAACAACTTACTTCACTTTGCTATCCTAAAATGCTAGCATGCCAGACATGTTGATCTTCCTTGGTGTGTTCACATTTCTTGCTCTTTGCACTGCTTCAGGGAAAGATAATGATTTGGCAAATATGAAGGGAACAACCAGGAGCTACAAAAGAAAACAAGAAAGAAATCATGTAAATGCCATGAAGTATTAACTGAGTACTGTGCTAGAGTTATGGGAAGATCCAAATTAATGAGCTACAGAAACTGTCTCTACAGAGCTGAGAAAAATATAAAGTTGACACTTTTAGATCCTTAGAGATAAAACTAATATAACTGCTTCATTCAACAGAATAGGAAACTATGGCATAAACAGGAAAATGTCTTGCCTAATAACACTCGGGGAAAACCACTAGACCATTCAGGTATGACCTAAATCAAATCCCTTATGATTACACAGTGGAAGTGAGAAATAGATTTAAGGGACTAGATCTGATAGACAGAGTGCCTGATGAACTATTGATGGAGGTTTGTGACATTGTATAGGAGACAGGGATCAAGACCATCCCCAAGAAAAATAAATGCAAAAAAAGCAAAATGGCTGAGGAGGCCTTATAAATAGCTGTGAAAAGAAAAGCAAAGAAGAAAAGGAAAGCTATACCCATGTGAATGCAGAGTTCCAAAGAATAGCAAGGAGAGATAAGGAAACCTTCCTCAGCGATCAATGCAAAGAAATAGAGGAAAACAATATAATAGGAAAGATTAGAGATGTCTTCAAGAAAATTAGAGATACCAAGGGAACATTTCAGGCAGAGATGGGCTCAATAAAGGACAGAAATAGCATGGACCTAACAGAAGCAGAAGATATTAAGACATGGCAAGAATACTTGCCATGATGTTGTGATACAACATCATCAATCACAACCTTATTCCTTTAATTGGATAGTAATCTGTACAAAGCCTATACAATCAGGACTTTCTACACTGAACAGTTACCTCTACCTCCCAACCTGCATCCCCCTAACCATTCTCTCTCATCACTGACCTAGAGTACGCAGTGTGCTAGTCCTTTAGATCCAGTCTGATGATAGACAACTTTGTGCCACTTCTAATCACATTCCCATTCACAGCTGTGAAGCTTCTGTCAATTAGCAGGTAGAGCATAAAAAGATAAATCTCTGTTTTATCTTCTCAAACAGCTTTTTTTTTGTTTTGTCCCACAGCTTTCCCAAGGCATCTTGAAGTATGTAAATGATTGGCAAAGTTCTCCAACAGGGCCTCAAGGGAGACTTTGGGGATCAAAGGGTCCAGAATGATGATCTGCCCATGATCAGTGTCACAGATGTGTCAGTCATCACACATGTTCTCCTAAAACAAAGAAAAACTTAGCTGTAAGCCTCTACCACATACTACAGTCCCATCCTAAACACCCTAACTAATGCAGCCTGCTATTTTCTTCACATTGTCATTTTAACCCATGTCACACTCAGTAACTTCCCAGGTTAATTAGGAGGCAGGTTTTTTTTTTTTTTTTACCAAAGCAGACATAGATGACAATGACTAAAACAATCTAAATGAAAAGCTAAGTGCAATGTATACTGCAAAACAAGAAATTAAAGACTGTTTATTATGCTCTTAGGGATAGTTTACCCACCTCTGGATGTGTGGTGGTTGTCTTGAGACTTCACCTTCTTAACTGGGCCCAGGAAAGAATCTTGGTAGAACCTCATGGCCTAGAGTTGTTGCTCAGTGGTAGTGAGTCTTTCCCCTGGAGGATCCTCATGCCCCATCTCCACCTAGGAATCGTCAAAGGGAATGGGTCACTAACACTGTAAAGCAACAGGCCTATTCTTTTGAGGTAGATCTAGAAAAGAGATAAAAGAAAAATAAATTACTGAAATGCAGTATACTGCGAAAGTCTATCCCAAAGAATAACTAGGGGTTAAATTAAACTATATCTACCCTTTTCTTCAGAGTAAGGACTGGAGATTTAGAACTTTATATTCTATTAATAGCTACCAGCCTAGCAACATGCAAATTCCTCTATTCTTTCAAGCTCCATTCCCTGTACTTCCCCTCATTTCCAAGAGCAATTTAGAGCTGAATAACTAGCAAAATTCCCATGTTTTGTTTTAGTTACCAGTCTCTACTGATTAATAATCCTCTAGAGCAGTGGTCCCTAACTTTTCTGGCACCAGGACCAGTTTCATGGAAGACAATTTTTCTATGGTCCAGGGTTGCAGAAATGATTTGGGGATGATTCAAGTACATTACATTTTGTTGTGCACTTTATTTATATTATTATTACATCAGCTCTACCTCAGATCACCAGGCATTAGATCCTGGAGGTTGGGGATCCTGCTTGAGAGCATGGATTTTTAATGTCCTTGTGTTCTCAAAAAATAAAGTAGACATCAAGAAATTAAGGGATTGAAAATAACAAAAGGAGAAGCTAGCTTTCTCTATCAAGAGAGCCATCAAGCCACTTGAGAAGAATTCCAATGTGGTCTGACCCATGTGAATTCTGTAAGACGTTGCCTCATGCTTCTTTTATAAAGTACTATTGTAAGAATTGAGCAATCCATCTCAACAAAAGCACGTCTCTCTCACCTAGTTTTGTAGCATTCCTCTTTTATTAATAATTTGTATATTAAGCAATAAGATGTTGGAGCATTGCCAAGGTAAACAGAATTGTTTTCTCCTCAATCTACATGGTACAGTTCTTGAATAGCTTATATAAATGAGGTACCACCAAAGTACCAGGATATTTTTAAAAATCAAGAATTGCTACAGGCACATAAAACCCCAGTTATTACAGCAACTAAGCAAATCTATGCAAAAGGAAAAACAAGGATCCAATAATGTAGCTTACACAGGCCCTTGGGTCTCTATTATTCTACTCTTACACTCAAAAAGAAAAAAATGTATAGAAATTGATGAAAATTGGCTCACGTTCTGTTTTTAAAAGGAGAGCTATAGGAAGTTAAAGCCTTTAAACTCAAAGACAGAATTCACACAATAAGCTCCTTACATTACCTCTTTCTCCAGGGAAACTGCAAGCCATCCTATTAGATTGGTTGGAATTTATCCAGATTCTCAAAAGGAAAGACCTGCTGAATATGGAGCTTCTTAAAGTTGCTTGCAGTTCTCAGGTTTGATATGCTTGGAATGTCCTTGAGAAGAAAGACAGGGCAGGGCTCAATATAATATTCATGGTGAGATTTGACAGAAAACAACTGAGTTCTGTAAAGCAATTATTCTTCAATTAAAAAAATAAATAATTTTTTTTTTAATGCTGAGAAAACCTCAACAACAATTAAAACAAAAAACCCCACTAAGAAGCATTAACCTGAAGCATTAGATATAGGTATCTCCTGTCTTTCATCTCTAGCTTGTTGTCTCCCTAAGGTCCTGTAATGGACAACACTGGCAGTATCACAGAAGAACTAAGCAAGTATAGAAAAAAGAGCTAAATGAAAGTATGAGTCAAACCAATAGCCACCTTAAGGGCTGTCTAAGTTTGTGGCCTAAAGGTGCTAAAAATACTTCAAGATGCAAAGCAGCAGAGGAATTGCTACTGCTGCCTGGAAGTACAATTGCCTTGATCATTTTTAATAATTAGTTACCTGCCCTTACTATAGGATAGAAGGTCACTGAAGAAGGTCTAAGTCAGGTTTGCAATCTTGAAAGTATTTTTTATGTTATGGTATAGTGTGGAAAGAACAAGGTATGGCTTCCAGATCCCTGATCAAGAATTACCACATTATAAGGATCTATTACAACATTAAACAAATCCTAGACACTCACTCCCTGGAAGGAAAGTTATGACCAAACTAGACAGCATATTAAAAAGCAGAGACATTACTTTGCCAACAAAGGTCCATCTAGTCAAGGCTATGGTTTTTCCAGTAGTCAGGTATAGATGTGAGAGTTGGACTATAAAGAAAGCTGAGCATTGAAGAATTGATGCTTTTGAACTGTGGTGTTGGAGAAGACTCTTCAGAGTCCCTTGGACTGCAAGGAGATCCAACCAGTCCATCCTAAAGGAGATCAGTCCTGGGTGTTTATTGGAAGGACTGATGTTGAAGCTGAAACTCTAATACTTTGGCTACCTGATGTGAAGAGCTGACTCATTTGAAAAGACCCTGAAAGACTGAGGACAGGAGAAGGGGATGACAAAGGATGAGATGGTTGGCTGGCATCACCAACTCAATGGACATGAGTTTGGGCAGGCTCCGGGAGTTGGTGTTGGACAGGGAGGCTTAGCGTGCTACAATTCATGGGGTCGCAAAAAGTCGGACACGACTGAGCGACTGAACTGAACTGATCACTTTGCTTAGTAACAGTGTTTTCCTCCACTCTTCTTCCTCTATGAACCACAGAATTTCCCCCAAATTTTATGGTACTCATCAGATTGCCCAACACCATAATAATTTGTTCACTTCTGTATCCACCATGAGATAGCAGATTCCTGGATAGGAACTATGTCTTTGATTTTACTATTTATTCCAGTGCCTGGTCTAATAAATATTTGTTGAATTAGCAAAAGGATTATCTTGAGTTTGAAGATGCCCACATTCCCAGAGCATCCCTTTCTACAACTGCTAGAGATTTTATTTCAGGCAGTGAACTGAAATACAACTCCAAGATTCACCTTTGGATGCTGTCCAGTGCAGGCTTCAATCCACCTAAACTTGATCCATACCTCCTCTTGAGTGGGGGGAACCAGCTCAGAATTCATCCCTTTAAAACAAATTCCAATAAATAGTTATAGCTGTGTATTAATATTGAATGATAACTTGATTAACTACAATAAAAGATTTCATAAGCACAGACCAGTGTTTCTCAAATTGGGGTGATAAGAACCCTGGGGGTTTGTGGATATATTCACACGATCTCCAAGTTCTATATAAATTATTTAAAATGTTATATAAAATATTGTATCTTTGACAAAGCTATTTTGAAAGTGGAAACCATGTTTACTTTTCAAATAACTTAATTCAGTGTTACTCAAAACATTTACTCTTTAGGATCTCAAGAAAACTTGTTTCTTTAAAAGGTGCTGCATCCTGACAAATTACTTCAGTTTGAGAAACAAGAAGGCTCAGGACTATTCATGTATTACCTCCAGTCAGTCAGACAAATATCTTTAGGCACTGGCTGGGGGAAACAAGCTGTGAGGAAATATAGATATGAATTAAAATGGGCAGTAAGAGAAGCCCAGCTCATTAATATAATTCTTCTTGCTCTTGCTGGGATACATGGACATACACAAAAAAAAAGTTTTCAAATTTGATGTTAATATTTTTTTCAGTTTGATATTTGTTCTTTTTACACCAGAGAGGCTAATCTTTTTAGCTCATAAAAGTATTTGTTGAAAAATGTGAAAGGGGAGAGGGGAAGGTCATGGTCTTCTTATAGAACATATTTCTCTATTGCCCTCTTGCCAAAGAGGATCCACAAATCCCTCAAACTAAAAAGACACAGCTACTCTCATCTGTTCTTGGGCAGAGAGAGAATAAGAAGCGTACAAAGTTCTAACATGTCAGATTTATACTCCCAATCCCTAGAGCTTGAAAAACTCAAGCTTAAAACAATCAACAATTTGCCAGCCTGGATATAGCGAAACACAATGGCCAGGTGTTATTTCGAATCACTTTTCATGAGTTCAAAAAAGGTAAAAACCAAATGACATTAAAGTAAACCAATTATACTACCCAGGTGGCTGTAATAGTAATCATGTCCTGGACCAAAGACAAAAGTTAACCCACCTCCTTAAGTTCACCCTATCAACTTCAAACCCTAGTGTGCTCATTTTTTAAAACTCTATAACATATAATTCACACAAGACAGCACTTGATTATTATGTTCTACAGTTATTTCAAGTGTGCTTATATTAGCTTTTTAAACAATATAACCATATTGGGGATGAGATTATATAGGACTATAGCATTTCAACCCCTCACTTCAATATAGTCTAGCATAGGGCCAGATACACAATATTAATTTTGTAATTGTGTTAACTCATATGGTGATATATAAATTACAGATGAGGTAGAAACATGGAAGGAGACTTATAGGACCCTCCAATTTTTGTGTGGGTAGCATCTAAGAGAAAGAAAATGGAACAGGGAAAAGATTACTTAATAGCTACAAAGTAGTACTTACAGTATTCTAAAGAGCCAGAGACTCTTCTTACAGCTGTCCAAGGAGCTAGTAGTGCAAACTGCACCCTGAGCTGGGCCGATCTTTTGACATCCTTCTCAGACAACAGTATCCTTTTTCAGTGATTACAAAGAACTGCTATGGTGATAATTAGTTACTTGCTTCAGCAGTTCTATATCAAATAATTTTCTGCCAAACACCTTATACACTAGAGTCTGGGATATTATTCATTTGTATTCATTTTCATTATTGAAATTTATATCCAAAAGGCTGATTAGACCTTGGCTTATTTTTCTTTTCATATAAAATGGGTTAACTGGTTCCATCATTTCTAAGTCCTCACTTCAGTGTGGTGCTTTAGGTAACTTTAAAATAGCAGAATTAAACAGGGTACATAAAATGTAATAGATTAATCAGTGCACCATAGATTAATCAAACAAAGTGAGCTGTGGTTTTCAAAAGCACCTCAGCATGTTCTCTCATTTTATTCTTTTACGGCAATCTTCTTGAAATAAGTACGGACTAATTGGAGCTCCAGATGAAGAAATTTAACCATTAGGAAGTTTAGGTAGTTTTTCCTAGAAGTGAATACTGGTAAAGCCCAAATAAGGAGTGGTTTGAAAATGGTGGTAGAGCCCAAAGACACTGGTCTTAAGAATTCCACTCTAAAACTCCTCTGGTAATATACTAAAATATCAAAGTCACAGTAGTCTATCCACAGACTCACCACCCTTAGTAAAATGAGAGACACTGGTCATCACGTACATGATATAAATGGGTTTACCGACTTCAAAATTTCAATGACCAGGTTATCAATTCCACCCTGCAATCCAGATGTCTTTCTTAAAAATTAAAAAAAAAAAAAAAACTTTTTGGTTGTATCTTGGCAATTGGCACTATAAAATGGCAATATACAAGAGGAAAGGAGAGACATAGCCAGGCAATCTGCTTTGAAAGGAAGAATGCACAGATAGTGCTAACCTTCCTTCCTGGGAAGTCAATTTTCAAATGATATTTATATACAATGAAAACCCAAAATAAAGGGTAGCAATCCAGTTCCCTTGGGTCTGACTTGCCTTGAGCATTTTGCCTAGTAAAGCAGTAACAGAGGGGATCAGGAACGGTTCTGTCCCCAGAGTATGACAATAATCAGAACTGGGATCATTAACAAATGCAGGAAAAGGAGTGAAGGCCCAGTCACCTAGTTCAGGTCTGCTTTTGTTGTCCATACTGCACAAATATAACATCAAAATGGTGTGGAGATCTTGGGCTGATGGGTTAAAAAATGGGACAATCAATACTGTGTTAATAACACAGAAGGGGCTGTGGGTGGTCAGCACTATTCAGAAGTAACGCAAAGAAGGAAGTGGAAGAGTCCGTGACTGATGGGTGGGACCAAGGAAAGCGCAACAGGGAATTATAGAAATTCAAAGTGGGCAGAACAATGACATCAGGGGCTGTTAACATTGTAAATCCAAGAGAAAAGTTTTGCTCAGTCAACATTTCTCAGCAACAGTGAAATATGGGCAGGGCAGGGGTGGGAGGGGTGAGGGAGCATAATCTTATCTGGATAGATGGACACCTGAAATTGTGAACATTAAAAGTCCATAAGAAGGGTCCAAGGGCAGGCAAGGGGTTTGAAGAGGGAAGATAAGGGCAAGGCCATGATTACTTGGAATTTGATACATTGGAGCCAACGCAAAAGGAGCGGGAATGTGGGTCGCCCTTTGATGGACAAGTTCACAGCATAGTGCAGTGTTTATAGTTTATTATGCCATGAGAAATTGGAGCCGAGAGTGCTTGCCTAACAAGACCAGGGAGGAAAAACTCATTGCCAACTGCCATTGTGCTCATCAGCAGTCCCAGTAAAAGTTTTGTGTCATCAGCAGCCCATGCAGTAATGCAAAGGGAGTATGAGGGAATGATGTGCTACTCTAATAGAAGGGTGTATAGATAAATATTCACACCCAGAGTCAAAAAAAGAAGCCTTAAGTCAGTACTCCTGATCCATAGTGAGGGTACAGGGATCCTATCTAAAGATCATATATTTGATATATTATTGGTGCATATTAATTGTCCAAGAGCTGAGGTCATGATAGCTGACTGAGGGAGTATTACTGAAGTATACTGATAAAGCCAAGAATTTCTATTATGTACATTAACAGTAAGGGATCTTGGCAAGAAAACAGTATCCCCTGCACTATTACAAAGGAGATACAGTAGTCCTAGAAGTAATAGGGTTATGGGAAAGTGCAACTCTGCACATTAATTGTCCAAATGGAAAGGTCTTAGCAATGGGCAAACTTACTGGAAGGCATAGGAAGTGAGGGGGAGCGTCCTTGTCTAGTGCACAAGAATGCACATTCACAAGCTAAGGAAAGGGAAGGCAACAGGATAAGATGAATTGAGTTGCAATTATGTAAATTAATGTTGAAGGGACATGGTGTGGTCAATTAAAATAATGTACAAATATAAGAATCTTAAAGGGAGTATGAAGCCCCTATAATGTAATTGTCATTACACATATTTGAGAACCCCATGCAGTAAAGCAAAGAGGATGAAAAGAGTCAGGGAGACAAGTTAATTCAAAAGACCACAGACAATTGTAATTACACATAGTCACAGTCCCAGAACAAGGGCTTTAAGGTGGTAAGTTAACCTGTGCTTCAATAAGTGAAGGGGCCCTGATCTAAAAAGTACAGTTGTGGACAACTGAGAATGTGTACAAGACAACTAAGATTGTGCACATTAACTGCAATAGTGTGTAAGATCTTGAATAGTAGGCACCTCCTGCTGAAATATAAATAGAATGGGGAGGGTCCTTACCTGAGGTACAGGTACAGGAGCAAACCTAAGTACATACATTAACAGTCCAAGACAGTGAATCTCAGCTAGTCAGAAGCCCCTGCAGTAATGTAAATGGGGCAAGGATATGGGATCCTAGTCTAACATAAGGGAGCATGGACTACTGAAATTATGCTCATTTAAATGTACAGAAGAAGCAGCCAGTTGATTAGGACCCCTGATACAAAGGAGGTGGAATGGGATAGGTTTCTAGTGTAATTCTGCACATTAACTGTCCAAAAGAAAAACTAGTCAGTAGTCCCTGCTTTAATACTAAAAACTCAATATATTAGCTTATCATGAGGGCACATGCACATTGAGTCCCAAGAGAAAGAGTTTGGGTCAATACTATCCCCTAATATAATGCAAAAAGGGAGGGATATTAATTTAAAGAGAAGGGCCTTAAACACTGGAATTTTGCATGTAAATACTCCAAGAAAAAAGTAATGGAGGTGATTAATATATATTTTTATAAAACAGAATACAAGGGACTGAAGTGAAAGAATATATTCGTGGTGAATTGTTACGGTTCACTTTATTCTAGTACAAAGGTCTTGAGTAAAGGACACCCACCACTGAATACAAGGGAAATGAGTGGAGTCTTTATACACTGCAGAAGAAGAGGAACAAATGCAACTGCACATTAAAATGCGCAAAAAGAAGGGCTTTAGTATTCGGGACCCTAAGGTGTAATGCGAGAGGATGAGATGCACCACAGTAGTCAGTACCCTCTGTGGTAAGCAAAGGGAGTAGAAAGGGAATGGAAACTAGGCTAACAGAAGGGACCATAGCTACAGTTAAGCACCCTTCCGTGTAACACAAAGGAAAAAGTAGGAGGGAACAGGATCCTAGACATCAGAAGGGAACACAGCAGCAATTATCACCTTGACAGTCCCAAATGCCTTCGCAGATGTAAAGGAAGTCCTGGGATCCTAACTAACAAAAGGGACCACATCTGCATTTAGGCACATTCACAGGTTCCAAGTACCTTCTGTGGTAATAAAAACAAAGCTGGAGGGCATGGACTCCAGACTAAGAGAAGGGACCACAGTTGCAATTAAGCAGTTTTACAGTCCCAAATACACTCCCAGGTAATGTTAAAAGAGTTAGAGGGCATGAGATCCTAGGTTAACAAAATGGACCACAGTTGCATTTAAGCACGTTTCTGTCCCAAATACCAACAAGTAACACAAGTGAGAAGAGAAGGGTGAGATCCTAGAAGGACTGTAGCTGCATTTAAGCACATTAACAGTCCCTTGTACCCTCTTTTATAATGCAAATTGAGTAGAAGGGCATGGGAATCTAGACCAACAAATGAGGTTGTATAAGCAAGTACAGTCCCATTAACAGTCCCAAGTACCCTCTGCAGTGATAAAAAGGCAGTTAGGTGGGAATGGACTTTGAACTTAACATAAGGGACTTTACCTGCATTTAAACACATTGAAAGTCCCTTGTATCCTCTGGGATGATGCAAACAGAGTCAGGTGGGAATGGGATCCTAGGTTAACATAAGGGCCTGTAGCTGCATTTAAGCAAGTTAACAATCTCTTGTACCCTCTTTTATAATGCAAATTCAGTAGGAGGGCATGGGAATCTAGATCAACAGATGAGACTGTATACGCAAGTAAACGCATTAACAGTCGTTAAGTCGTTAAGTACCCTCTGCAGTGATGAAATGGAGAAGGCAATGGCACCCCACTCCAGTATTCTTGCCTGGAAAATCCCATGGACGTAGGAGCCTGGTAGGTTGCAGTCCATGGGGTCGCTAAGAGTCGGACATGACCGAGCGACTTCACTTTCACTTTTCACTTTCATGCATTGGAGAAGGAAATGGCAACCCACTCCAGTGTTCTTGCCTGGAGAATCCCAGGGACTGGGGAGCCTGGTGGGCTGCCGTCTATGGGGTCACACAGAGTCGGACATGACTGAGGTGACTTAGCAGCAGCAACAGTCATGAAAAGGAAGTTAGGTGGGAATAGGATCCTAGGTTAACATATGGGACTACAGCTGCATTTAAGCACATTCAAGGTCCCTTGTCAGAGAAGGCAATGGCACCCCACTCCAGTACTCTTGCCTGGAAAATCACATGGATGGAGGAGCCTGGTAGGCTGCGGTCCATGGGGTCGCTAAGAGTCGGACATGACTGAGCGACTTCACTTTCACTTTTCACTTTCATGCATTGGAGAAGGAAATGGCAACCCACTCGTGTTCTTGCCTGGAGAATCCCAGGGACGGGGGAGCCTGGTGGGCTGCCATCTATGGGATCACACAGAGTCGGACATGACTGAGGTGACTTAGCAGCAGTAGCAAAGTCCCTTGTACAGTCGTGGTAATGTAAATCTAGTAGGAGAGAATGGGATCCTAGACTGAGAGAGACTGTAAGTGCAATAAAGCTCAGTATCAGTCTCAATTACCATCTGCAGTCCTGAAAAAGGGAGTTATGCAGGAATGGATTTTGATTTTAACTTAAGGCACTATACCTGCATTTAAACACATTAACAGTCCCTTGTAGCCTCTTTGGCAAGTGAGTTAGGTGGGGATGGGATCCTAGGTAACATAAAGGACTGCAAGCAGCATTTAAGCACATTAGCAGTCCCTTGTATCCCCTTCACTAATATAGAGGGAATTAAAGGGTGAGAGGGAATCTTAGACTAAAGCACGGGACTGTAACTGCATTTATGTACAATAACAGTCCCTTGTACACTTTGGAGTAACACAAATGGAGTAGGAAGGATGGGGATCTAGGCTAAAAGAAGGGAGAATAGTGCGATTAAGCCCATTAAAAAGTCCTCTGTATGCTCTGAAGTATACAAAGGGAGTTAGGTAGAAATAGGATCCTGATTATCATAAGGGACTGTAGTTCCATTTAAGTGCATTAACCATCCCTTCTATCCTCTCTGATAATGCAAATCAAGAAGGAAGAGAATGGATCCTAGATGAGATAAGGGGATGTAGCTGCAGTGAATCACATTAACAGTTCCAAGTGTCCTCTGCAATCATGCAATGGGACTTAGTTGGGGGTGGGATCCTAGGTTAACATAAGGGACTGTAATTGCATTTAAAAACATTAGCAGGCACTTGTACAGTCACTGGTAATGCAAAAGGAGTTAGATGGAAATAGGATCCTGGGTTTTAAAAGGAAGGGGGAGGGAAAAGAACTGTTATGGGCACATTAACAGTCCATTGTATCCTCTGTGGTAATGTACGTCTTTAGGGAATGGGAATCTAAACAAAGGGAAGGAATAATGGTAGTTCATTAACAAGTTCTATGTAGGCTCTGCAGTAATTAAAAGGAAGATATTAATAGTTGGGAATGGGATCCTAGGTTACCATAAGGGACATAGTGGTATTTAAGGCCATTAACAGCCCCAAGCATCCTCTGCAATCCTGCAAAGACTTAGTTGAGGATAAGATCTTAGGTTAATATAAGGGACTGTAGCAGCATTTTCAGAGAAGGCAATGGCAACCCACTCCAGTACTCTTGCCTGGAAAATCCCATGGACGGAGGAGCCTGGTAGGCTGCAGTCCATGGGGTCACTAAGAGTCGGACATGACTGAGCAACTTCACTTTCACTTTCATGCATTGGAGAAGGAAATGGCAACCCACTCCAGTACTCTTGCCTGGAGAATCCCAGGGATGGGGGAGCCTGGTGGGCTGCTGTCTATGGGGTTGCACAGAGTCGGACACGATTGAAGCGGACTTAGCAGCAGCAGCAGCAGCATTTTAGCACATTAACAGTCCATTATATCCTCTTTGGTAATGCAAATCGAGGATGGCCTGGGAATCTAGACTAACAGAAGGGAAGGCAGTGCAAATAAGCCCATTAACAAGTCCATGTAGGCTCTATATTAATGAAAACGAGTTAGGTGGGAATAGGGTCTTAGATTAATATAAGAAACTGCTGTTGCATTTAATCACGTATAACAGTCCGTTGTACAATTTGTGGTACTGCAAATCATGTGAGAGGGCATAGGAATGTATGATAACAGAAGGGAATGCAGCTGCAATATACCTCATTAACAGTCCCAAATACCCTCTGTAGGCAGGAAAGGGAGTTAGGCGGAAATGGGATCTTAGGTTATGTGAGGGACTGTAGGTCCTTTTAAGCACATTAACAGTCCATTGTACTCACTGTGGTAAGGCAAATCAAGTATGAGGGTATGGGAATCAGGACTAACAGAAGGGGCTAAGCTCTTATTGAGCCCATGAACTGTCCCAAGTACCCTCTACAATCATGTCCAGGGGGTGATTATAGATAAATGTAAGACTCTGTAGCTCCATTTAAGCACATTAACAGTTTCTTGTAGCATCTTCAGCAATGCAAATCAAGTAAAAGTAAAAATTTCAGAATAACAGAGGGGACTGTGGCCCATTAACAATTCCTTGTATAGTCAGTAGTAATACAAATCATGTAGGAGTGGATGGGAATCTAGACTAACAGAAGGAACTGTAAGTGTAATAAAAGCCATTAACAGTCCCAAGTACTTTCTGCAGTCATTAAAAGGGAGTTAGGTGGGAATAGGGTTCAAGGTAAACATAAGGGACTGTAGTTGCTTTTAAGCACAGTACCAGTCCCTTCTATTTTCTGTGGTAGTGCAAGGGAGTCACTGACTGTTGGGGAATGGGATCATAAGTAAACATAACAGACTGGATGGATTTAAGCACAGTAATAGTCTCTTGTACACTGGGGGCAATGCAAACTGAGTAGGAGAGATGGGATTCTAGACTTAACAAAAAGGACAGCAGTGCATTTAGGCCCATTAAAAAGTCCCTGTAGGCTCTGCAATAATGAAAATGGAGTCAGGTGGGAATGGGATCTTAGATAAATATAAAGGACTGTAATTCTATTTAAGTACATTAACAGTCCCAGTTACCTTATGTGGTAATACAAATCCAGTAAGAACAAAAATGATTCTAGATTAACAAAAGGGACTGTGGCTTCAGTAAAGCACATTAACAGTTCCAAGTACCCCCTGCAGTCATTAAAAGGGAGTTAGGTGAGAATAGGGTCCTATGTAACATAAGGGACTGTAGCTGCAGTAAAGCACATTAACAGTCCCTTATACCCTCTTTTATAATGCAAATAAGTCAGAGAGCACGGGAAAGTAGACCAACAGATGAGACTGTATAGACAGGTAAGTGCATTACCAGTCCCAAATACCCTCTGTAGTCATGAAAAAGTAGTTAGCTGGGGACAGAATCCTAGGTTAACATAAGACTGTAGCTGCTTTTAAGCACATTAACAGTCTATGAACACTGTTAATGCAAATCATGTAGGAGTGGATGGAAATATAGACTAACAGAAGGAACTGTTAGGGACTTTTAAGCACAGTAACAGTCCCAAGTAATCTGCAGTCATGAAAAGGGAGTTAGGTGGGGGATGGGATTCTAGGTCATTGCTTTTAGGCACATTAACAGTCCCTTGTATCTCCCTTGGTAATACAAATTGAGTAGGAGGGCATGGGAATCTCAACTAACAGAAGGGACAGTAGCTCTAATTGAGCCCATTAACTATTCCAAGTAACCTCTGCAGTCATGCAACAAGATTTAAATGGGAATGGGATCATAGGTAAACATAAGAGACTGTAGATGCATTTAAGCATGTTAACAGTCTTTACACCCCAGGATAATATAAATTGAGTAGGAGGGATAGGCTCCTAGACTAAGAAGTGACAGCAGTGCAAATAAGCCCTTTGACAAGTCCCATATAGGCTCTGCATTAATGAAAAGAAGTCAGGTGGGAATGGAATCCTAGGTTAACATAAGGGACTGAAGCTGCATTTAAGCACCATAACAGTCCCTTGTATGCTCTTTCACAATGCAAATTGAGTAGCAGGGCATGGGAATCTAGATCAACAGATGAGACTATATAGGCAGGTAAATGAATTAACAGCCCCAAGTACCCTCTGCAGTCATGAAAAGGGAGTTAGATAGGAATGGAATTCTAGATTAATAGAAAGTACTGTAGCTGGATTTAAGCACATTAACAGTCCCAGTTACCTTATGTGGTAATACAAATCCAGTAAGAACGAAAATGATTCTAGATTAACAAAAGGGACTGTGGCTGCAGTAGAGCACATTAACAGTTCCAAGTACCCTCTGCAGTCATTAAAAGGGAGTTAGATGGGAATAGGGTCCTAGGTAAACATGAGATTGTAGTTGCTTTTAAGCACAGTACCAGTCCTTTTACCTTCTGTGGTAGTGCAAGGGAGTCAGGTGGGAATGAGGGTATAGGTAAACATAGACTGTGGATGCACTTAAGCACAGTAACAACCTCTTCAAACACTCTGGGATAATGCCAATCCACTAGGATGGATGGGCTACTAGAATAATAGAAGGAATGGCAGTGCAATTAAGCACACTGACAAGTTCCATATAAGCTCTGCAGTAATGAAAAGGGAGTTAGGTGGGAGTGAGATCCTAGGTTAACGTAAGGGACTATAGCTACATTTAAGCACATAAACAGTCCCTTGTATCCTTTTATAATGCAAATTTACTAGAAGGGCATGGAAATCTAGGCTAACAGAGGAGATTGTATAGGCAGGAAGTGCATTAACAGCCCCAAGCGCCTTCTGCAGTGGTAAAAAGGGAATTAGGTAGAAATGGGATCCAAGGTTAATATAAGGGACTGGGTTTGCACTTACGTACACTGAAAGTCCCTGGGAGCCTCTGAGATGCTGCAAAGGGAATGATGTGGGAATGGGATCCCACCTTACTAAAAGGGACTGTAGCTACATTTAAGCACTGTAACAGTCCTTTATACCCTCTTTTATGATGCAAATTGAGTAGCAGGGCATGGGAATCTAGACCAACAGATGAGACTGTATAAGCAGATAAGGGCAATAACAGTCCCAAGTACCCTCTGAAGTCATGAAAACTAGTTAGATGGAGACAGAATTCTAGGTTAACATAAAGGACTGTAGCTCCATTTAAGCATATTAGCAATCCCAGTTCCTCTATGTAGTAATACAAATCCATCAAGAAGGAAACTGATTCTAGATTATCAGAAGGAACTGTAGCTGCCGTTAAGCCCATTAATAGTCTCAAGTAACCTCTGCAGTCATTAGAAGGGAGTTGGGTGGGATAGGGTCCTAGGTAAACATAAGGGACTGTAGTTGCTTTTAAGCACAGTACCAGTCCCTTTTACTTTCTGTGGTAGTGCAAGGGAGTCACTGACTGTTGGGAATGGGGTCATAGGCAAACAACAGACTGTGGATGCATTTATGCACAGCAACAGTCTCTTGCACAATCTGGGGTAATGCAAACTGAGTAGGAGAGATGGGATTCTAAACTAACAGAATGGACAGCAGTGCAATTAAACCTATTAACAAGTCCCTGTAGGCTCTGCAGTAATAAAAAGGGAGTCAGGTGGGAATGGGGTCCTAGGTTAACATAAGGACTGTAGATGCATTTAAGCACATTAGCAATCCTGGTTACTCTATGTGGTACTACAAATCCAGTAAGAAAGAAATTGACTCTAGGTTAATAGAAGGGACAGTAGCTCCAGTTAAGCCCATCAATAGTCCCAAGTACATTCTGCAGTCATTAAAAGCAAATTGGGTGGGATAGGGTCCTAAGTAAACATAAGGGACTGCAGTTATTTTTAAGCACAGTACCAGTCCCTTCCACTTTCTGTGGTAGTGCAAGGGAGTCACTACTATTGGGAATGGGGTCACAGGTAAACAACAGACTGTGGATGCATTTAAGCACAGTAACAGTCTCTTGTAAACTCTGGGGAAACTGAGTAGGAGAGATGGGATTCTAGACTTAACAAAAAGGACAGCAGTGCATATAAGCCCATTAACAAGTCCCTGTAGGCTCCGCAGTAATAAAAAGGGAATTAGGTGGGAACGGGGTCTTAGATTAATAGAAAGGACTGCGCCTGGATTTAAGACTTTAACAGTCCCAGTTACTTTATGTGGTAATACAAATCCAGCAAGAACGAAAATGATTCTAGATTAACAAAAGGGACTGTGGCTGCAGTAAAGCACATTAACAGTCCCTTATACCCTTTTGGGCTTCCCTGGTGGCTCAGAGGTTAAAGCGTCTGTCTGCAACACAGAAGACCCAGGTTCCATCCCTGGGTCGGGAAGATCCCCTGGAGAAGGAAATGGCAACCCACTCCAGTATTCTTGCCTGGAGAATCCCATGGACGGAGAAGCTTGGTGGGTTACAGTCCACGGGGTTGCAAAGAGTCGGACAAAACGGAGTGACTTAACTTTCACTTTCACTTTCATATCCTCTTTTATAATGGAAATTAGTAGGAGAGCATGGGAAAGTAGGCCAACAGATGAGACTGTATAGGCAGGTAAGTGCATTACCAGTCCCAAATACCCTCTGTAGTCATGAAAAAGTAGTTAGCTGGGGACAGAATCCTAAGTTAACATAGACTGTAGCTGCTTTTAAGCACATTAACAGTCTATGAACACTCTGTGTTAATGCAAATCATGTAGGAGTAGATGGAAAGCTAGACTAATAGAAGGAACTAGCTACTTTTAAGCACAGGAACAGTCCCAAGTAATCTGCAGTCATGAAAAGGGAGTTAGGTGGGGGATGGGATCCTAGGACATTGCATTTAGGCACATTAATAGTCCCTTGTATCCTCCTTGGTAATGCAAATGGAGTGGGAGGGCATGGGAATCTCAACAGAAGAGACTGTAGCTATAATTGAGTCTATTAACTATTCCAAGTAACCTCTGCAGTCATGCAACAAACATAGGTAAATATAAAAGACTGCAAATGCATTTAAGAACGTTAACAGTCTTGGTTACTCTATGTGGTACTACAAATCCAGTAAGAAAGAAATTGACTCTAGGTTAATAGAAGGGACTGAAGCTCCAATTAAGCCCATCAATAGTCCCAAGTACCCTCTCATTAAAAGGGAGTTAGGTGGGAATAGGGTTGGTCCTAGGTAAACATAACAGACTGTGGATGCATTTAAACAGCAAGTCTCTTGTACACTCTGGGGTAATGCAAATTGACTGGGAGAAATGGAGTTCTAGACTTAACAAAAAGGACAGCAGTGCATATAAGCCCATTAACAAGTCCCTGTAGGCTCTGCAGTAATAAAAAGGGAGTTAGGTGGGAATGGGATCCTAGATTAATAGAAAGTACTGTAGCTGGATTTAAGACATTAACAGTCCAGTTACTTTATGTGGTAATACAAATCCGGTAAGAATGAAAATGATTCTAAATTAACAGAAGGGACTGTGGCTGCAGTAAAGCACATTAACAGTCCCTTATACCCTCTTCTATAATGCAAATTAGTAGGAGGGCATGGTAAAGTAGGCCAACAGATGAGACTGTATAGGCAGGTAAGTGCATTACTAGTCCCAAATACTCTCTGCAGTCATGAAATAGTTAGCTGGGGACAGAATCCTGTGTTAATAAAAGAGATTGTAGCTGCTTTTAAGCACATTAACAGTCCATTGTGTTAGTGCAATTGTGTAGGAGTGGATAGAAATCTAGACTAACAGAAGGAACTGTAGTTACTCTTAAGCACAGTAACAGTCCCAAGTAATCTGCAGTCAGGAAAAGGGAGTCAGGTGGGGGATGGGATCCTAGGTTAAAAAATGGAGGAGGGGGACTATACTTGCATCTAAGCACATTAACAGTCCCTTTGTCCTCTTTGGTAATGTAAAGGGAATTAAGAGGGGATGGGGTCCAAGGCTAGTGGTAAAGAACCCGCTTGCCAATGCAGATTTAAGAGATGCAGGTTAGATCCCTGGGTGGGAAGATCCCCTAAAGGAGAGCATGGCAACCCACTTCAGTATTCTTGCCTGGAGAATCCTATGGACAGAGGAGCCTGGCAGGCTACAGTCCACAGGGTCACAAGAGTTGGACACAACTGCACGCATGGACTATCCACCAAAGATAAGGGACAGTAGTATAGTTAAATCCACTAACAAGTCCTATGTAGGCTCTGCAGTAATGAAAGGGAGATAGTTGGTGATGGAATCCTAGATTAACATAAAGGACTGCAGCAGCCTTTAAGCACATTGACAGTCCCTGAACCCTCTGTGGTAATGCAAATTCAGTAAGAAAGGAACTGATTCCGGTTTAAGGAATGGTAGCTGTAATAAAGCCCATTACAAGTCCATTGTCCCCCTTTTGGTAATGCAAATAAAGTAGGAGGGCATGGGAGTCTTTACTGAGGGGACTGTAACTCTAACAGAGCCTTTTGACAGTCCCAAGTGTCCACTGCAGTCATACAGAGATTTAGTTGGGAATGGGATCATAGGTAAACATAGAGACTGCAGATGCATTTAAAAGCATGTCAACAGTCTCTGGTACACTCTAGAGTAATGCAAACTGGGTAGAGTGATGGAATTCTAGACTAACAAAAGGGACAGTAGTGCAATTAAATCCATGAATAAGTTCCACATATGCTGTGCATTAAGAAAAAGGGAGTTAGGTGCTAATGGGATCCTAGGTTAACCTAAAGGACTGTAACTCCACTTAAGCACATTAACAGTCCCTTGTACCCTTTGTGGTAATACAAATCAAGCAGGAAGGGAACAGATTCTAGACTAACAAAAGGAATTGTAGCTGCAATATAGTTCATTAACAGTCCCAAGTACCCTATGCAGTCATACAGAGTTAGGCGGGGATGGGTTTCTAGGTTAACATAAGGGACTGTAGCTGTATAAACCCATTATCATTCCTTTGTACTGCCTGTGGTAATGCAAATCATTCAGTAGGGGAATGGATGTTAAACCAGCCAAAAGGTCTCTACGTGCAGTCAAGCCCATTAACTGCCCCAAGTATCCTCTGCTGTAATGCAAAGGCAGTTAGTTGGAAGGAGTCCCTAGGGATTCCAGTTTTGCAAGTGAACAATTTTAGGAAATGGCCTTAGGTAATTAGCACCTTTCAAAAGTAAACATGATGCAGAGTTCCTGATACAAAAGGCTGAGGTGTAATCAATTGGGTTTGCGCACGTGAACTGTTCTAGTTCAGACTTCTTAAGTAGTAAGGGAGCCCCGGTGGAAGACAACGTGGGCCGGTGTGACTAATTTATAGGACATGGACAAAAGCAATTATGGACATTATAAATTCAAGAGAAGGGCCCTTGAGAGTTCAACCCATGTAGCTTGCAAATAGGATAACAATGGCCCATTAAAACGGACAGGACTCTGGACAACTGCAACTATGCAAATTAACTGTCCAAGAGCTGAGTTCTTGAATGATCTGCACGACCCAGCAATATTCCACGAAGTGTGGGATTTTTTTTTTTATTGCATGGGACCATGGATATATGCAATTATGCACATCAATTTTTTAATAAGAAAAGGGACTTTGGGTAATCAGAACTCCTCAGAAGAAATGGCATCGAGATAAGAGATATCCTAGACTAATGGGTAGGATCATGGGAAATGAGAATTTTACATATTAATGTAAGGTGGCAGGTAGTGCCTAGAAGCAATGAAAAGAGTGTGGGTGGGTCTTACCTGTTAGGCAGGACCGTGATCAACAACTGAATCTATTAATATTCCAAAGTAAATGACTTTTAGGATGAGCACTTCTGTTCAAATGCAAAGAAGTTGCAAAGGACTTGTGTAATGAACAACTGGGATTCCACACATTAATAATTCAAGGAACATGGTCTCAGGTAGTCAGCAATGCCTAAGAGCAATGCAAATAAGATGGAGGATCATTGGTTAATGGGGGAAACAGTGTAAAATTACAATTTGGTGCTTTAACTGTCCAAGAACAGGACTCCCCAGAAGCAGGGCAAAAGTGGTAGGATGCCTTTGTTTAATGGACAAGGCTATGACAACTGGGACTGAGCACATTAACAAAAAAAAAAATGGGTCTTCTGTGCCCTTTGCTGAATGAGAGAGGGTTTTCAACTGGAATCTAATCCAATAGGTAGGGTTATGGGCAATTACAACTTCACTTAGTACAGAGTTTAGGTGGTCAGCTCAGTAAATATGCACTGTCCAGAAAACTAGGATTGTGAGTACTGCAGCAATGACAGAGGAATGTTTCTCCCTTAACGACAGGGGATTGAGAAGATTATGAGTAACTAGACTTATGGGCAATAATTGTCTGATGTGAAGCTCTCAGTTAATTAACGTTTCTTAACATTAATGCAAAGGGTGAAGGGATTTTTTCTTCTAACATGGGCCAAGGGACAAATGGGATTCTGTACATTAACGGAAAATGGTGACTTGGATAGCCAGCACTCAAGATCAGGAATGCTATAGGTATACAGGGTATCCCAGTCTAACGGATGAGCAATGGACAACTTATTTTTTTCACTGAACCAACAAAAATTGCACTGGCTTTAAGCAGAAACAGGACTGAGGCTGGGCTGGGGCTGGGGCTGGGGCTGGGGCTGGGGCTGGGGCTGGGGCAGGGCCAGAGTCTGGAGCTGGGGCTGGGGCAGGAGCTGGGGCTGGGGCTGGGGCTGGGGCTGGGGCTGGGGCTGGGGCAGGGGCTGGGGCTGGGGCAGGGGCTGGGGCCAGAAAGGGGATTGCTGGGAACAGGGCTGAGGAGGAGCTAGGGGCTGTGAAGGCAGGGGACCACAAAAAAATTGAAATTATGAACAATAATTCTCCAATATAATACATTCAAATAGAAGAAGCAAATTCACAGCAACTGGTTTCCTGCAGGTAGGTGGATCATTAGTCAATTAGTGCAGCATTAAGAGTGGAGACAAAGCAAAGCCTGGACCTGAGTGGACCTTCAAATATTCCTTTTCACATTTGGTCATAATATTAAATTTTTAATTAACTACTTCTATGCTATAAGACTCTTCAAAAATCCAAAGGGAAGCAGTTTATAAAGTCAATTTCAAAGTAAAAAAAATAGTAAAAAAAAAAAAATTTCTTAATTCTATATTATTTGACTTTGAATATCTAAATACAAAAAAAAGTTTGAGGGGTTTATAAAAACGAAATTGAAAACTTTAAGGAATTTTAAAGGAACCCAAATATGAAAACCCATTAAATGTAATTAAAATGAATTCTACAAATAAAGCCCCTAAACACATTTCCATACTAGTCACTTAAGGCTGAAATCGAACACTAGCAAACCACATAATCAAACTATGTACCACTGACATCCAATAAATAAATAGAAATCAAAATCCGACCCCAGTATTAGCCACGGGGTAGGTGTTCCTCTTGAGGAAGGCAGGGATTCCTCTTCTGACAACAGTTGGCCAACGATCATCTGCGATCCATTCTGGTCCTTGCCACGACTCACCGCCAAGTTCACACTTAGCAGGCATGGAGCACTGCCTCTGGCCACAGCGCGGAAGAGCAGGGGGCAGGGGAGAGGGAAGTGGGGGAAGGGCTTCGGCCACGGCACCAATGCAGAGGAATGGCGTGAGGTTCTGTCTGCACAACCTAATATCAGCACTGCAAGTGGCAGTGAAGGAGGGAAGGGAGCCAGTGAGAGGGGAGGGAGAAGGTGGAAAGGCCAAATGTCCTTGGAAAGACTTTGGTACCACCCACTGAGATTAGTACAAATGTGGCCAGTCCTGACTGGCTGAATAGAGACGGAAGCGAGGTGCTATGCTAACTCATCTAATTCCATCCTCCACTAACTGGCTGTGACCAATTCTACCACCCTTTCTGATTGGGTGGGTCACGTGGCAATCTAACACTGCCAATCCCTCCTTTCACTTTTTCCGCGGCAAAGCACGCCCGCCATCTTTAACAATGTGGCAGGGCCTCCTGCTGCAAAGCCCGGCAAGAATGTAACGGTCAAACACCCCTGCCACGATATCCACGTGATAAACTGCCATGACAGCCACATGACAAGGTCAGCCATATTGTCCCTGCAGCAAAATCTATCAGGAAACGCACACGGCAGAGACAAAAGCCCGCCATGTTTCAGACTGCGGCAAGTACTTAAGCGGCCATCTTTTACTATGTAACAGAATATTTCCACTGCCATGCTGCACACTAGAACAAAGACATCCATGATGTGGCTTCCCGCCACTGGAACACTGCAGCAAAATGGATCCGCCATTTTGAACACTCTAACAAAGCAGAGAGCCATGCTAAGCAATGCTGCAAGGTCAAAATCGCCATTTTGAACACTGCGCCTAATTCTTCTCCCGCTCATTTTCCATTAGACCCTTCTAATATGACATAGGATGATCCTATGTTTTTCCACCTCATGATACCACAATTCATGTCAAGCTCCTAACATGACCCAAGTCAACTCATTCAAAATATTTAACTTATGCAATGCATACCATTTCCTTTGCCTGTCCCATTATTCATCTTAACTTCCTAGTTGATACTTAGCACAGTTACCCTCAGCCAAGCTGGGCGGCAACTGGGCGGCAAATCTGAAGTGGCCGCCATCTTTCCTCCCCACCCTAACCAACCCTCTAGCCTAACTGCAAAGTCATCTCCAACCAAAGCTGTAGGTACACTCACACAACACAAACGATTAGCAGCAAAATTTTGTAGACATTCCAGATAGTACAACGAACCACAAAACCCAACACTTTTCCAAGCATATAAAGCCCCGATGGGTGATGTAAAACAAAAATCTAAGCAGGTATCCGTGGCCCCGATGGGCAAGGAAAAAAAAAATTAAAGCAGGTATCCGAAGCCCCGATGGGCAAGGGAAAAAAAAAATTAAAGCAGGTATCCGAGGCCCCGATGGGCAAAAAAAGAAAGAAAGAAAGAAAGAAACACCACATTTAAAAAAGAGGCAGGTATCCATTGCTCCGATGGGCCAGAGGGTTAGGGAGAGAGGGGGTACACAGCAGGTATCCGAGGCCCCGATGGGCTGAGGAGAAAAAAAAAAAATTAAAAGCAGGTATCCGTGGCCCCGATGGGCAAATTAAAAAAAAAAAATTAAAAGGCAGGTATCCATGACCCCGTTGGGTAAAAAATGATAACAATAATAATATATCTATCTACCTATCTATATACACACTAAAACCAGGTATCCACAGCCCCGATGGGCAAAAAATATAGAAAAAGAGAATAAAAAGAAAAAGAAACCACAAAAACCCAGAGGAGTCAACCAAAAACCATTCCAAAGAAAACGTCCTTTTAAAATGGAAAATTGCCTAAAAATATCCCCAAGTATCTGTAAAATACTGAGAAGGTGTCAAGAAAATGCTAGAAGAAAGTTCAGGTTTTTAAAAATATTTTATGAATTTTTGGTGTAATTTTTTCCAAGAAATACACCATAAGGCATGGTTGGGGTCTGGAAAATGTTCCAGAAAGAACCACACGGGCAAAGAGATCCAATATTAATAAGCTTCCACCTCAGGAAAAGAAGAAATATGGCGGTCGCAGCAAAGTGCAGCGCTTTAAGAAGTGAGAGGGAGGGGACTGAGGGCGGAGGGAGTAGAAGAGGAGTGGCCTAGAAGATTGAAAGCCAGACATATTTGTAGTTTAGCCTGTTCAAAAATTTACCCAGTAACAAGAAAAAGAGAGTTCAAGAAAATAGCAACATACTAAAAAGAACATTATACTGGAAGTAGGCTTCATTTCTAGTCCAGGAGCCATGACTTCAAAGGGTTTTCAATGGGTTCGTGTCTGTAAAATAGGGACGTTAAGTAAATCAAATTAGATAACTTATGCTAAAATTCTCCCAAACAGTGTAACAAAAGAAAACGTTTTAGTTTAATTTGGTTTTGAAATAGGAGGAAGGAGGGGGGTAGAGCTTTGATATGTTAATAAACTATCCAAATACCTCATTTAGTCAGAATGTAGAACTTCTCCACCAGACATAGGAACCAAAGAAGCTAGGAAGGGGCAATACATTAAGGTTAGAACCCTCTTCAAGGGACTTTCCCTTCCGTTATCTAATGTGATAGTGAAGGTTTACTCGGAAAAGAGACCTATAAAGGAAGAGACCTATAAAGGAAGAGACCTATAAAGGTTACATGATGTGCTCAAAGTCACAAACTGTAATTTTGAGTCAGTGTATTTTCTACTCCAGTGCTCTGCATTTCTGTGGCCCCTGAAAATATAAGAATGGAAGTGCTTCTAAGTGAGCAAGAGAGAGGAAAGAAAAATCATTTCACAGAATGCTGATTTAGCCCCTAACTAATCTATATTAGTTGTAACTTTTAAACTGTGAAACCTTAATCTTCAGTATTTTTTCTACTTCCTCCGTGAATCTGATGACCCCAACATTGAAGTAGTCATAAGAATACAGTAGTGACATTCACCTGCTGCTAGTAACTGGTAGGAAAATGCTCATATAAAAGCCAAAGCCGCCCCCAGAAACACAGCTATTTTGGTGAGAAGCAATTAATCTCATAAACTGTCCTATATTGTTTATCAGAGGAATAACAGAGAACCTGAGTGACTGAACTGAGGTAAACAAATAACTATTCCACACAACTACAAGAAAATCAAAAGATACATTGCCCTCCCAGTGGCTGAACTGGAAAGTGTAACTTAACCCAAATACTAACAGGTAACTATGACCTCCAGTCTCCAAGTAAGTTTTAAAGTATGCAAAATTTTCTTCCTTAAAGGACACACTCCATCTTCTAAGTGCTTTTGGTTCACACAAAATGGTACTCTGACTTGTCATTCCAAATAAGGAATATTATATTGTAAAAGTGGTGTAATTTTCCACTGAGCCCTTCCTGAACACTCAGAAATTAACCTATGAAGCAAATGCCTTCAAACAAATCTGCTATCCTCTCCAGATTTGGGGCAGGAAATGGGATTCATATATATGGTATATGTATTTCTGTAAGTCTTTAAGATTTCACCTTAATTTAATCTTCCACAAGTTTCTAATGAGACAAATAGAGAAAAAGAGTCTTTCATTGCATAGAGTGGTAAACTGAGGTTGAGGAATGTTGTTTTCTTTGGTTTTGATTTAAAAGCTAGTGGCGGTTTAGTCGCTAAGTCGTGTCCGACTCTTTGAGACCCCATGGACTGTATGTAGCCTGCCAGGCTTCTCTGTCCGTGGGATTTTCCAGGCAAGAATACTAGAATGGGTTGCCATTTCCTTCTCCAGGGGATTTTTCCCCACCCAGGGATTGAACCTAGGTCTCCTGCTTTGCAAGCGAATTCTTTACCAACTGAGCTACCAGGGAAACCATACCTGTAAAAGGCAATAAATAGCTACAACCACTTTGATAATGTTCAGTCAGCACAAAAAAAAAAAAAAAATGATTTGATTATATAAGTAGTTATTATATAACACCTGTGATTTCAACCTAGACTAATCAGCAGGAGGTAAATAGCAAGTCAACTGTAACCAGCAGCGACACTATGAAGAGCAGTCCTAAGCTCCTTCTGTATAGGACACTAACTAATAGTATCATCCCGAATCTGACCTCACTATAGAATTTAACCTGTTTCAACTTAGTGTGTCTTTTACACAGGCTACCAATAATTAGGGTAACTAGGCCTGTCCAATTGCATCTTCTACAATTGTGGAAATGTTCTATACTTTTTAGACCTTGGATTAGGGAAAGTTTTCTAAAACAAACCTCAAAAAGCATCGACTACAAAAAAAATTGATAAATTTGAATTTTTGAAATCAAAACCTTTTGTTTCACAAAAACACCTTAAAAGGTGAAAAGACAAGTTATAAACTGGTTGTCCTGGAGTTCTGCAGCTAGGCCCTGGTTCCAAGAGGGTCTCCAGATTATTCCCATTGGCTGTCACAGTAATCTTTCATGGGATTGGGTGAGATTAGGCCCCCAATTGGCATTAACATGCTAATTTGGGGTACTCTCATTCACATCAGACACAAGACATTTTAAGGCTCTAGATTACCAAGGTCCGATGCCAAGACTTGTGCTAAAAGAAATGCAGAAGACACAAACAGCTTCTAAAGAGCCTTTGTTCTGGAAGTAGTAAGTGTTGCTACCTTTTTCTAGTAAGGGAAGACGTGAAATTAAACAAGTATGGTTCATTTGACATTAAAAAACATGAAGAAGTGGTTTCGAGACCTAAAAATGAAGAGATGGTACTCAGCCCTTACGGAGAATTTCCACATGAACTGTTTAATAAACAAGTATATAAGTACCTCTTCTCTACCCATCATTCTAAATCTTCATTGCTAAATCACTACATCTCTCTTGGGCCAATGAGTTTTATAGAAAGAACTACGTATATAGAAAGGTAAGCCCCCGAAATACATGCTTAGGGTCCAGCATACCCTGCAGCAACCCAGCACTGTCTTGCTGTTTATCAGGTTCAGGGTTTATTTATCTCCTTCCTGTTGCCTCCCTCCCGCACTTTCAGCCCACTTCACTTTCTTCCTTTCACAGCCTGGCTTTACCTTCAGTTCTGCTTGACTTCATTTGACAAATCTGTTGGGATCACAGGTGTGGATACTGAGACACTAGAAGAAAAAGTGACTTGCTGAAAATCAAAAGTTGGACCGAAATGGTGGGATAGTCTCAGCATATTCTCTGGGGCTGTACCCTAGCTCTGCCCACTCCCTCTACTTTGGTTCTCCCAAATGTAGGACACACAGCAAGAATTATATGGGGGTGGGGGGAGGATTCAAGTTCTCTTTTTAATAGCTTGGATTGTTTTATTTCTAGGCTCGTTATTTTGTTAACCTATACCTCCTCTCAGTTCGAAGGCGAGGGGGAGAGGCAGGCGGGAACTACCTGATTGAGCCACCAGATGGCAGCATGGAATAATCAAAGAAACACTGAGTCGCTTGGGGGAAAAGAGCCAACGTCTTATATATCAAGCTCCGCTAAGGTCTGAGTCAAAGGAGAAAACGTCTTACACATGTTCAGTTAAGAGTGAAAGAAAAGTACTCAACTACCTCTAATCTGAACAGCCCATATTAATGGGAGTTTGTCCATGGCTTCGCTTCGACTCGTGCCATTTAAAGAGGACTTTGGTAAAGCATTTAGAGTTGAATTAGCAGGCCGATGCGGAAGTTAGTAGTTAAAGGAACCAGGGCATATTTTGGAGAAGGGAATACTTGAGGAAGGACTCTTTACAACTCATAAGAACTGTCTGTAGTGGGAGAGAGATGATTAATCTGTGTAGTTCCGTGCTGTGCTGTGCTCAGTCGCTCAGTCGTGTTCGACTCTTGTGACCCCATGGACTGTGGCCTGCCAGGCTTCTCTGACCTTGGGGTTTTCCAGGCAAGAAAACTGGAGTGGGTTGCCATACCCTCCTCCAGGGGATCTTCCCAACCCAGGAATGGAATCCAGGTCTCCCACATTGCAGGTGGATTCTTTACCATCTGAGTCACCAGGGAAAGCCCAAAAATACTGGAGTGGATAGCCTATCCCTTCTCCAGGGGAACTTTGCGACCCAGGAGTCGAAACTGGGTCTCTTGCATTGCAGGCGGATTCTTTACCAGCTGAGCTACCAGGGAAGCCCCATGTCTGAATATTTTGAGTTGTCCAAAGATGGAACAGTCTACTTCCAGAATTGGTCAGATGACAATCCCTGAAGGTATATAAGCCAATGGTGGATTCTATGGGGATGCTATGGAGAAATTGATCAGATAAAAAGTTGGGCAACATGCCCTGAGGGTCTTTTAACTAGCTCAAGATTTTACTAACCTCACCAGAGTATGTGGGACATTCCTGTAGTCCTGTCCCACCACACGCATACACACACACACACACACACACACACACACACACCACTTATGGTGTCCTTTAAGTGCAGATCAGGATGTTGGGAGAGGTTTTTATGTTTGTCAAAAAAGAACAAGAGGGTTTATGGAAATCTGCAATTTATGTTGAAATGCATCAAAGCATAAGAAAAGTTAATAGACTGATAGAGAGATTCATAGAGAAATGGTTATGAGATTTAAAACAAGTATAACAACATGTTTATGGTACAATTTTTGTGGTAGGTCTTCACTGTACTATTCTTTTATATTTTATGTGTGATTGAAAGTTTTCATAATCAAAATGAAATGTTAGGGGGAGGGATGACATCACTAAGAATGAAGGAGAGGAAACTCCAAGGATTTATCCATCCAGTAAAGCAACCACCATTAGGTTGGGGAAAACTGTTAGAATCAACTTTTTCAAAACTCTGGAATCTAAGGGGAAAAAAAAAAGAAACAACGAAGAGCAACCAGAAGAGTGCTTAATGAAGAAAGATTGCTTTAAAAAAAAAGAGAGAGAATATTATGTCATTTTTTTGTACCCACTTACCACTCCCCATTTCTCAGCTGGACATCTGCTATGGGGGTGGCAGCATGCACAACTATTGTGGCTTACTTGTGTCAGGGGGAAGAAAATGGACCTTGTTTTATAATTTAAAAAACAACCTTATAGACATCACTACAATCTAACAGAAAAAGACTTTACCTTCTTTATTTTTGTAAGGTTATAATAAGTGATTACTATTATAATAATGTGACAACTATAATTACATAGTAATAAGTGATTATTATGATCAATTGAAGGCCAAAAATTAGATAACCCAGATGAAATGGGAAAATTCCAAGAAACACACAAGCTACCAAATCTGGTTCAAGAAGAAATAGAAAACCTGAACAAACCTATTCCAAGTAAGGCAGTTAAATCAGTTATGTCAAACTGATTTTTTTTAAAGAAAAACCCAGGACCAGGTGGCTTCACTAGTGAAATCTACCAAAAATTTCAAGAATTAATACCAGTTAAAAGAGTAGGAAATACCTCCTATCTCATCCCATGACACCAAAGCTAGACAGATGTCTTAAAAAAGAAGGCTACAGACCAAGATCCCTTCTGTACAAAAATGCAAAAGTTTTCAACAATACACCAGCAAACTGATTCCAGCAACGTATTAAAAACATTATAACCATGAGTAATCAGAATTTATCCCAGGAATGCAACAGTGCTTCAACATATTAATATCAATCAATGTAATACTATACCACATTGATGAAATGTAGGAAACAACATGGTTATCTTAGTTGATGCAGAAAAAGCTTTTGATAAAATCCAATGCTTTATCATCATAAAAGTCAGAAAAATAAGAGTAGAAAGGATCTTCCTCAACATGATAAAGGACATTTATTTTTTTAAAAACCCAGCAAACAGGAGACTATTAGTGAAGATCTGAAAGTTTTCCCCCAAAGATCAAGAACAAGACAAGGGTGCTTACTTCCCCCATTGCTATTCAACATTGTCCTGTAAGTTCTAACCAAGCAATTAAGCAAGAAAAAGACATAAAGGATGTCCAAACTGGAAAAATAGAAGTAAGCTTACTTCATTCATAGGTGACGCGATCTTTTACACATGTATATAAAATCATAAACATCCAGAAAATACTGCTAGTGCTAATAAATCAATTCAGCAGTAGTGAAAGATGTAAAATCAGTTGTATTTCTATACAGTGGCAATGAACAATTTCAGAAGAAAATTTAAAATATTATTCACGGTAGCCAAAATGGAGAAATCTCCATACTGTTTTCCAAAGTGGCTGCACCAATTTACATTCCCACCTAGTATACTAGGACTCCCTTTTCTCCACACCCTCTCCAGCATATGTTATTTGTTGTCTTTCTAATAATAGCCATTCTGACAGATGTGAGGTGCTATCTCACTGTAGTTTTGATTTGTATTTCTGTGATGATTAGCCATGCTGAACACTTTTCCTGTGCCTGTTGACCATCTATATTTTTTTTTTGAAAAAATGTCTATTTCAGGTATTATGCCCATTTTTATATAGTTTTTAGTTTTGAATATGAGATATTTACTTATTTTAGATATGAACCCCTTACTGGACATATCATTTGCAAATATTTTTCTCCCATTTAGTAGTTGTGTTTTTTTTTTTTTTTTTTTTGCTGATGGTTTCCTTTGCTGTGCAAAAGCTTTTAAGTTTAGTTTGTTCTAATTTTTTTTTATTTTTGTTTTTGTTTCCTTTGCCTAAGGAGAGAGATTCAAAAAAATATATTAAGACTTCCTGTTTTCTTCTAGTTTTATGGTTTCCAGCCTTACATTTAAGTCTTTAATCCATTTTGAGTTTATTTTCATATATGGTATGAGAAAAATGTTCTAATTTCATTCTTTTACACATAGCTGTTAAGTCTCTGGGATCATCTTGGGGAAAAGAGGAGAAACCCAAACAAAATCTTAGGAGCAAGGTCATTTATTAGACTTTAAAAATAAATGAAAAGGGGCTTCTCTGGTGGGCCAGTGGCTAAGACTCCATGCTCTCAGGGTAGGGGGCCTAGATTCTATCTCTGGTCAGGGAACTAGATCCCACATGCAACAACTAAAAATCCTGCATGTTACAGTGAAGACTGAAGACCCCATGTGCCACAACTAAGACCCAGCACAGCCAAATAAATAGTTTTTAAATAAAAAAATAAATGAATAAGATGGAGAGAAGGAAAAACAGACCTAAAGACCAGCCACAAGTGGTGTATTCCCTAAAGTACTAAGCAGTAGTAACAATTTCAGGGGACCCAATTCTACCTCGTCTGAGCTAAGGGCAGACATAATCTGATGAAGAGGTATCCAGGAGTATGAAGGGATGGATCTTCTCAGAGAGTTTCTGCTTCCATAGAAATAATTAATGAGAGTAGAAAGCCACAAATTTAGAAACCAAGAAGTTAAATAATACAGAAAGAGAAAGAAAAAAATACTCTAATTCTCAGCTCACTATTTCTGACTTTTCAAGTATGGGTAGTAGATGCCCTGTTCTTAGAGGTCAGTGCCTGTTTGTATGTTGGGAGATTTTGGAAGACTTGGGAGACTTAGGTGAAAAATGAACCACCTTCTGTTTTTCTGCATTGCCCACACTGCTGCTGTTCACACTATTATTACTGCCCCCCCCCCCATCCCCACTGACTTGAGTACTGTGGTTGACCTTGTCACCAAGCTGAGTTTTCTGGGTTCACTTCCTGACACAACTTCTGGAAGGTATCAAACATACTCCCTGGCAGAGAGCTTGCTATCTGAGTCACTGGGAATCTGTACAATGTCTTCTGATGACAGAAGATGGTTCCACAGCACAGGGGTCCCCAATCTCTGGGATCTAATGCCTAATGATCTGAGATCGAACTAACGTAATAATGATAGAAATAAAGTGCACAATAAATTCAGTGCACTTGAATCATACTGAAACCATCCCCCCAACCTTGGTCCTTGGAAAAACTGTATTCCCTGAAACTGATTCCTGGTGCCAAAAGGTTTGGGGACTGCTGCTGTAAGGTAAACAGTATTTTTATTATCTGAGTTTTCCTAGAAAACAGAGACTTGGGCAAGGATTAAGAGTTAATGCCTTCTATGGGAAAGGCCTTCTCAGGACAGTAAGAATGAGGGAAGAGGGAAAAGCGAAAGAGGCAAGAAAGGCTCATTGGCTACCAGCTGCATGGGGATGTTGAGGCTCACATAGATCAAGGAACAGGAGGTGCATGAGATGGTAGCTTTTATAGTCTGTGACAATGTAGACACAAACCAAGTCATCAACTCATGAGAAGGAACAATTGATTTGCTCAGGGAAGATGACAACATTACTATTCTTTGCATAAATGGGAAAAGGTGAGGCTGAGAAGTAGAATGAAATATGGATGGATGCCAGAGAGTTTGGTTTGTAGGGGCAAACATGGGAACAGCATAATTATGGCCTGGAGCTCTTATAGGCAAAGCTGTCCAAATACCTGAGTTGGAAAAATACAGATGAAGGTAGGGTCATACTGGGTGGAAATAGTGGGGAAAGAAAAATCAGTTGATAGGACAAAGCTGAGTTTATCCTTACCACTTTAAGGAAGAAAAATGTCTGAAAGGTCCATATTCATACTTTTTGCTTGCCCTCCACCTCCAGATTCCTTGAGTGAGGAAGATTAGAGGTTGCTACTCTGAATAAACACTAAACAACTTCTCTGCTAAGTCCTTAAGGCTACATTTACTAATGCGGTATTTTCCACCATTAATACTCTGATCAGCTGGGCATGGTTTTGGAAGTTCTGGGGGCCAATCTCAGGTGAAAATCTCTGTTAAAAAACCACAAAGATCCACCTAACTGATTTTCTCTTGTTTTGCTTCTTGGGAAAACATATGAATAGAGATTCATTTTTTAGTGTGAGCACAGAATTCTGGGATGCCAGCTATTAATCACATATGTGTGCACAAATGAACACACGTACTTCTGAACTGCAGTAGTTCAAATGTGCAGCACTTGGGACTAAAACCTTAGGGCTTCTCCTTCAACACTTATCTCTCCTTGCTCCCCACCTTCCCTCCCACCCCTTGACACTCACCTCAGCACTTGCTTCTATCATTCTACCCTAATATTTTGACCCTACTCACTTCCCACACTTGTACCCACATTCACCTACTACTTATCTTCACTTACTCCTCTTTTCTTTCCTATCTTTTCTCTCTCATCCCTTACTTTCCCCTCACAGTGCAATCCCAAATCTCTAGCCTTCTTTAGGAGCTGAACTAAGTAGAAATTTTCCTCTTTATCAGAAAGATCAATCCAAGAAGAAAGATAAACACATTCCAGACTAAGTCTCCTTTCCTTTTATCTTCTCTCCTCTGCATTCCTTCTCCAAGCCTCATTTACAAATGGCATTGTTTGTTAAAATCAAGGTTGAGGCATTAAAGACTAAGGAACAGGGAATTCTCTGGTAGTCCAGTGGTTAGAACTCTGCTCTTTCACTACCTAGGGCTCAGGTTCGACTTCCGGTTGGGGACCTAAGATCCCACAAGCCCCAAGCCATGGTCATCAAAAAGAACTAAAGAACACGTGAAGATGTAGCTGGAGAAGTCAAGGATAAGTACAGGGCTTCCCTGGTGGTCCAGTGGTTAAGAATCCTCCAGCTAATGCAGAAGTCATGGCTTTGATCTCTGGTCTGGGCAAATGCCACATGCAGCAGAGAAACCAAACCCATGCACCGCAACTACTGAGCCTGTGCTCTAGAGCCCATGAGCTGCAACTACTGAAGCCTGATCACCTAAAGCCTGTGCTCCACAACAAGAAAAGTCACCAGAATGAGAAGTCCATGCTTGTCAGTGAAGAGTATCCCTCAATCTCTGCAACTAGACAAAGCCCGTGGGCAGCAACGAAGATGCAGTGCAGCCATGAATAAATAAATAAAAATCTTTTTTAAAAGGATAAGTAGAACAAACACTCAGACATGCATCTCAGCCTCCCCCCCCCCCCCACTTTTTTTTTGGTTAATGAGTAATGAACAAAAATTTTGAATGAGTAAATTAGGAGGTAAACCTGAAGGGAAGTGTGATGTGGATTGGGATTCAGAAGAAATTGGAATCTTATTGTGTGTCTGTAGACAATATACTGAAACTCTCTGGAAGTTTAGTTTGTCTTTTATAAAATTAGGTGTACCATTTTTTAAAAGTAGATAATGACTAAAGGCTTTCATAGCAGTCTCAGAACTAATTATGAAATGAACAAGTTGTTATTATCTTTCTAGATGTTCCTGAAATATCTTTGACTATATAGCATTGTTTTGAGCAAGACGCTGTGTATTAGTTTTATACATTTGATGGGAAATTAAATTTATTAATCAAATATATTCACATTCATTTTTCCCACTAAATCTCACCTACAGTGATTCAACTCTAGAAGAATTATCTAAAGGAATTCTCTCAAAATGATTGAGATATTATAAGACTCTGAAATATGATGTCTTGAAAGTCTTAGTGTTAAATATAATACCATTCTAATAGCAAATGCCTAAGAAACAAATGCTTTATTATATGACATTCTTACCAATGGCCATGGTTAAGAGTTTAAATGGGTGGTGTAAACAGAATTTGTTTACAAAGGCAGTGAGTTGATCCATGTGGAGATAAACACTAAAATACTCGAATGAAAAGAACACATCTGATTTTTTTGGCATTACATGGATTCTATGTGGTTTTGAAGGTCACTCTAAGTTTCCTGATTTCATTTTATCTTTCCAAGTAATGAAGAAGCTGACTTCTTGGAGTGGAAATACCCACACAAATCTGAAGACCTTGTTCAGATATGTGAGAGGTGTGTCATTTTACACTTTGTGAGATAGGCATAAGGAATAACAATGCCAAGGAGGTTTCAAACAGGAAATATCTCCTGTTTTCTTTCTGGAATCTCTGGCCTTCCTGCTTGTTACTCAGCTTTAGTATTGGGGTATCTGGGCCTATATATGTGGCTTTCAACTGACTATCCACACTTCTTGTAATTTAAAAAACAGTTGTTCTTCCAGGGGCCAGTCTATTAAATACGTAGGGACTCAAACCATTGGAAGAGTTATATAGGTCAGAATCCTCCAACCAGGTTGCCAATATGATGAGTTCTCCCTCCTCATATTGGGAAGTTGAACGTTGACAGGGTAGTTTTGCTGGAGCCAGTGTGATATACATACAGGTAAACCAATGATGAGATTGGTAGAAAGAGTTCTTACATGTAAAAACATATACCTTGAACCTGGAGCTAGATCTGCTCCCCACTTTATAGAAACACAGTGGGACTATAAGGCACCTAACTAACAGAACAGAAATTAAGACTCACTGGGTTGTAGTAGAAAACATGGATCAAGGAATTAGGAGTAATTTGCTGTGTGACTGTGGGCAAGTCACTTCCATATTGTTGAACTCAGTTTCCTAGATGAAAATCAAGACTGGTGAACACATAATCTCTAAGGGTCTTCAGAACTGAAATAGCTGTTTGAGTGGGAAAATGGTCTTCAATCCATTCATTAATGGGAAATGGATCAGGTTTTAGATGTCAGGTGAGAAAGTTGGGATAGGGGTAGACAGAATGCCTGAGAAGGATACATCTTTCAGAAATGGAGAGGTGCAAGGATTCAGCTTCACCTGCTTTCTAATTTTTCTGAAGGCTTACTTCTCCCTCTTGCCCACTGCTACCAATACCCTGCCTTTGGTCTAGTCTTAGGGGTGGATACATGGCTATCACTTGGGCATGTAATGCCTAGGCTGATACTCTGTAAAATGACATCTAGATAATTAGGCTCCCCTTTGATCTGTAACAGAAAATTCAGTGAATAGTAGTGCTTCAATCAGCCAGAACCAAGGTCCAAGGGAGGAAAGTTTCATAAAGGAGAGGGCTGGCTGAGCTTGGGTACAGTGAACATACCACTCACTTACTGCCCTTGGAGCTTCTAGCACAGCACTTCTCTTGTCTCTTGGAGATGCTAGCACATCTTCTGCCAGCTTGCCATGGTATAACCTAGAAAATCTTAGAAAAATAATTCTTGAAGTCATGTAATCACTTCCTGGGAAAATGATTGGCATAACTCCTAGAGTGCCAGGAAAGTAATTCTATATGCAGCTTAGTTTAAATTCTTAGCTAATGGGAACATACTGTATAGCACAGAGAGCTCTACTTAATGTACTGTGGTGTCCTAAATAGGAGGGAAATCCAAAAAGGAGGGAATATATGTAAATATGTGGCTGATTCATTTTGCTGTGCAGTAGAAGCTAATACAACATTGTAAAAAGCAACTATACTGCAATAAAAATCAATTAAGATATTATTCTATAAAAATGACAACCAAGGAAGGCGCCTGGCCTGGGTCCGAGGTGGGGCGCGTCCAGACGAGGAAGGAGACGACGGTCGACCGTCGAGGCCGCAGCCGCCATGGCGTCCGGCGGAGTCCGCGGGCCGACGCCGCGCTGGGGACTGACACTCGGCGGCGCTGCGCTGATCCTGCTGCTCCTCCCGGCGGCCGCCGCGCAGGGTTGTTCTCAGAACACAAGCAGAACCTGTGAAGAGTGCCTGAAAAATGTCTCGTGCCTTTGGTGCAACACGAACAAGATGTGCCTGGACTACCCAGTGACCAAAGTCCTGCCGCCCAGCTCCCTCTGCCGGCTGAGCTCTGCACGCTAGGGCGTGTGCTGGGTGAACTTTGAGGCCTTGATCATCGCCATGTCAGTGATCGGGGGCTCCCTGCTCCTGGGGGTTGCCATCTGCTGCTTCTGCTGCTGCTGCAGGAGGAGCCGGAGCCGACGGCCGGACAAGAGCGAGGAGAAGGCCATCCGGGAGCGAGAGGAGCGCCGGGTCCGGCAGGAGGAGCGGAGAGCGGAGATGAAGTTGAGACATGATGAAATCAGGAAAAAATATGGTTTGTTTAAAGAAGAAAACCCATATGCCAGATTCGAAAACAACTAAGACGCACTTGGTGGCGCGGCGAGCAGTCTCCAGGCCTCTAGTCAGCAGGGACCCTGCTGCCTGTCCGCCTCCCACCCTGGGGAAGGAAGCTGCCTCGGGCCGAGGCCTGGGAGCTTCTGTTTCCTCTTCTCTCGTTTCTGTATTTAGTCACTTGAGACACGAAGGCTGTCAGGGCTTCTCTGTTGTTCTGTTGTCCACCTGGGGAGGATGCGGCGTACCTCAGGCCTCCGGTCGTCTGTGAGCCAGTGCAGAGGGCCCTACACTCGGGCCCGCGAGGCCCACATGCAGGAAGCAGAGCGGTGCAGTCCGTCCTGGGACCTCTCCCAACCCCTGTCGCTTCCCCTGCATCTCGGGGCCCAGGATGCAGTCTGACCTTGCCCACACCGAGTAGCATTGAGCCATAAACCTTTTTTTTTTAAATTATTGGATTTTATTCTCCTACCCAAAAGATTCTCCCAAAAAGCTTTATTGTCGAAGTTCAGACCACTTATAGGGTCATTTTTCAAGTTTGTGTCTTTACTGGTACATCAAGATATTTTTCTAGTGTTCATCTGAATATAAAACCTCCGACGGGCGGTCGTCGGTCAGGTGCTGTTGTGTCCTGGGGGTGGGAGGGCCTCCTGAGGCTCTGGCTGCCTTTTCAGCCCCACTGAGCATCAGCCTCGGGGTCGGGGGCTCCCGAGTCAGACCCTCCCTTCTGTCTCTGGTGGTCACTCAGGGCTTGCAGGTGACCATGGGCCCTCCCTCAAGAGGAGGGGGCCGCTGATGGGATCTCCACACATAGGCACTGGCGGCTGTCCCGCTTGTCCACGGACCTGAGCTCCCTCCCCGTCGTCTGTCTTGGCCTGTCCTGGGAATCTCCCACAGAGGCGGCTTCTCGAAGGGGGGTTGGGTGCGTGTGGTGCCGCCCTTGGGGTTCCTTTCTTCCACATTAAGATGCAGGCCTGCAGTCAGTAGCCCTTGCGCTTCCTGGCAGGGACAGCAGATGGTAAAGTCACTGTGAACAGCCTTTCTTTAAACAAATCTGAAAACAGTCCTAGTTGGCAAATTGTTTTAAATGAGGAAAACATTGAGCTTTGAGAAGGAAGGTGAAAGTGCACAATAAGTGGGGTTCATGCGGATCCAGGGGTCACACATGCTTGGTTAGCCGCACGGATCTGTGTTTGACCTCACAGTTCCATCCTCACATTTCACAGACCAGAAACAACCTTTAACAAAATCCTTTGTCTTATTTCTCTGATTTCTTGGGCATTTGATAGCAATGAAAGTATTAGGAAACATTCCTAAATATAACAGTCTGCAAATTTTTACTTTATGCTGTTTGTTCATAAACTTTGTAGTAGACTAATGAACGTTGTATTAACATGGTAGTTAGTATGAATGTAAAATCACTCTTTCTTGACTTGAGGCTGCTGAGCTGAAAGCCAAGCCGGGTTGTAGATAAAATGGGTTGTTAGAGCGGGGTTGCTGGTGCATGTGCCACCCTCCCACACAGCACAGAGCCCTCCCGGGAGCGGCTCTGCTGTCTCATGTTCTTCTGAAGCAGCACCAAGAGCAGCCAGAGGAACCACGAGGAACCTCAAGGAAACCACGAGTCTGAGTGCCTTAATCTTTAACCAGTTTCAATCAGCTGATTAATACATGCTTTTGTTGACTAAAAAAAAAAAAAAAAAAAAAAAAAAAATGACAACCAAAAAAAATAAATTCTTGTCTCATAATCACATACATTATACTTCAAATACACACATATACACATTACATACATTTTCACACACGGAAGATAGAGACAAACATAGGAAAAATATTTATGTAATATCTGTTTTTTCTGTCTTTCCTAGACAGCACTTTCTGACTGAAAAAGTGTACTTTTACCTTATGCCATCCTTACTTTCTCAGATTTTCTCCTTTAATTTCACATTTTTGGATAGATTTTCTGAAAGAGGGAGGCCCATGGAAATATAGGGGGAGGTTGCCCCTCCCTTAGAAGGTTCAGGCTTGAATGCCTCATCTCTTGATGCTTTGGCCTCATCTGAAGGACAAAGACAAAGGTTAGAGAAAAAGAAGAGGAGTAAATTGGTGGAATTCTGATATGGGGTGTGGGGAGGGGGTGAAAAAGGAACTAACGGGAGTTTTTCTTTCTCCACAAGGCATCTGTTTCCTTTTTTCTCGTCACTACTCTTACTGATCAGAAGAGACTCAGGAACCACTTACCAGCATTGGCCTCATATCCTCCAATGAAATGATGAGTGAGAAAGCCGACCACCAGAGCTGTAAAGCAAGGTAAAGACATCTTATGCTACCCTACCCTCCTCTTGACTTCTTACTTTAAGAGCCCTTGGAGGTGGGACAGTTTCTTGGGTTGAAGGATTGACTTGTTTGGTCCTGAGTAGACTTTTGTTCCTTTCTAAGACAGGCATCTGTCTTAGAATTGCAGAATGGTAACTTCCCCACCCCACCTCCCTCAAAAAAATTCTAAGCCAAGTGCTAGAGAGCAGAAAAAGAGGGAAACAAGTGACAGTAGCAGTAGGGAAAGCCACACATTTCCCCTCCATGGGTAGAGGGTGCCTGGGTGGTGGGGTAGTGAAGAGCATCACTGAGTTTAGCTCTTTTGCCTATGCAGCTGAGCCACCTGTTGATTGAGTTTGGAGGGGAGGGGCTGCAACTCCATCTCCCCAAGTTACTGTTCCCTGGACCAGGGGGTAATTACCTAATTCCTCTTTTTCAGCCCCAAACTCCCTCCTCTCTGTTTTTTCCTATGTAAATATCCTACCCATAGGCTCCGGCACCACACAACCCCCTTCAACCTGATTGGCAGCATCCTTCTTGGTGAAATTCCTTTGTCTTTCTCCTCTCAGTCTCCCTCATCAGCCAGACTTCTCAGTTGTTTACTATATTGTGAGGAGAGGTGACCCCAGAATTTCATTGCCCCCTGTCCTACCCCAAACACACATACTCACAGTGACCCCCACATGGCTTCCCCCCAACAGCACTATCTTGATGTTCCTGTTGAGTGGGCTGTCCAGGATGGGATACTCTGGGATAGGCACCAGGTGAAAGTTGATAGAAAACTAGGACGTGACTGAGGTAGATATGGGCCACATACCTCTTCATTGCAAAGCAAAGAGGGCCAAAGGCCAAAGATCTCTCAGATATCTTTATTGCTAGCATTTGTCACTTTCCTTAGATGTCATTTCTTGGCTTTCATCTCTTGCATCCATTCCCTCTTCCTTGCTTCCATCAGTGGCAGGGGATCAAAGAGGTATTAATTGGTTTCCTCCTGCAAAGGTAGCCCTCTTCTCTGACTAAAGGCAAAGTTGTCAGGAAGAAACTTTTTATCCAAAGAAAGCTGACTCCTCTGAGTCTGAGTCAATCCAAATTTAATGTGACTGTTCCCAGGACCAGGGACAGGTGGAATTCTGGCATGCATAACAGAAAAAGAGCTACCAATACTACATCTTCCTCAGCCCAAGTTTAAATACAGAGCATCGCACTTGAAAGGCATTTTATGGGTCAGAATCCAAGTCTTTTACTTCTATAGTCAATGAAACCAAGGCTCAAAGACCTACTGTCACCTTGTGCAGTATATTCAGGATGGGTACTTGGGAACAGGCAAATGGGAAAAGAGAGTCAGAATTGAGACTAAAAATCAGATTTCCAGTTTCCCTATCCAGAGTGGTCCTCACTGCCACTGCCAGGTCCACTTTCTTTAAATAAAAAATGTGCAGAGAGCTGAAAAGATAGGAAAAGAAGAAGTAAAACTCTTACTGTTTGCAGACGACATGATCCTCTATATAGAAAACCCTAAAGACTCTACCAGAAAATTACTAGAGCTAATCAATGAATACAGTAATGCTGCAGGATATAAAACTATAACACAGAAATTCCTTGCATTCCTATACACGAACAATGAGAAAACAGAAAGAGAAATTAAGGAAACAATACCATTCACTATTGCAACAAAAAGAATAAAATACTCAGGAGTATATTTACCTAAAGAAACAAAAGACCTATACATAGAAAACGATAAAACACTGATGAAAGAAATCAAAGAGGACACAAATAGATGGAGAAATGTACCATGTTCATGGATTGGAAGAATCAATATTGTGAAAATGACTATACTACCCAAAGCAATCTATAGATTCAACACAATCCCTAACAAGCTACCAATGGTATTCTTCACAAAACTAGAACAAATAATTTCACAATTTATGGAAATACAAAAAACTTCGAATAGCCAAAGCAACCTTGAAAAAGAAAAATAGAACTGGAGGAATCAACCTGCCTGACTTTAGGCTCTACTACAAAGCCACAGTCATCAAGACAGTATGGTACTGGCACAAAGACAGAAATATAGATCAATGGAACAAAATAGAAAGCCCAGAGATAAATCCACATACCTATGGACACCTTATCTTCGACAAAGGAGGCAAGAATATACAATGGAAAAAAGACAACCTCTTTAACAAGTGGTGCTGGGAAAACTGGTCAACCACTTGTAAAAGAATGAAACAAGAACACTTTCTAACACCATACACAAAAATAAACTCAAAATAGATCAACGATCTAAACGTAAGATCAGAAACTATAAAACTCCTAGAGAAGAACATAGGCAAAACACTTTCCGACATAAATCACAGCAGGATTCTCTATGACCCACCTCCCAGAATATTGGAAATAAAAGCAAAAATAAACAAATTGGACCTAATGAAACTTAAAAGCTTTTGCATAACAAAGGAAACTATAAGCAAGGTGAAAAGACAGCCTTCAGAATGGGAGAAAATAATAGCAAACGAAGCAACAGACAAACGATTAATCTCAAAAATATACAAGCAACTCCTCCAGCTCAACTCCAGAAAAATAAATGACCCAATCAAAAAATGGGCCAAAGATCTAGACAGACATTTCTCCAAAGAAGACATACAGATGGCTAACAAACACATGAAAAGATGCTCAACATCAATCATTATCAGAGAAATGCAAATCAAAACCTCAGTGAGGTACCATTACAGGCCAGTCAGGATGGCTGCTACCCAAAAGTCTACAAGCAATAAATGCTGGAGAGGGTGTGGAGAAAAGGGAACCCTCTTACACTGTTGGTGGGAATGCAGACTAGTACAGCCACTATGGAGAACAGTGTGGAGCTTCCTTAAAAGTCTGGAAATAGAACTGCCATATGACCCAGCAATCCCACTTCTGGGCATACACACCGAGGAAACTAGATCTGAAAGAGACACGTGTACCCCAATGTTCGTCGCAGCACTGTTTATAATTGCCAGGACATGGAAGCAACCTAGATGCCCATCAGCAGATGAATGGATAAGGAAGCTATGGAACATATACACGATGGAATATTATTCAGCCATTAAAAAGAATTCATTTCAATCAGTTCTAATGAGATGGATGAAACTGGAGCCCATTATACAGAGTGAAGTAAGCCAGAAAGATAAAGAACATTACCGCATACTAGCACATATATATGGAATTTAGAAAGATGGTAACGATAACCCTATATGCAAGACAGAAAAAGAGACACAGATGTACAGAATAGACTTTTGGACTCTGTGGGAGAAGGCGAGGGTGGGATGTTTCAAGAGAACAGTATCAAAACATGTGTATTATCTATAGTGAAACAGATCACCAGCCCAGGTTGGATGCATGAGACAAGTGCTCAGGGCTGGTGCACTGGGAAGACCCAGATGGATAGAATGGGGAGGGAGGTGGGAGGGGGGATCGGGATGGGGAATACATGTAAATCCATGGCTGATTCATGTCAATGTATGGCAAAAACCACTACAATATTTTTAAGTAATTAGCCTCCAACTAATAAAAATAAATGGAAAAAAATCAGGTTGCACCCATTTCTGAGAGTTACTATACAAGTTTTAAATTTCTATTAAAGTTATTTTCTTTCTAGAAATGAGCTTTTTTAGATATAAGCATTCATTGTCTTTCCTGAGGGATGGAAGTGGTGAGTCAAGAAATTACATAACCTCAGGTCTGTATAGCCTCCTCAGGACAGCCTGGCCAGATTTACTATAGAGAGAAGCTTATTCCTCTGAGAGAAAAAATTGATCTTTTTGTGGTTTTTATATCTAAAATAGCTACCTAGAGTGAGTGTTTCATGAGCAATGGTTACACTTCTCTAAGAGGCCTCAGTGTCCCTTAGAAAGTCATTTCCCACCACTCTTATTCCCTCTCCTGACTTTAATCAGTAGATTAACCAAGTTTTAACTTGGCACTGAGCCAGGCTATGTTATGAGAAACATAGAAATTTAAAAATTTAGACTCTTAATCCTCTTAGAATCTGATGGGGGAGTAAAGACTAAAGAGAATATATATATATATATATATATATATATATATGTGTATATATATATTTTCAGTTTCACCCAAAACAGTTGTATTCCAAGGGTGAAATGAGTGGTACCAATAGCCAATGCTGCAGTTCAGAGAAGGGAAAGATTGCTGTGGTCACAAAAATTTTCAAGACTCAAGTCTCAAAGGATGTGTATAATTTGAAGTGGTGAAAAGTGAGGAGTGGGAGGCAAGGACAGCTCAGGCAAAAGTAAGATACACAGTACACAGCATGGGTATGATAGGATACTGTGTTAAACTGGTTTTGGTGAAGTAGATAGACAATAGGAAAAGATGGGCCTGGAGTAGACATAAGCACACAGAGGTGGTTTGACCTCTAGGGTAAAGAGCTTGCACTTCATTCAGGAAGCAGTGATAGCTGTTTGGTATTTACAGTCTTGACTGCATGTTTGCTTCTACATGTTCTGGCTCCTCTATGGGACTTTTCTACCAGGGCTTCCCTGGTGGCTCAGACGGTAAAGAATCTGCCTCCAATGCAGGAGACCTGGGTTCAATCTCTGGGTCAGGAAGATCCCCTGGAAGAGGGAATGGCAACCCACTCCTGTACTCTTGCCTGGGAAATCCTATGGACAGAGAATCCTGGTGGGCTACAGTCCGTAGGGTCACAGAGTCAGATATGACTGAGCGACTAACACACAACATTGGACTCTAAGCTACTTTAAGGTGAGTATGGTATCCTATATTTTTATAACTCCAGAGTGCTTAGCAGTGTGAATAAAAGGATCAGAAATATGGAGGAATTGGTAGTTGGTTTATGAGTTAAAATCCTGATTATGCTTGTGGTCATATGTTAAATTAGGTATATGAAAGAGAAATAGGTCCTACTATCCTCTTGAAAGTACAGGATAAATGAAAAACAGTTGAAAATTTGAGTTGAACTTTGAGTGAGAGTGAGAGCAAGTGAGACAAGACAGACAGAGAGAGAGATCATTTGCCTACATATGAAATCAAGGCCTCTTCAGGGAATGACAAGTATCCTTAAGGAATTCAAGCTTTGCTCTCAAGGCCCTAATTAAAGGTGATAAGACAGGTCTTATGACTTGTCATTCTAGAGCATTTGCAAACTGTTATGTGAAACCATGTAAGACAAGGAGCTTTCCTGCAACATCCGAAATCATATTTTGTACAGTTTCTAACTCATAAATGCTTGATTCACAAATGACACTTTCACACAAACATCTACTATCATCTCCGTTCTATCATTCTTTTATCTCTCTCCCTCTTCTCCAGGGCCCCTGATGCAACGAGCTGTTGAATCATAAAGAAGAAAATGAAGTAAATTTACAGAAAATATCTGTGTGGGGATGGGGGTGGGGAAACTGTGATAAATAGGAACAGCTTATGGGACAGGAAGAGGGTAGGAATAAGTTCCCAAATAGGTCTTGCCTGACTTCATGATGGCCCTCTGCCCCAAAATACCCTTCACCAAATGGCCTGAGTTTTTCTCATAAATTTGTTATGCTGCCTGAAAATACACTATATGGAAATATGTTTAGATTAATAAGTATCTTCTTTCTATGTGTACATGTATCTCTAGAAGGGTGGGAGTTTGGGTTCTGGTCGAGAGGGTAGGTCACTCTGTGAGGCCTAACAGATTTCAGTGGTATAATAGGATTCTAAGTTAGCCTCCCAAGATTCTTAGATTCCTGTTGTACACACACCTTCTGCCAGTTATTCAGTCAAATACTAATCTAGGTACTGCTGTAAATGAATTTTTCAGATGAAATTAAAGGGTGGGATGTTTAGAGAGAACAGCAGCGAAACATGTATATTATCTATGGTGAAACAGATCACCAGCCCAGGTTGGATGCATGAGACAAGTTTTCGGACCTGGTGCACTGGGAAGACCCAGAGGGATCGGGTGGAGAGGGAGGTGGGAGGGGGGATTGGGATGGGGAATACATGTATATCCATGGCTGATTCATGTCAATGTATGACAAAAACCACTACAATATTGTAAAGTAATTAGCCTCCAACTAATAATAAAAAAAAGATTAAAAAAAAAGAAAGATCTGAAAGATGTGAAAATAATAATAGTAATAATAAAAGTTAAAAAAAAAATAGCCATCCTTGGCATAGAAGGGTCTACTTTTAAAAATTGCAAAAGATAACTTAAAATTCTCTTTAAGAAGCCAAAGGAGGCATTGGGGCAGCATATAACTCTTTCTAAACATTTTTATGAGGTAAATGCAAATAAATCAGAAACATGTATTTTGGATTTCGTTGAAATTACACAGAGTGTAACAGGCAGAGAGCTTCAACTCATATTCGAATAGATTGAGGTTTTTGTTTCAGTTCAGTTCAGTCGCTCAGTCGTGTCTGACTCTTTGCGACCCCATGAATCGCAGCACGTCAGGCCTCCCTGTCCATCACCAACTCCCGGAGTTCACCCAAACCCATGTCCATCGAGTCGGTGATGCCATCCAGCCATCTCATCCTCTGTCGCCCCCTTCTCCTCCTGCCCCCAATCCCTCCCTGCATCAGGGTCTTTTCCAATGAGTCAACTCTGCATGAGGTGGCCAAAGTATTGGAGTTTCAGCTTCAACATCAGTCCTTCCAATGGACACCCAGGACTGATCTCCTTCAGGATGGACTGGTTGGATCTCCTTGCAGTCCAAGGGACTCTCAAGAGTCTTCTCCAACACCACAGTTCAAAAGCATCAATTTTTTAGTGCTCAGCTTTCTTCACAGTCCAAGTCTCACATCCATACCTGACCACTGGAAAAACCATAACCTTGACCACATGGACCTTTGTTGGCAAAGTAATGTCTCTGCTTTTTAATATGCTATCTAGGTTGGTCATAACTTTCCTTCCAAGGAGTAAGCGTATTTTAATTTCATGGCTGCAGTCACCATCTGCAGTGATTCTGCAGCCCCCCAAAATAAAGTCTGACACTGTTTCCCCGTCTATTTGCCATGAAGTGATGGGACCAGATGCCATGATCTTAGTTTTCTGAATGTTGAGCTTTAAGACAACTTTTTCACTCTCCTCTTTCACTTTCATCAAAAGGTTTTTTAGTTCCTCTTCACTTTCTGCCATAAGGGTGGTGTCATCTGCATATCTGAGGTTATTGATATTTCTCCCAGCAATCTTGATTCCAGCTTGTGCTTCACCCAGCCCAGCGTTTCTCATGGTGTACTCTGCATATAAGTTAAATAAGCAGGGTGACAATATACAGTCTTCACGTACTCCTTTTCCTATTTGGAAGCAGTCTGTTGTTCCATGTCCAGTTCTAACTGTTGCTTCCTCACCTGCCTACAGGCTTCTCAAGAGGCAGGTCAGGTGGTCTGGTATTCCCATCTCTTTCAGAATTTTCCACAGTTTATTGTGATCCACACAGTCGAAGGCTTTGGCGTAGTCAATAAAGCAGAAATAGATATTTTTCTGGAACTCTCTTGCTTTTTTGATGATCCAGCGGATGCTGGCAATGTGATCTGTGGTTCCTCTGCCTTTCCTAAAACCAGGTTGAACATCTGGAAGTTCACGGTTCATGTATTGCTGAAGCCTGGCTTGAAGAATTTTGAGCATTACTTTACTAGCGTGTGAGATGAGTGCAATTGTGTGGTAGTTTGAGCATTCTTTGGGATTGCCTTTCTTTGTGATTGAAATGAAAACTGACCTTCTCCAGTCCTGTGGCCACAGGACTGTGGCCACTGTGCTGAGTTTTTCAAATTTGCTGGCATATTGAGTGCAGCACTTTCACAGCATCATCTTTCAGGATTTGAAATAGCTCAACTGAAATTCCATCACCTCTACTAGCTTTGTTCGTAGTGATGCTTTCTAAGGCCCACGTGACTTCACAATCCAGGATGTCTGGCTCTAGGTGAGTGATCACACCATTGTGATTATGTGTTTTTGTTTAGAGATGATCAATAATGCCATTTATTAGTTTACTTGACAAAAAGCAAGAAGCTGGCCCAGAGCTTACTATGGGAAACTCTAGTATATCCAGTATAGTATGTATATATCCTTTGGCTAAAGACGTGTTTACTCTTGCCTCCCTTATCCTTTTCTAGTGTTGGCTGAGGCTTTGGGAATATCTAGGAGAGCAAATTTTGAGGATGTGACCTGATGAGAATAAACAGGGATCTTTGTGCAAGAATTGCAGGATGTAGTGAAAACACAATGAGACCTGGATTCTAGTCTTGACTATCATTCAGCTTAATTTCTTTTTTTATCATATGTAAAATGATAATAAATTTTTACAGCTTTATTTTAAATTTAAAGTGCACAATAAAATAGTTTTTAAGCATATTTATAGAGTTGCACAACCATCACCATAATATATTTTAAGAACCTTTTCATTACTCCAAAAAGAAAACTTGTCCCCATTAGGAGACAGTCCCCACTCTCCTCAACCTCAACTCCTCTCCTCTAAGTTGTAGGCAATCACAAGTGTATTTTCTTTCTTTATGGATTTGTGTGTTCTAGACATCTTATGTAAGTTAAATTATACTTTTGGGATTGGTTTCTTTAATTTTTTATAATGTTTTCAAGGTTCATCCATTCAATGGATATACTGCATTCTGTTTATCCATTCATGAGTTGATGGACAATTTTTTTTTTACTGTTATGAATAATGCAGTTATGAGCGAGATTTTTGTGTGGACATATATTTTGTCTTGGGCATATACTTTCGACTCTTTGCAACCCTATGGACTGTAGCCTGCCAGCCTCCTCTGTCCATGAAATTCTCCAGGCAAGAATACTGGAGTGGACTGCCATTCCCTTTTGGGTCCCCCGCATTGCAGGCAGATTCTTTACCATCTGAGCCACCAGGGAAGCCCAAAGATATCATATTTTGTCTTGAGCATATACTTAGAGTAAAACTGTTGGGTCATGTGGTAACTCTTGGTTTACCTTTTTGAGGAAGGGCCAAACTATCCTTCCTTATACATTCCCACCAACAAAATATCAGAGTTCTAATTTTCCTACATTCTTACCAATGCTTGTCTTTTTTATTACAGTCATCCTAGTTGACATGAAGTTGCAAATGCAATATTAAAAAAATAAAATTAGCCCAATAGATCCATGGTAAGCAAAATATTAAAATTTTAAGTAAAGCCAGAAACTGGCAGTGCTGTGCTGAGCCATATATGAGCCTGAAGCAAAAGAAAATATGTGTGTTCACATATACATTTTCTATATATTTTTAATGCTAATTAAAAAAACAACTTGGAAAGTATGCTTTATAAATGTAAAACTTTATCAACAATAAATGAAAAATAGTAAATAATTTGTAAATGTTCAAATCACCAGATGAGAGCACCAATTATTTTGGAGAAAATTCATATCAAATAGAAATTGAGGAAATTATAGATGCCCTAATTTCACATTTGAAGTGGAGCTATGAAAAAATAAAGTATCCTCACAATCTTTTTTTTCTTTTTTTTTGGCTGCAGTGGGTCTTCATTGTTTTGCATGGATTTTCTTTAGTTGCGGTGAGCAATACTACTCTTTGTTGTGGTGCATGGCCTTCTCATTGTGTTGGCTTCTTTTTTTTGCAGAGCATAGGCTCTAGATGTGTGGGCTTCAGTTGTTGCAACACACATGCTCAGTAGTTGGGGCTCATGGGATTTAGAGTGGAGCTCAGTAGTTGTGGTACACGGGCTTAATTACTCCTCAGTCTGTGGAATATTCCTGGACCAGGGATTGAACCAGTGTCCCCTGCATTGGCAGGTGGATTCCTGTCCACTGTGCCATGCCTTCCTACCTGCTAAGTCACTTCAGTTGTGTCTGACTCTGTGCAACCCCATGTACTGTAGCCTGCCAGTCTCCTCTGTCCATGGGATTCTCCAGGCAAGAATACTGGAGTGGGTTGCCATTTCCTTCTCCAGTGCCATGAGGGAAGTCCAATCTTCATTTTTAAGCAGAGAAAAGTTTTCTTCTATGGATACTTCTGACTTAAAAAAAAGCAACCAATGACTTGGCTCATAAACATCCTGATAACTTAAGTCCTGTAGAAATTTCATCTGAAATAGATAGGTAGCATGAAAAAAGGGAAAAGTTATCAATAATTGATTTAAGAAGAAATAGAAAATCTAAATAGACCTTTAAAGGTGAAGAGAGAGAAACAGTAATAAAAGAAAAGCCTATAAAGATAAACCCTGGCCCAGGTGGCTTCACTGGTCATTCTACTAAATGTTTGAAGAATTAACAGTCCTTCACAAACTCTTCCAAAAAATAGGAGAGGAAGAAACAATTTTCAACTGATTCTCTGAGACCAGAATTACCCTAATATCAAAACCAGATAAAAACATGTAAAATGGAAACTACAGACCAATATCCCTTAAGAATATAGACACAAAAATCTTCAACAAAATACTACCAAATTGGACCTGGAAATATAAAAAGGATTATATGTCACAACCAAGTGGGATATATTGCAGGAATACTAAATTGGTTCAACACAGGAAAGTCAATCACCCTACTGATAGAAAAAGCACTAAAACCACAGGATCATCTCAATAAATGTAGAAAAACCTTTAAAGAAATTCACTCTTTCATGAAAAAAGCAAACAAGCACCTAACTAGGAATAGAAGGGAACTTACCCAAAAAGGGTATCTTTGGTAGGCTGAATAATGGTCCTTGTCCTAGTTCCCAGAACCTATAAACATGTTATCTCACATGGTAAAAGATACTTTGTAGATGTGATTAAAATCTTGAGATGGGGCGATTATGCTGGATTATTCAGATGTGCCCAGTGTAATCACAAGGTTCCTTCTAAAAGAGAGTCAAGGGATCAGCGTCAAAGAGAAAAGATGAGAGACAGGAAGCAGAGGTGAGAGATTAGAGATGATGCTACACTGCTAGATTTGAAGATGGAAAAAGAGCCTGTAAGCCAAGGGGTGCATGCAGTCTCTAAAGGAAGAAAATGCAAGGAAGCGAATTGTCCCCTGCAGCCTCCAGAGGGAACATGGGCCTGCTAGCACCTTGATTTTAACTAAGTGAAACTGATTTCAGAGTTCTGGCCTCCAAAAGAGCTAAGAGAATAAATTTGTATTATTTTCAGTCACTAACTGCAGTTATTTGTTATAGTGGCAATAAGAAGTTAATACAGCACCTATGAAATCCCTTTCTTCCATAGATCATAAACAAGCTAAGGATATTTGCTCTCACCACTTCTATTCAGCTTTGCAGTAGAGGTTCAGGACAATTCAGCAAGAAAAAGAAGTAAAAGGCATCCAAATTAAGAAAGAAATAAAAGCTATATCTATTTTTTATTTTAAATAATTTTATTTATTTATTTGGCTATGCTGGGTCTTAGTTGTGGCATGTGGGGTCTTCAATTTTTGCTGCAGCATGCAGGATGTTTAGTTGCAGCATTCAAATTCTTGGTTGAGGTATGTGGGATCTAGTTCACTGACCAGGGATCAAACCTGGGCCCTCTCCATTGGGAGCGTAGAGTCTAAGCCAGTGGCCCACCATGGAAGTCCACTATATCTATTTTTAGATGATGTAATCTCGTATATAGAAAGCCCTAAAAAATCCATACAAAACTACTACAACTAGATCTAAGAAACAATTTTAACAAGGTTGTACAATACAAAACCAATATATAACAATCATTTGTAGCTTTATACACTTGCAATGAAAAATCTGAAAATTAATTAGGAAAATTCCATTTTAAATAGCATAACAAAATTTAGGAATAAATTCAACAAAAGATTACAAAACTTTTTCATAGAAAGGTTCAAAATGTCACTGAAAAAAAATTAAGAAAACCTGTGTATATGAGAAAACATTGATTTCCTGTTCATGGGTTGGAAGACTTAATGTCATTATTTCCCCCAATTTTCTACATATCCAACACAATCCCTATCAAAACCCCACCTTGATTACTTCAAAATTATCAAGCTAATCCTAAAATTCAAAAGGAACTGCAAGAGATCAGAATAGCTAAAAGAATTTGAGGAAAAAGAAATAAAGATGTAGCACTCATTATTCTTGATTCTAAAACTTATTTCAAAGTGACAGAAATTAGGACTCATGATACTGACATAAAGTTAGATATATACATCAATGCAGTAGAATCAAGAGTTCAGAAATAAGCCTTCACATTTCAGTTCAGTTCAGTTCGGTCACTCAGTTGTGTCCGACTCTTTGCGACCCCATGGACTACAGCACGCCAGGCCTCCCTGTCCATCACCAACTCCCGGAGTTTACTCAAACTCATGTCCATTGAGTTGGTGATGCCATCCAACCATCTCATCCTCTGTTGTCCCCTACTCCTCCTGCCTTCAATCTTTCCCAGAATGAGGGTCTTTTCCAATGAGTCAGTTCTTCGCATCAGGTGGCCAACGTATTGGAGTTTCAGCTTCAGCATCAGTCCTTCCAATGAACACTCAGACTGATCTCCTTTAGGATGAACTGGTTGGATCTCCTTGCAGTTCAAAGGACTCTCAAGAGTCTTCTCCAACACCACAGTTGAAAAGCATCAGTACTTCGGCACTCAATTTTCTTTATAGTCCAACTCTCACATCCATACATGACTACTGGAAAATCCATAGCTTTGACTAGACGGACCTTTGTTGGCAAAGTAATATCTCTGCTTTTTAATATGCTGTTTAGGTTGGTCATAACTTTTCTTCCAATGAGCAAGCGTCTTTTATTTCATGGCTGCAGTCACCATCTGCAGTGATTTTGGAGCCCCCCAAAATAAAGTCTCTCACCGTTTCCACTGTCCCCCCATCTATTTGCCATTAAATGATGGGACCAGATGCCATGATTTTAGTTTTTTGACTGTTGAGTTTTAAGCCAACTTTTCCACTCTCCTCTTTCACTTTCATCAAGAGGCTCCTTAGTTCTTTGCTTTCTGCCATAAGGGTGGTGTCATCTGCATATTTGAGGTTATTGATGTTTCTTTTGGCAGTCTTGATTCCAGCTTGTGCTTCATCCAGTCCAGCATTTCTCACGTACTCTGCATTTAAGTTAAACAAGCAGGGTAACAATATACAGCCTTGATGTACTCCTTTCCAGATTTGGAACCAGTCTGTAGTCCCACGTCCACTTCTAACTGTTACTTCTTGATCTGCATACAGATTTCTTAGGAGGCAGGTCAGGTCATCTTGTATTCCCAGCTCTTTAAGAATTTTCCATAGTTTGTTGTGATCAAAAGTCACAAAAGTCACAAAAGTCAAAAGTTTGGTATGGTCAAGAAAGCAGAAGTAGATGTTTTTCTGGAACTCTCCTGTTTTTTTTTGATGATCCAACGGATATTGGCAATTTGATCTTTGGTTCCTCCACCTTTTCTGAATCCAGCTTGGACATATGAAAGTTCACGGTTCACGTACTGTTGAAGCCTTGCTTGGAGAATTTTGAGCATTACTTTGCTAGCGTGTGATTTGAGTGCAATTGTGTGGTAGTTTGAGCATTATTTGGCATTGCGTTTCTTTGGGATTGGCATGAAAACTGACCTTTTCCAGTCCTGTGGCCCTGCTGAGTTTTGCAAATTTGCTGACATAGTGAGTGCAGCACTTTCACAGCATCATCTTTTAGGATTTGAAATAGCTCAGCTGAAATTCCATCACCTCTACTAGCTTTGTTGGTAGTGATGCTTCGTAAGGCCCATTTGACTTGCATTCCAGGATGTCTGGATCTAGGTGAGTGATCACAGCATCATGATTATCTGGGTCATGAAGTTCTATTTTGTATAGGTCTTCGGTGTATTCTCGCCACCTCTTCTTAATATCTTCTGCTTCTATGGATGCAATGTATAGCACACAGAATATAGCCAATATTTTTAAATAACTTTATATGGAGTATAATCCATAAAAAACATTGAATTACTCTGCTGCACACCTGAAACTAATATAATATTGTAAGTCATCTATATTTCAATTTAAAAAAATTAAAAAAACTTATAAAAGGACTTTAGGATAAGTTAACTTTACACATAATGTAAATAGTGGATTTTTAGATGTCTCAAGACTGTATGGCAACCCACTCTAGTATTCTTGCCTGAAGAATCCTGTGGACAGAGAAGTCTGGCAGTCCATAGGGTAGCACAGAGTCAGACACCACTAAAGTGACTTAGCATGCACACACATGGCTGTATGTTGTCACCCTGCTTATTTAACTTATATGCAGAGTATATCATGAGAAATGCCAGGCTGGATGAAGCTCAAGCTGGAATCAAGATTGCTGGGAGAAATATCAATAACCTCAGATATGCTGATGACACCACCCTTATGGCAGCAAACAAAGAAGAACTAAGGAGGCTCTTGATGAAAGTGAAAGAGGAGAGTGAAAAAGCCGGCTCAAAGCTCAATGTTCATGGAGAAGGAAATGGCAACCCACTCCAATACTCTTGCCTGGAAAATCCCATGGACTGTGGAGCCTAGTAGGCTACAGTCCATGGGGTCTCAAAGACTCAGACACGACTGAGCGACTTCACTTCACTTCATGGCAAAATGTCTTGTGTGAACCATGTTTATCTTAATTTCCATGAAACAACACTCTGCAAGTCTAATAAAACTTTTATCTACTGTACATAGAGAAAAAAAAAGCTCAACATTCAGAAAACTAAGATCATGGGATCTGGTCCCCTCACTTCATGGCAAATAGATGGGAAAACAATGCAAACAGTGAGAGACTATTTTTTTCTGCTCCAAAATCACTGCAGATGATGACTGCAGCCATGAAATTAAAAGACGCTTGCTCCTTGGAAGAAAAGATATGACAAACTTAGCATATTAAAAAGCAAAGACAGTACTTTGCTGACAAAAGTCCATCTAATCAAATCTATGGTTTTTCCAGTATTCATGTATGGATGTAAGAGTTGGACCATAAAGATGGCTGAGCACTGGGAAGACCCAGAGGAATCGGGTGGAGAGGGAGGCGGGAGGGGGATCGGGATGGGCAATACATGTAAATCCATGGCTGATTCATGTCAATGTATGACAAAAACCACTACAATATTGTAAAGTAATTAGCCTCCAACTAATAAAAATAAATGAAAAAAAAAAAAAAAAGATGGCTGAGCACCAAAGAATTGATGGTTTTGAATTGTGGTGTTAGAGAAGACTCGAGAGTCCTTTGGACAAGAAGGAGATCAAACCAGTCAGTTCTAAAGGAAATCAACCCTGAATATTCATTGGAAGGACTGCTGATAAAGCTGATGTGCCAGTATTTTGGCCACCTGATGCACAGAGCCTGTTCACTGGGAAAGACCCTGATGCTGGGAAAGATTGAGGGCAGGAGGAGAAGGGGGCAACAGAGGATGAGATGGTTGGGGGGGGCAGCTCACTGAGGCAATAGACTCCATGGACATGAGTTTAAGCAAGCTCCAGGAAATAGTGAAGGACAGGGAAGCCTGGCGTGCTGCAGTCCTTTAGATCACAAAGAGTCAGACACGACGGAGCAGCTGAACAAAAACGTGATATATTTTCCTTCTAATATATTGCCCTCATTGGTTTGCAGTACATTCAAAAGATTTTTGTTGCTGTTGTTCTTTCCATTTACTACGTCATTCAGTTCGGCCTTGCAAAATGTATGACTTTATACATCATTTTATGTGTTGAGATGTATGTATTAAATACTTTTCATCTCTTTGAGTCCCCTAATAAAAATATTACCAAACCTCAGGTTTTATTTTTCCCCAGTATCCTGTAAATTCCTTGCGGCTGACACAACCAAGCCTCACTTTCATTCCCACCTTGTATCTAGTTCAATGCCTGATACAAAGATACTGCTTATAATTCCTTAGAACTCCTCTTATTTTCCCCTCTCCAACCTGAATCTAATCCCCTTGAGTACCAATACTTGGGTGCATTTATATTTGTACTATTAATACTCTCCCCTATCCTCTTGTGTAGCCCTATTCTTTACATGTAAGTTCTTATTAATGAATGAATAAACTTATATCTGCTCTCCCATTTGCCACATCAAATTCATGTTTCAAAATGAATGTATTCAAATCAAATGCAGAGTCTAACTTTGCATGCATCAATTATTTTGATTGTCACTTATAGAGCCATTACTCACTTATTTGTCTTAGATTATGAATGCAAAGATAACAGAAATTATTGTCTCAGAGGTCTGTGCAATTTTCTTCGTAAATTCTCCAACTGAGAGCTCTTTGCAAGTAAGTGTTGGCTAAACATGGCTGGATAATGGTGAAACTCCAACCCTTCTTTTGCCTACTTGAATTTTATATCTTTGCAGGAGACAGTTTATTACTTTTGGAACAATTACTTATGAAAGAGGAAAACTGGACTCTCATAGAGAATGGAACAGGTATTGACTGGACCAGTAGAATTCAGAAAGCTAAGAGGATCAGCCTTGAAGAGTAAACCAAACTCTGTCTCTGTGTTTTTCTGGAGGCATTTTTTTCTCCTGTTGGAATGAAGGCAGGCCAACTAGGGATAATGTGAGTGGGTGGGAACAGCGGTATGAAGCTTTCACCTTGGCTTCCACCTTGGAATTAATAGGGCTTTTATGCCCCTAGATCTCTGGGTCCAGCACCTTTCAGTTTGAAACACCACTGAATAAAACCAGTGCATCCAGAGATCTTTTCCCCATCTAAAACTGATTAGCAGCTTCACAAGCCTATTGTTCTATAATGAGTCCTGCTGATTCCTTATATGTATTTCTTTAAAATCTAAATGGTCATTTGTTCCAGACAGAAAACATCCTGAGAGTATCAGAGCAAGCCTGTCATAGGCTTCACTACCTTTCTACTTATAATTAAATCACTGTAGAGAGATGTTGTGTACCTAGCTTAAAATAAATACATTTTGTTGTACAACCGAGAGATATGCCACTTGATGGAAAAAAGTTAATTAAAGCCACAGATTCTCTGCAATACCCAGAATTGATCTTCCATTTATCCTAGGCTGCCTGCCTGACTCCATCCTCTCTTAAAGTGACTTGTTTCTCAAGAGTCCAGCAGTTCCTCTTGCAATTGATTTCTGGTGTCTACTGACCAGTTTCCAAATCGTGCTCAAATATGTCTAAGCCCCAGGAAAGGAGGTACTTTAAGCTTAAGTTAAGACCGTTTCACCTCTCTACACACATTACTGACAACACAAATTGGCTCTATGCTGTATTTTACATAAGAATGGCCACACATCAAGGCCCAGGTGTTTAAACAATTCTCTACCATTACCTCCTATTTGAGGGTGACAATATCAATATAAACAAAGAGAAAGTAATGATGCATATGAATAGAATGAGGTGTTCTATGCTGGGTTCTTGTAGAAAGTTAGAGATAACTTTAGAATGTAGAAACTATTCTTTTGGAAAGGAATTAAGACCTCTAAATTGTCTTTTCCTTAACTGTGCCGCACAAACCTTCCCCCACTAACTTTTCACACCATTCACATGTAATGCATTACAAACAAGTTTCAGCCTGGGTTTTAAAAAATGTTTTGGCGGCTTACATCCAGCTAGTACATTTTCCCTCATGGAGAGGAACCAAAAAAGATAAACGTTTTGATAAATACAGAGGCATCTTAGAGGAATCAAGACTTGAGCTAAAGTCTCAAAGGAGTTTGGGGCGGAGAATAGCATCCCAACCCCTTTACAAAGATGTTATCTGTTACAGAATTATTCATAAACAAGGAAGTATCTTATTTTAAATTCAATTTTGTTATTGATCTACTGTATGGGTTTAGACCTAAAGTCTTCCCATCTCTTGTCTTCAGTTTTCTCGTATTTTCAGTTTGTTGGTTCAAATAGACCGTGATCTATAAGAGCACAGAACTCAGTGGAGTGAAAAGAATTCGGTTTTGTACACTGTAACACTCACTAGCTGTTGCAGCTTTTGGAAAATTGGTTCACCTCTGAGACTTGGGCTTTTCAGGTGACTCAAATGGTAAAGAACCGCCTGCAATGTGGGAGACCTGGGTTCAATCCCTAAGTCAGGAAGATCCCCTGGAGAAGGAAATGGCAACCCACTCCAGTATTCTTGCCTGTAGAATTCCGCGGACAGAGGAGCCTGATGGGCTACAGTCCATGGGGTCACAAAAATTGGACAGGACTGAATGACTAACACTTTCACTTTCTGAGCCTTATTTTCCTCATCTATAAAATACGAAAAATCAGATCTCAGTTTACCTTATCATTTTGTGATACTTCGGTAAAATAACAGAAAGATAAATTTGTGTATTAAAAAATGTCACACATGCGTGAAGTGAAAGTTGACTAGAACAAGAGATATATAGAAAGGTGGAAAGCGGTCGGGACAAAAGTAAAAGAAATTTGGGATGGAAAAAGAAAAAATAAATGAAGGAAAAGAAAACGAGGAATAACGAGGTAATTTCAGCGGCGATAAAGGCTGTAACAGGAAGCGCAAGCTCTCAAGAATATTGGGGGAGGGGCCGCAGGCGGCTGGGTCATGTTGCCGGGGGAGCCATTTTGGGATTGCACGGCGGATCGGCGCGGGGCCTATTTGGCTGTGACGCCTAGCTCAGGTTTCTACCTTCCTATGCCCTAGGGCTCATCTAAAACCTAAGATGGCGGCATTTGCATAGGGTGTAAGCGCTGCAGGCATACTTTATGTGAAAAGACGGCCAAAGGACGAGTCTCCTAAGGAATGTCCAGAAATTTGCGGATATTTGTGTTGTGGTGAGTGCTGAACCTCGCATCGAGTTGAAAAGTGATCATTAGTAAGGTTACACACTTCGGCATCGCATGGCCTGACTGGGTGGGGGAGGAGCCGGCCTACATTTCATTTTTCTCTCTCTTCAAAATGTTGGAGAATAATTGCTCTCTACTTAATCACCTTACTATCACGGATGAGGATAGGTGGTTGCAGGAACTAGCTCCTAGTGGGTATTCTGGGTCGTTTTCCTTTTTTTTTTTTTTTTTAACTTGTTTAAATGGGCTTTTATTGATACCATGCCGCCGCAAAATTCTCTCTCCCTAAAGCGCTTTCAGGAACTGCCTAACCTGTTGGGCCTGCGGGTCCTTAATTCCTAAGGGCTGCCTTTCCATGTGCAAACTTAGTTTTGATAAACCAATCAGTTTGTAATATATTCATGGTGGGCTAGATTAAAATAGTTTTGTTCTATGCCCTTTATATATACTTCAAATGAGGACTTTCGGTCTTATAATACTTAATATTTGTCCGGGGAACATCTTAGAGATCTAGGGGTGGGTGTGTGTGTGTGTGTGTGTGTGTGTGTGTGTGTGTGTGTATAGATAATATTTCAGGGAGTTGCTACATTATATTGTGAATTGTTAGCTTGTTTACTCACTAAGAAAAGAGCTAAATTTCCCGTGTTCAGATCTCTTGGTGAAAATAAATTTATGTTAAGCACAATATCATTACATGTTTACTGTATGGGAAGACCGTAAAACTGAATTTTATCTATTAAATGCTTATGTGGTTAAAAGAAATTTGCCTCAAGAAATGCCCACATCTCACTCATACATTGCTGGAAAGACTATGAATTGCTGCAGCCTTTTGAAAAAATGATCTGACAATATGTAAGGAAATAAAAAAATACGAATACTGCTTGACTAAATACTGGAACTTAATATTCTGACTTTTAAGAATCCATTCTACAGAAATAAATGTACCAATGTGTAAGGATATATCAACAAGGATGCTTTTGTAGCTTTGTTTTTGTGACAACTGGAAACAACCTGTATATCCGTCCGTAGGAGAATGTTTGAATAAATCTTGGGACAATCGTATTATGAAATATTTTGCAACTGTGGAAGCAGATTTACCTCTATTGATCTGCAACAACTAAGACCAGGTACAGCCAAATAAATATTTAAGAAAAAAAGTAAAGTGATTCTTTTTCCCGTGCATTTCTTAAACTTTTGTGATGTGATGAACTTTTTCTAGCATGGGTTATTTTTTATACATTTTGAACAGAAATTTTTAAAAGTTGAATTTTAAGTGTTGGGCTGCAGTAACAGGGACCAATTGAAATTTCTTCTAAATTTGAGGGCAGAATCTAATTTTTTTTTTTTAAAGAAATTAAACCAGGAAACAAGTGTCAGCCAGAAAGAAGAGAAATTGGATCTCTCATACATTGCTGCTGGAATGTAAAATGGTGCAACCACTGTGGAAAATAGTTTGACAGTTTCTCTATAAGTTAAACATAGAATTACCACACTTCCTTGCTGACACTTGTTATCTCCTTTTTTTTTTTTAAATTTAAAAATTACAACCATTCTAGTGTGTTTGGAGTGTTATATCATTGTGGTTTAGATTCAAATTTCCCTAATCACCAATGATTTTGGCCACCTTGATGCACTTATTGGCCATTTGTGTATTTTCTTTGTGGAGAAAAGAAAGTCTATTCAAGTCCTTTGCCACCCCCCCTTTTTTTTTAAAATTTTGAGTGTCTTTTTGTTGTTGAGCTATAAATTCTTTCATATTCTGGATAGTAGTCTGATTATATATATATATATATATATATATATATATATATATAAAATATGTAGAGTTTTGCAAATTTCCCCCCATTCTGTATATGTTTTTTATGCATTCTTGGTAATGTCCTTTGATATACAAATTTTTAAAGTCTGCTTTATTTTTTCTTTTGTTGCTTGTACTTCTGGTGCAAATCTAAGAATTCTTTGCCAAATAAATCTAAGAAGATTTATCTTTATGTATTTTTCTAAGTGTTCTTTGGTTTTAGCTTTTATATTTATGTCATATATCCATTTTGAATTATTTTTGTATATGATATGAGATCCAATTTCATTCTTTTACACTTGCATAGCCAGTTGTCCCAGCACCACACATTGGAGAGACTGTCCCCCATTGAATGGTCTTGGCACCCTTGTTGAAATCAGTTGGCTTAGGTGTATGGGTTTATTCTGGTATTTCAAATTTATTTTATTTGTCTCTGTGCCTATCCTTATTCCAGTGCCATACTTTTGATTAATGTTGATTGTGTTAATTTTTAAAATTGAGAAGTGTCAATCCTCCAACTTTGTTCTTTCCCAAGATTGTTTTGGCTATTCGGGGCCTCTTGTAATTCCATATGAATTTTAGGATTAGCTTGTCCATTTCTTTTTAAGTCATATAGAAAAAAATAAAAGGGGTTACAAACCAAAAATACAATAATACTAGCTTTTATATTTACCTATGTAGTTACCTTTGCTGCTGCTGCTGCATGCATGCTCAGTCACTTGGTTGTATCCAACTCTTTGTGACCCCATGGACTGTAGCCTGCCAGGTTCCTCTGTCCATGGGATTTCCCAGGCAAGGATACTGGAGTGGGTTGCCATTTCCTCCTCCAGGGGAATCTACCTGACCCAGGGGATCAAACCTGAGTCTCTTGGGTCTCCTACATTGGCAGGCAGATTCTTTACCACTGAACTACCTGGGAATCCCTTGTAGTTACCTTTGCCTGTGTTCTTTATTTCTTCATATAGTTTTGAGTTCGTCTATTATCCTTTCATTTTATTCTGAAGAACTCCCTTTGGCAGTTCTTGTAAGGCATGTCTGTTAGCAGTGAACTTCCTCAGCTTTTGTTTATCTCAGAATGTCTTAATGTCTCATTCAGTTCTCTTTTGATAGATTTATTGAAATATAATTCACATACCATACAGTTCACCCATTTAAAGTGTACAGTTCAATAGTTTTTAGTATATGTGCAACCATCACCAAATCTTACAACATTTTCATCACTCCAAGAGGAAGTCCGTATGCTTTAGCCATAAGTCAGATGGTTGGATGGCATCACAGATTCAATGGACATGGGTTTGGGTGGACTCCGGGAGTTGGTGATGGACAGGGAGGCCTGGCGTGCTGTGGTTCATGGGGTCACAAAGAGTCGGACATGACTGAGCGACTGAACTGAATACCCCCTTGAACCCCACCTGCCCAGCCCTAGGTAACCACTAATCTACTTTTATCTCTATACATTTTCCAGGAGAATATTTCATATAAATAGGATCATAATATATGGCTTTTTGTGATTGGCTTTTTTCATTTAGCATACTGCTTCAAAGTTCATGTATGTTGTAGCATGTATCAGTACTTTGTATCCCATTTATGACTTCCATTCATAGAGTGGATATACTACATTTCCTTTGATCATCCATCTGGACATTTGGGTTGTTTCTACCTTTAGGCTATCAAGAATGATTCTGCTAAAACATTCACGTATAAATTTCTGTAGAGAAATGTGTTTTCATTTCTATAGGTGTATACTTAAGAGTTATTGCTGGATCATACAGCAACTCTGTGTTTAATAGTTTGAGACACTGTTAGACTTTTTTTCAAAATGGCTGCACCATTTTACGCAGTATGAGGGCTCTAACTTGTTTACATTCTCACCAGCACTTGTCACTATCGACTTTATCCAATTCTGGCCATCCTAGAGGGTGTTAATGGTATTTCACTGTGATTTCCTTTCCCACAAGGTTAGGTCCCTGATGTTGTTCTTTAGGGAGGTGCAATTTGAATATGCCTACCATCACCCTGGGATGACTGAGTTTTGTTAGAGCTGTCTTTCTCTGACCACACCCAGCAGCCAGCAGCCAAGCTCCATTTACTGATCCTTTAATTGTTTTCCATAATGCTCGAGGGCATAAACTACTCTGAAAACTAATTCAGTCAAATTGTGGGTCCTTTGACGAAATAGTTAGCAGAGGTTAGTGTTTGATATTTGTTCTGGCTCCAAGAGGGTTCTTCCCGGTTGCCTTATTGCCCATTTCTCACCTGCAAACTCATTGACCTACAGTTTGGAGTATATTTTGAATCTTCTCCCAATTGCTTTTCTTTACAGTTCAGTCAGTCACTTCAGTCACTCAGACGTGTCCTACTCTTTGCGACTCCATGGACTGTAGCACGCCAGGCCTCCCTGTCCATCACCAACTCCTGAAGTTTACTCAAACTCATGTCCATTGAGTTGGTGATGCCATCCAACCATCTCATCCTCTGTTGTCCCCTTCTCCTCCTGCCCTCAGTCTTTCCCAGCATCAGGGTCTTTTCCCAATGAGTCAGCTCTTCACATCAGGTGGAGTTTCATCTTCAACATCAGTCCTTCCAATGAACACCCAGGACTGATCTCCTCTAGGATGCACTGGTTGGACCTTCTTGCAGTCCAAGGGACTCTCAAGAGTCTTCTCCAGCACCACAGTTCAAAAACATCAATTCTTTGGCACTCAGCTTTCTAACTCTCACATCCATACATGACTACTGGAAAAACCATAGCTTTGACTAGATGGACCTTTGTTGGCAAAGTAATGTCTCTGCTTTTTAATATGCTGTCTAGGTTGGTCATAACTTTTCTTCCAAGGAGCAAGCGTCTTTTAATTTAATGGCTGTAGTCACCATCAGCAGTGATTTTGGAGCCCCCCCAAAATTGTCACTGTTTCCCCTGTTTCCTCATCTATTTGCCATGAAGTGATGGGGACAGATGCCATGATCTTTGTTTTCTGAATGTTGAATTTTAAGCCACCTTTTCACTTTCATCAAGAGGCTCTTTAGTTCTTCTTTGCTTTCTGCCATAAGGGTGGTGTCATCTGCATATCTGAGGTTATTGATATTTCTCCCAGCAATCTTGATTCCAGCTTGTGCTTCATCCAGCCCAGCGTTTGTCATGATGTACTCTGCATGTAATTTAAATAAGCAGGGTGACAATATACAGCCTTGACATACTGCTTTCTGTATTTGGAACCAGTCTGTTGTTCCATGTCCAGTTCTCACTGTTGCCTCCTGACCTACATACAGATTTTCTTTACAACCTCGCTGTTCTTTAAGTGCTCTTCTAGGCTTGACTTTCTCCTTGGTCTTGCAAATGAAGTCAGTTCTGTTCCTTTGAGAAGAGAATAGGAGCTATCTGTTTTAAAAGTCTACTTTTTCCCTCAAGCAAAAGCTTTGAGTCTGGTCTCTGGAGGTGGGGGTAGGGACAATGGCAAGTTTCTGAGTGACAGTTCGGTTCTGCTAGGTGAGTGCTTAGTGGAGGGGAGAGTGCAACCAGAGGTCCTCTCAATTTACCGTTTACTCCTCACAGCCCAGGGCAAGGATGTTCAGGGCCCCAGTGTTCTCCACATACCACATCCAGTTAAAGTCTTCATCCCACCACTGGGGGTTAGGTGGCAGAAAGGATGTTTAGGACCCCAGTATTCTCCACATATCACATCCAGTTAAAGTCTTCATTCCACCACTGAGGGTTAGGTGGCAGAAAGGAACCCCTACCTCTAAACCACAGTTGTTCAGGACTCAGCCCTGGCAACAGGCTCGGTAGCTGGATGGGAAACTCCAATGCCCTGTTCTTCCAGAGAAGAATGCCCTCTAAATGGGACTTGGGGGTGGTGGTGGTGAGGGAGTTTTTTGCCTTGAATTCAGGAGTCTTGAGTAGAGTCTTCCCCTCCTTGAGCTGGGATGGGAGAGGGAGGGAGGGAGAAAGTAGTCTTGGTTCAGATACCATAGGCTCACCTTTATTAGTGAATTTTAAAAGATGTTCTTGAGTAGATATTTCTTCATTTGTTGTTTGTTCTTAAAACCACTTCCAGAGGGTTTAAATGGTTGCCTTTTTTTTTAAATAGCTTTTTATCAGTTTCAGTGGGGAACAGGACACTCTAGCTCCTCATGCTGTCTTGCCATAAGTTAATCTCTTTCCTTTTTTTTTGAAGGATTGTTTTATCAGAAATAGATTCATTGATTCAGAGCTCTTTTACCCCCCAGCAATTAAAATATGTCATTCCATTGCCTCTGGCTTCCATGGTTTCTGTTGGTGAGTTACCTTTCTTAATTTTAAGATTATCTCTTTTTCTTGGGTTTCAACATTTCGATTATACTATGGCTCAGTGTGGATCCCTTTGAGTTTATTCTAGATATGTAGATTGGGCATTGTTTCTTCAAACACTCCTTTTTCATAATTACCCTTTATTCGAATTTGAAAACTGAATGAAGAACAGATAATATTGCTTCCTTAGTTTTGGTCTACATTTTGGATTAGAAAATATCATACAGAAATATAATTTGGGGACCTGTGAAGAATATTGAAGAATTAGAACAGCTTTAATTAGACTAAATCAGACTAAATCTGTAACCTTTTCACAGATTGATAAGATGAAGATACAAAGCAGACAATGATAACTGATACTTGGAGATCACTGAGAAAATTGAGAGGAGTCAGACTGGGCCCATCTTTCAATACAGAAGTCTCGTGGCCTGTGCTTCTGAATTGTATGTCTTAAAACTTATAATGAACACCTGAGTTGTATAGAGATGAGAAAGGTTACAACTTCAGATCCCAAGTTATATATGAAGCCTGTTTAGTCCTGTAGGATTCTGAATATTTCTTCAAAGTTCTCTGTCATTTTTAATAGAAATAGATCTGTCACTTCTGTTTGTTTCATATTTGCTACACTCTTTATACTTTACTCACCAACTCATTGAAACTCTTAAAAATTCTAAATAATTGGTAAACCATTTCACAGATGAGGAACTTGAGGTTTATTTGGGGACTGATTCGCCTATAGTCATGGCTAAATATTGGCAGCTCAGGGATTTTGTTTGCTTTATTATGTATCTGTAGATCTACTTGAAATGGATGGGGAAAACAGTTTTGTTTTGTGTTCTCAAATTTTATAATAACCTGTCTGGAAGTGAGAATTATGACTTGATTTGAACATTTCCAGGTTATTTAACACTATACTTCATGTGATATTTCTTTTCAATAAATAGTTGTTGTTTAGAATGTATATATCTATATCCCTGATTATGTCTAAAGGGCACATGGAAAGTCAGCAGAAAGACGCATATGCCTGAAATACCAAATGCTATGCATATAGTCCAATGCCATCAAGTCAACTACCCTCCCTTAGAATTTGTCAGGGATGCCCTCTTAGAAGCAAAGTATCCATGATGTTTTAGAAAGCAAGGAAGTAAGTGTGGATTTCAATCAAGAATTGCAAGCCTTATTGGACACATCCCAGGGAAAATTTTTCAAAGATGTGATGCTGGAGAACATGTCTGGTCTCTTAGTGAGTATGTCAACACTTCCTTCAAATATTCTTGATATCCCTTTCTCTCCCTCTTTTTCTTTTCCTCATTTTGTTGGTATGCTTGATGCTGTCTACAGGTTTCTTAGTTTCTTTTCCCATTTCTCCCACCCTCCACCCCTGCCTCTGGCAACCACCAATCTGTTCCCCGTATCTATGATTAAAAAAAAAAAAAGATTTCACATATAAGAGATCATACAGTGTTTGTCTAACTTCTTTTAGTTAACACAATGCCCTTGAGGTCCATCCATATTGTCACAGATGGCAAGATTTTATTATTTTTTATGGCTAACATTCCATTGTATTTATATACTATATATACACATTGTTGTTGTTGTTTAGTTGCTAAGTTCCGACTCTCTTGCAACTCCATGGACTATAGCCTGTCAGGCTCCTCTGTCCATGGGATTTCCCAGGCAAGAATACTGGAGTGGGTTGCCATTTCCTTCACCAGGGGATAGTCCCAATTCACTGATCAAACCCTTGTCTCCTGCATTGGCAGGCATGGGCTTCCCCAGTGGATCAGTGATAATGAATCTCTCTGCCAGTGCAGGAGATGTGGGAGACGTGAGTTTGATCCCTCAGTTGGGAAGATCCCCGGGTTGGGGGGGCGGAAATGGCAAGCCATTTTAGTATTCTTGCAGCAAAAATCCCATGGACAGAGGAGATTGGCAGGTTGTAGTCCATAAGGTCACAAAGTGTTGGACACGACTGAGCAAGCAGACATACACACACACACACACACACACACACACACACACACACACATACATACACACACCCATCCCACAATTTCTTTATCCATTAATCTATTGGTGAACATTTAAGTTGTTTCCATGCCTTGGCTATGTAAATGATGCAGCAGTGATCATGGGAGAGCAAATGTCTTTTCAAGTTAGTGTTTTTATTTTCTTCAGATTGTTGTTCAGTTGGCAAGTTGTGTCTGACTCCTCGTGACTCCATGGATTGCAGCATGCCAGGCTTCCCTGTTCCTCACCGTCTCCTGGAGTTTGTCCAAGTTCATGTCCATTGCATGAGTGATGCTATCCAACCATCTCATCCTCTATCTTCATCTTCTCCTTCTGCCTTCAATCTTTCACAGCATCAGGGTCCTTTTCAATGAGTTGGCTGTTCGCATCAGATGGCCAGAGTACTGGAGCTTCAGCTTCAGCATAAATCCTTCCAATGAATATTCAGGGTTGATTTCCTTTAAGATTGACTGGTTTGATCTCCCTGCTGTCCAAGGGACTTTCAAGAGTCTTCTCCAGCACCACAGTTCAAAAGCATCAATTCTTCAGTGCTCTGCCTTCTTTATGGTCCAGCTCTCACAACCGTACGTGACTACTGGAAAGGCCTTGACTATATGGACCTTTGTTGGCAAAGTGATGTCTCTACTTTTTAACATACTGTCTAGCTTTGTCACAGCTTTCCTGCCAAGAAGCAATCGTCATCTTATTTCATGGCTACAGTTACAATCCACAGGGATTTTACAGCCCAAGAAGAGGAAATCTGTCCCTACTTCCACCTTTTCCCCTTCTATTTGTCATGAAGTAATGTGCTGGATGCCATGACCTTAGTTTTTTTAATATTTAGTTTTAAGCCTGCTTTTTCACTCCTCCTTCACCTTCATCAAGAGACTCTTTAGTTCCTCTTCACTAAGTAGATGTGATATCATCCACATATCTGAAGTTGTTGATATTTCTCCCAGCAATCTTTTTTGTTTCTCTCCCGGCAGTCTTAATTTCCAACTTGTGACTCCTCCAGCCCAGCATTTCACGTGATGTGCTCTGCATATAAGTTAAATAAACAGCCTTATACTCCTTTCTCAATCCTGAACCAGGCAGTTGTTCCATACAAGGTTCTAATTGTTGTTACTTGACTGCCATACAGGTTTCTCAGGAGACAGGTAAAATGGTCCGGTATTTCTTTAAAGAGTTTCCCATGGTTTATTATGATCCACACAGTCAAAGCTTTTAGCGTAGTCGATGAAACAGAAGTAAATGTTTTTCTGGAATTCCCTTACTTTCTCTATGATCCATGAATGTTGGCAATTTGATCTCTGGTTTCTCTGCCTTTTCTAAATCAAGCTTGTACATTTGGAAGTTCTTGGTTCATGAAATACTGAAGCCTGTCATGCAGGATTTTAGTTTTTCTTCCAAGGATCAAGCATCTTTTAATTTCATGGCTGCAGTCACCATCTGCAGTGATTTTGGAGCCCAAGAAAATATTCTCTCATTGTTTCCATTGTTTTCCTGTCTATTTTCCATGAAATGATGGGACCAGATGCCATGATCTTTGTCTTCTGAATGTTGAGTTTTAAGCCAGCTTTTTCACTGTCCTCTACCCCCTTCATCAAGAGGCTCTTTAGTTCCCCTTGGCTTTCTGCCATGAGGGTGGTGTCTTCTGCATATCTGAGGTTATTGATATTTCTCCTGGCAATCTTGATTCCAGTTTGTGCTTCATACAGCTCGGCATTTCCCATGATGTACTGTGCATATAAGTTAAATAAGCAAGGTGATAATATACAGCCTTGACCTCCTCCTTTCACAGATGGGAACCAGTCCATTGTTCCATGTCTGGTTCTAACTGTTGCTTCTTAACCTGCATGCAGGTTTCTCAGGATGCAGTTCAGGTGGTCTGGTATTCCCATCTCTTTAAGTATTTTCCGCAGTTTGTTGTGATCCACACAATCAAAGGCTTTGGCATAGTCAATAAAGCAGAAGTAGATGTTATTCTGGAACTCTCTTGCTTTTACTATGAACCAACGGATGTTGGCAATTTGATCTCTGGCTCCTCTGCCTTTTCTGAATCCAGCTTGCACATCTGGGAGTTCTCAGTTCATGTACTGTTGAAGTGTAGTTTGGAGAATTTTGAGCATAAAACAATTGTTATGAATGTAGAAGAATGACTAAAAATGTTAAGCTGTATTATGAAAAATATAAGAAAGATTTAACTTCTGAGGATGAAAAATGTAATAGTCTTTAACTTGTTTAAGGAGTTTCCTGTCATCTTTCTGTTATTAATTTCTAGTTGAATTATATTATTGTTTGAGAAAATACTTGGTATATTTTCAGTTTTGTTGTTGTTACTGAAGGAGGTGAGCGGTGAGGCCAAAGAAACCAAAATGTCCAGTTTGTAGCAGAGAAAAGTGTATTTCAGGGCCAAGCAGGGAGATATGGGTGGCTCCTGCTCAAAAAATACCGAACTCGCCAAGGGTTTCAGCAAAGCATTTTTAAAGGCAGGGTGAGGGAGTGGCATTCCAGGGTTTGGGATCAGCTCCTGCACAATTCTTTGGTTTAGGTCAACATTACCAGTCTTTAGACTCCATATCTGCATGATCAACTGGTTAATTGCTTCCATTTGGTGGTGGTATTTAGCATCTGAAAAACTTAGGAAATATGCATGAGGTACTATTATTTGGGTACTTCAGAGAGGAGCTACAGCAGGAGTATATGGGGGAGGGGGTCTGTCCTGGGAAGGCCCCATGGGATCCTGCTTCGAGTTGGTTATTAAGTGTCCCACTCTTTTGTGACCTTATGGACTGTAACCTCCAGTCTCCTCTGTCCATGGGATTCTCCAGGCAAAAATACTGGAGTGGGTGGCCATGCCCTCCTCCAGGGGATCTTTCCAAGCAAGGGATCAAACCCACATCTCCTGTATTGGTAGGCTGGTTCTTTACCTGGTAGTTATATTGCCATATACTTCATTGATTGCATGAAGTATAGTTTATTTAGCTAATCTCTTATGTATAGGCATTCAGATTCTTTCTAGTGTTTTCCAATTGCTAACAAGGCTACAATGAATACAATTGTGTATATAAATTTTTATATTGTTGAAGATGTATCTATAGGGTAGATACTCCTATAAGAGTTATTAATTGCTTTTTGCTGTTTTAAGTATTGCCAAATATCCGTCCAAAATGATTGTACAGTTTGCATTTGTACCAGCCATGTGTGAGAGTGCCTATGTCCTCACAGCTTCACCAATTGAATGGGTTTTCCTTATACATAATATATACATGAATGTGCATGTATGTTTTAAGCAAATGTAGGATCTTATCAAACATGCTGTTTATATTTTTTGCATTTAAAAATAAACCATGGTTATAAGTACATATATATGCATACATAATGCATTAGATATGCATACATGCTTCTATTTGCAGTGGCTTCTTACTTTTCCTTTATATGTGTTTACCATATTCAACAAAGGCTCTCTTAATTAAATTTTTTTTAGTCTTTTCACTATCATATACAGTGGTGTGGTTATTTTGGAATAGTTGTAAATTCACATATAGTTGTAAGAAATAATAAAGAGAGAGCCCATGTATCGTTTACCCAGTTTTTACCAATAGTAACATTTTGCAAAACTTGAGGAAATAAAACAAGGATTGACATTGATACAGCCCATTGTTCTTATTCAGATTTCCCAATTTTCATATTTTCTCTTTTAAGAATCATTTTTATAGGTTTTTTTTTTTTTTGCAAGTAGTTGCTTCTTTTCTTCCCATTTATCTATTGGGCTTTTGGTTATTTTTTGCTGTAATTTCAAGTAATTATTTATATGCTTAAAGGGATAAATTGCAAATATTTTCTCCAAGTTTGTTAGTTGTCTTTTATTCAATTTAGATATCATTTACAAATAATTTAAAATTGACAGTGCCATAGTTTTATTGACAAGTAGTATCTTGTCATTTTAATTTGCATTTCCCTAGTGACTGTGATGTTAAGTATCTTTTCATGTGTTATTTGAAATCTATTTCTTTGGTGAAATGTCCCAATTTTTTGTCCATTTTTTTATTGGATTGTCTGTCTTAATATTGAGGTAGAAAGTTTCTTTATATTTTCCAGATAGAAGTCCTTTCTCAGATATATGTATTTTGAATATTTTCTTTCATTTTCTGGCGTGCCTTTTGGTTTTCTTAAAGGCTGTCATTCAAAAATCAATTTTTTTGATAAAATTAATTTTATAATTGTTTTAATGGTTTATTCTTTTTGTGTTTTATCTAAAAAATACTTGTCTAATTTCAAGGTGGGAAAAATACTCAATGTTTTCTTCTAGAAGTTTTATAGTTTTACTTATGCTTAGATCTTTGATCTATTTCAAGTTAATTTTTGCATTTGGCATTAAGTTAAGGTCAATGCTTATTATTCTTGCATATGGATATTCAGCTTTTCTAGAATTATTGCTTGAAAAGATTTCCCTTTTCTTATTGAATTGATTTGATACCTTTGTCAGAAACAGTTTGTTGCATATTTGTTGCTCTGGTTCTGTTTCATTTTGTTTCACTGATCTTTGTTTTTTTCCCTCTTACTAATACCAAGAAATACCAAGAAATGGCTCTTTGGGTAAATGATCTGCTTGCAATGCAGGAGATGCAAGAGACCACAGCTTCAATCCCTGGGTCAGGAAGATCCCCTGGAGAAGGGAATGGCTGCCCACTGCAGTATTCTTGCCTGGAGAATCCCATGGACAGAGGAGCTTGGCGGGCTACAGTCCAAAGGATTGCAAAAAGTTGGACACAGCTGATCGATTAAGCAAGCAATGCGATGCTCTTGATTACTGTAGCTCTTTTATTAACTCTTGATGTCAAGTACTTTATGTCCTTCCAACTTTTTTCTCTTTTAAGAAAATTGCTTAGGGACTTCCCTCGTGGTAATAGAGTGGATAAAAATCTGCCTGGCAGTGAAGGGGACATGGGTTTGATCCCTGGTCTGGTAAGATCCCACATGCTGTTTAGCAACTAAGCCCATGCGCCTAGAGCCTGTGCTCCGCAACAAGAGAAGTCACCACAATGAGAAGCCTGTGCACCTCAACTAGAGAATAGCCCCTGCTCTCTGCAACTGGCAAAAACCCATGTACAGCAAAGAAGACCCAGTGCAACCAAAAAAAAAAAGTAACAGGAGAACATTTAAAAATGTTATTAAAAAATTACTTTATTCTAGACTTCTCACTTCCATATAAATTTTAGTAGCTGTCTGTCAATTTCATCTAAAAATAATTTTGTGTTTTTCTTCCATAAAATTCTCATAGGTGTTTTTGAGTATTTTTAAAGTTGGACAACGGCTTCTTTTGTGTTTTTACTTAAATAGCAATGAGCATAATAAATTTAGTTCATGCTTTCTTTTTCTCAGAACTTTTTTATACTTACTTTGTTTTTCTTAGGCCTTTCAATATTGCTGTGGATGATTCTGGAGAAAAACCTGTCCCCCTTCTCCCTACTAGATACTTAGTTGTCTTTTTTCTTAAACTAAAAACATTTAAGATTAATAGATTTTACTTTATAAAGAGTTTTAGATTTATAGAAAATCAAGTGGATAGTCGGAGAAGGCAATAGCACCCCACTCCAGTACTCTTGCCTGGAAAATCCCATGGACAGAGGAGCCTGGTGGGCTGCAGTCCCATGGGTCACTAAGAGTTGGACACGGCTGAGCAACTTCACTTTCACTTTTCACTTTCATGCATTGGAGAAGGAAATAGCAACCCACTCCAGTGTTCTTGCCTGGAGAATCCCAGGGATGGGGGAGCCTGGTGGGCTGCCGTCTATGGGGTCACAGAGTCAGACACAACTGAAGTGACTTAGCAGCAGCAGCAAGCAGATAGTATAGAGAGTTCCTGTGGAAACTCTGTATGGATAGTGTTATGATACTACTCCTCACCCCAATCACAGAGATTGCATGTTTGCTCAGCTTGTATTAGGGTGGTTTATTTGTTCCAACTAATGAATCATTCAGTTCAGTTCAGTTCAGTTCACTTGCTCAGTTGTGTCTGACTCTTTGCGACCCCATGAATCGCAGCACGCCAGGCCTCCCTGTCCATCACAAACTCCCGGAGTTCACCCAAACCCATGCCCATCGAGTCGGTGATGCCATCCAGCCATCTCATCCTCTGTCGTCCCCTTCTCCTCCTGCCCCCAATCCCTCCCAGCATCAGGGTCTTTTCCAATAAGTCAACTCTTCGCATGAGGTGGCCAAAGTATTGGAGTTTCAGCTTCAACATCAGTCCTTCCAATGAACACCCAGGACCGATCTCCTTTAGGATGGACTGGTTGGATCTCCTTGCAGTCCAAGGGACTCTCAAGAGTCTTCTCCAACACCACAGTTCAAAAGCATCAATTCTTTGGCGCTCAGCTTTCTTCACAGTCCAACTCTCACATCCATACATGACCACTGGAAAAACCATAGCCTTGACCACATGGACCTTTGTTGGAAAAATAATGTCTCTGCTTTTTAATATGCTATCTAGGTTGGTTATAACTTTCCTTCCAAGGCGTAAGCATCTTTTAATTTCATGGCTACAGTCACCATCTGCAGTTATTTTGGAGCCTCAAAAAATAAAGTCTGACACTGTTTCCACTGTCTCCCCATCTATTTCCCATGAGGTGATGGGACCAGATACCATGATCTTAGTTTTCTGAATGTTAAGCTTTAAGCCAACTTTTCCACTCTCCTCTTTCACTTTCATCAAGAGGCTTTTTAGTTCCTCTTCGCTTTCTGCCATAAGGGTGGTGTCATCTGCATATCTGAGGTTGTTGATATTTCTCCCGGCAATCTTAATTCCAGCTTGTGCTTTTTCCAGCCCAGCGTTTCTCATGATGTACTCTGCGTATAAGTTAAATAAGCAGGGTGACAATATATAGCCTTGACGTACTCCTTTTCCTATTTGGAAGCAGTCTGTTGTTCCATGTCCAGTTCTAACTGTTGCTTCCTGACCTGCCTACAGGCTTCTCAAGAGGCAGGTCAGGTGGTCTGGTATTCCCATCTCTTTCAGAATTTTCCACTTTTTATTGTGATCCACACAGTTGAAGGCTTTGGCATAGTCAATAAAGCAGAAATAGATGTTTTTCCAGAACTCTCTTGCTTTTTCGATTATCCAGCGGATATTGGCAATTTGATCTCTGGTTCCTGTGCCTTTTCTAAAACCAGCTTGAACATCTGGAAGTTCTCGGTTCACGTATTGCTGAAGCCTGGCTTGAAGAATTTTGAGCATTACTTTACTAGTGTGTGAGATGAGTGCAATTGTGCGGTAGTTTGAGCATTCTTTGGCATTGCCTTTCTTAGGGATTGGAATGAAAACGGACCTTCTCCAGTCCTGTGGCCACTGCTGAGTTTTCCAAATTTGCTGTCATATTGAGTGCAGCACTTTCACAGCATCATCTTTCAGTTCATATATTTTATTAACTATAGTCCATAGTTTAAAGTTCACTCTTTGTGTTGTACAGCTCTGTGGGTTTTGATAAATGCATTATATCATGTATCCAGCATTACAGTATCATAGAGAATAGTTTCCCCTGTGCTCCTTCTCTTCATCCCTCCTTCTCCTGTGCACCCCTCCCTCCCAACCCCTCACAAGCACTGATTCTTTTACTGTCTCTGTGGATTTGCCTTCCTTTTCCATGTCATGTAGTCAGAATTATACAGTATATGGCCTTTTCAGACTGTTTTCTGTCACTTAACAATATGCATTTAAGGTTCCTTCATGTCTTTTTATAGCTTGATAGTTCACTTTTTTTTTTTTTAAACATTGAAGAATATTGCATTGTCTGGACATACCATCGTTTACTTACGATTCACCATCTGAAGAACATCTTGGTTGCTTTCAAATTTTGGTGATTTATTTATTATTATTAACTAAAGTCCATAGCTTTTTGAATAGAGCTACTATAAACAGTCATATGCAGATTGTTGTGTAGACAAAAATTTTCAGTTCCTTTGGGTAAATACCAAGGAACATGATTGCTGGATTGTGTGTTAAGAGTATGTTTAATTTTGTTATAAATTGCCAAACTATCTTTCAAAGTGGCTGTTGTGTTTTACATTCTCACTAGCAATGAATGAGAGTTTCTGTTGCTGTTTTGGCTAGCATGTGTCTTTTTTTTTTTAAATCACTCATTCTAATGTAGTGGCATTTCATTGTTTTAACTTGTAATTCTCTTATGACTTACCCTCATAGCTCAGTTGGTAAGTAATCTGCCTGCAATGCAGGAGACCCTGGTTTGATTCCTGGGTTGGGAAGATCCCCTGGAGAAGGGACAGGCTACTCACTCCAGTATTCTTGGGCTTCCCTGTGGCTCAGCTGGTAAAGAATCCACCTGCATTGTGGGAGACCTGGATTTTATCCCTGGGTTGGGAAGATACCCTGGAGAAGGGAAAGGCTACTCACTCTAGTATTCTGGCCTGGAGAATTCCATGGACTGTACAGTCCATGGGGTCGCAAAGAGGTGGACATGACTGAGTGACTTTCAGTTTCTCTTGTGACCTATGATGTTGAGCATCTTTTCATATCCTTATTTGCCACCTGTGTATCTTATTTGGTGTGGTAACTATTCAGATGTTTTGTTTATTTTCTTGACTGGGTTTCTTCTTTATCATTGAGTTTTTAGAGGTTTCTGTTTATTTGAGTACAAGTTCCTTATCTCATATATGTCTTGCAGTATTTTCTCCAAATCTGCCCTGTCTTTCCATCCTCTTTGCACTCTTTCACAAAGTGAATGTGTGCATGCTCAGTCATGTCAGTCATCTCCAACTCTTTGACCCCATGGGCTGTATGTAGCCCACCAAGCTCCTGTGTCTATGGGGTTTTCCTGCAAGAATACTAGAGTGGGTTGCCATTTCCTTCTCCAGGGTATCTTCCTGACTTAGGGATCAAACCTGCTCCTTCTGTGTCTCCTGCATTGCAGGTGGATGCTTTACTGCTGAGCCACTTTCACAGAGTAGTGCTATTTAATTTAAGTCCAACTTAGCAATTTTTGCTTTAATGGATCATGCTTTGTTGTTGTATCTAAAATATATTTAAAGGAAATATTTAAGATAATTATAAGTGGGGGAGGATGAAGGAACATAAAGGAAGGTTGGTTTCTACACTTGAAGTAGTAACATGTTGACAGTATTGACTGTGATATGTAATGTATATATAATATGGCATAACCACTCAAAAGTTATATGAAGAAACATACTAAAAAAAACATGAGATAAATCAGAATTCTAAAAAAAAAAATTTCAACCTATAGAGAGGTAGGTAAAAGAAGACAGAGAAATAGAAAGCTAAGAGAACAGAAGAAAAACAAGAAAGGTGACTTAAGCCTTTGTATATTATTAATTCCATTAGATTTAAATGCCTTAAAGGTACCATTTAAAAGACAAGAGGTTGTCAGAATGAAATAGCAACCATGACTGAAATTATATATGTTAATTACAAACTCACTTCAAATATGATTAGGTAGATTAAAGGTAGAGGGGAGGAGAAGAAGGGGACGACAGAGGATGAGGTGGTTGGATGGCATCAACTCAATGGACATGAGTTTGAGCAAGCTCTGGGAGATGGTGAAGGACAGGGAAGCCTGGTGTGCTGTAGTCCATGGGTTTGCAAAGAGTCTGACACGGCTGAACAACGACAACAAAGGTAGAAGAATAGGCAGAGGTATACCATGTACACCTTAATTAAGAGTAAGCAGTTGTGGCTGTGTTAATATCAGGTAAAATATGCTTCAGACAAAATAATTTGCTAAAGAGAAGGATCTTTTTCATGATTAAGTTCACTTAGAAGATGCGCCAATCTCAAAGTGTGTATTCCAAACAATAGAACTGTAAAATATGTGAAGCAAAACTGATAAAAGCCGAAATGAGATATAGACAGATCATAAGTGCAGTTGGAGATTTCAGCAGTATTCTCACAGAAACTGGGAGAACAATTGGAAAATCAGTAGTCATGCAGAAGACCTCAATAGCACTGTAAATCAACAGGTTCTATCTAATCGGGGTTCATAGAACACTCTACCCAACAATGGAAGAATCTGCACTATTATTTTTTAATTGAAATAGAGTTTATTTTTAGAGCAGTGTTAAGTTTACAGTCAAATTGAGGAGAAAGTACAGAAAATGCCTAGGTGTCCCCTTAGCACCCCACACCCCATAAAACTAGTTTCTTCTATTGCTGTCTTGTATTACCACAGTACATTTATCTCAATTGAGCCAATATTGATATATTATTAACTGAAGCTTACATACTTCCCTGGTGGCTCAGTGGTAAAGCTGCTGCTGCTGTTGCTGCTAAGTCGCTTCAGTCGTTTCCGACTCTGTATGACCCCATAGACAGCAGCCCACCAGGCTCCTCTGTCCCTGGGATTCTCTAGGCAAGAATACTGGAGTGGGTTGCCATTTCCTTCTCTAATGCATGCATGCATGCTAAGGCACTTCAGTCGTGTCCGACTGTGAGACCCCATGAACAGCAGCCCACCAGGCTAAAAGCATCCACCTGCAATGCAGGAGCCTCAGGTTCGATCCCTGGGGTCAAGAAGATCCCCTGGAGGAGGGCATGGCAACCCACTCCAGTATTCTTACCTGGGAGATCCCATGGACAGAGTAACCTGGCGGACTAGAGTCCATGGTGTCACAAAAGAGTTGGACAGGACTTAGTGACTAAAAACAACAAAAACAAAAGTTTACATTAGGGTTCACTCTTTGTATTATACGCTTTATTTGTTTTTGACAAATATATATAGATGCATCCATCATTACAGTTTTCATATAAGAGTAGTTACACTGCCCTAAAAATCCTTTGTGCTCTGCCTTCTCATCCTACCCCACCCCCCAAATTCCTGACAAGCACTGACAGTTTTACTACCTCCATTGCTGTGCCTTTTCCAGAATGTCACACAGTTGGAATCATATTGATAAATTATGTGTAGCCTTTTCACTTTACTTCTTTCACTTAGCAATGTGCATTTTAAGGGTCCTTCATGTTTTTTCTTGGCTTGATGACTCATTTCTTTTTGTTCCTGAATAATACATTGTTTTATAGTATATAATATTTTCCATAGTAATTGGAAGATTTACCAAGATAGGCCAAACCTTAACCATAAAACAAACCTTGACAAATTTAAAACAATTGTAATCATAATCATAAACAGTATATTCTGATTTCAGTGGACTCAAACTAAAAGTTAATAATAGAAAAATAACAGGAAGCTCTCTAACCACTTAGACATTAAACAATACTTTTTAAAATAATCTGTGGGCCAAAGATGAAGTCTCAACAGGGAAATTTTTATGTATGTGTGTGCATACATGTTATGTGCATATATATGTATCTGAAAGAAATGTAAGCTCAGCTATCAAAAATATGTGACACAGTATTAAAACACTGTATGGAGGGGGATTTATACCACTAAATACTTTCATTAGAAAAGAGGAAAGGTCTCAATTTTGTAATCTATTTCCTATCTCAAGAAACTAGTAAAAACATAATTTAACCAAAACAAGCAAAAGGAAGGAAAAAATAAGGTAAGAAATGGATGAATCTGAGCATAGGAAAACAATAGAGAAACTAAGCAGAATAAAAGCTTAATGTACTTTGTAAACTTCTTGCAAGAATAACAAAGAGAAGACAAGCCATGGTATTAGGAATGATCCTGCAGCCATTGAAAGAATAAGGGTATGATACAAACAACTTTATACTCATACATTCATCAGCTTAGACATAGAAGGCCAATTATTCAAAATCAACAAACTACGAAATCTAAATCAAGGTGAAATGAACAACTTGAATAGTCCCATAGCAATTAAAGGAATTGAAAGTGTAATTTGAAAGATTCTAAAATAGATATCTCAAGACCCAGATGACTTCACTGTTACATGCTGCAAATTATTTAAGGAATAATGAAAACCAAGTTTACACAATCTCATTAAAATATAGAACTCATTTTGATACTAGTGTTACCATGATATGAAATTAGGGTACAAAAACATTCAAAATTAGTACAAAACCCTCACTGAACTACAGACTAGTATCTTTCATCATCTTAAATCCAAAATACTTTACACACAACATTAGAAGATTGAATCTGATAGGATATGAAAAAAAATTATACATGATAACCAAGTGGAATTTTCCCAAGTATATGCAGGGTAATTTAGCATTTGAAAATCAATCAATATAACACACTTTATAAATAGGCTAAAGAAGAACAATCATATGATTATATTGATGACAGAAAGTCATAGGGCAAAATCAAATTCCCATTCATGATAATTCTTGGAAAATGAGGAATATAGGCTGACTCCCTTGACTTGATAAATAGCATCTATAGAAACTCCATAGCTATTATCATACAAAATGATGAAAGACTGAATGCTTACCTTTAAAGTCAAGAAAATGGAAAAAGATGTCTTTTCTCCCCTCTTTTATTCAATAGAGTACCATAAATTCAAGCCACTGTAGTAAAGCAAGAAAATAAAAGATAACCTAGTAAGAAAGAAAGAAATTTGTTCCTATTTGCAGATAACATATGTCTGTGTAGAAAATCTCAAGGAATCTACAGAAGCCCAAGAAATTCCTAGATTTCAGCAATGTCACAGGCTACAAGACCAATACAGAAAATTACCCTTATTTCTGTATGCTATCAGTGAATGTGTGGAAAGTGAAATTTAGAAGTAGAATATAATTTGCAACTACTCTAAGGAAATAAAATACTTAGATATTTGTTGTTCAGTTGCTAAGTTCTGTCTAGCTTTTTGTGACCCCCTGCAGCATGCCAGGCTTCCCTGTCCTTCACTATCTCCCAGAGTTTGCTCAAACTCATGTCCTTTGAGTCAATGATCCATGCAACCATCTCTTTTTTTTTTTTTTCTTTTCCATTTATTTTTATTAGTTGGAGACTAATTACTTTACAGCATTGCAGTGGTTTTTGTCATACATTGAAATGAATTAGCCATGGATTTACATGTATTCCCCATCCCGGTCCCCCCTCCCACCTCCCTCTCCACCCCATCCCTCTGGGTCTTCCCAGTGCACCAGGCCTGAGCACTTGTCTCATGCATCCAACCTGGGCTGGTGATCTGTTTCACCCTAGATATACATGTTTCGATGCTGTTCTCTGAAACATCCCACCCTCGCCTTCTCCCACAGAGTCCACAAGTCTGTTCTATACATCTGAGTCTCTTTTTCTTTTTTTTTGCATATAGGGTTATCGTTACCATCTTTCTAAATTCCATATATATGTGTTAGTATACTGTAATGATCTTTCTCTTTCTGGCTTACTTTGCTCTGTATAATGGGCTCCAGTTTCATCCATCTCATTAGAACTGATTCAAATGAATTCTTTTTAATGGCTGAGTAATATTCCATGGTGTATATGTACCACAGCTTCCTCACCCATTCGTCTGCTGATGGGCATCTAGGTTGCTTCCATGTCCTGGCAATTATAAACAGTGCTGTGATGAACATTGGGGTGCACGTGTCTCTTTCGGATCTGGTTTCCTCAGTGTGTATACCTAGAAGTGGTATTGCTGGGTCATATGGCAGTTCTATTTCCAGTTTTTTAAGAAATCTCCACACTGTTTTCCATAGCGGCTGTACTAGTTTGCATTCCCACCAACAGTGTAAGAGGGTTCCCTTTTCTCCACACCCTCTCCAGCATTTATTGCTTGTAGACTTTTGGATAGCAGCCATCCTGACTGGCGTGTAATGATACCTCATTGTGGTTTTGATTTGCACTTCTCTGATAATGAGTGATGTTGAGCATCTTTTCATGTGTTTTTTGCCATCCGTATGTCTTCCTTGGAGAAATGTCTGTTTAGTTCTTTGGCCCATTTTTTGATTGGGTCATTTATTTTTCTGGAATTGAGCTGCAGGAGTTGCTTGTATATTTTTGAGATTAATCCTTTGTCTGTTGCTTCATCTGCTATTATTTTCTCCCAATCTGAGGGCTGTCTTTTCACCTTACTTATAGTTTCCTTTGTTGTGCAAAAGCTTTTAAGTTTCATTAGGTCCCATTTGTTTATTTTTGCTTTTGTTTCTAAAATTCTGGGATGTGGGTCATAAAGGATCCTGCTGTGATTTATGTCGGAGAGTGTTTTGCCTATGTTCTCCTCTAGGAGTTTTATAGTTTCTGGTCTTACATTTAGATCTTTAATCCATTTTGAGTTTATTTTTGTGTATGGTGTTAGAAAGTGTTCTAGTTTCATTCTTTTACAGGTGGTTGACCAGTTTTCCCAGCACCACTTGTTAAAGAGGTTGTCTTTTTTCCATTGCATATCCTTGCCTCCTTTGTCGAAGATAAGGTGACCATAGGTTCGTGGATTTATCTCTGGGCTTTCTATTCTGTTCCATTGATCTATATTTCTGTCTTTGTGCCAGTACCATACTGTCTTGATGACTGTGGCTTTGTAGTATAGTCTGAAGTCAGGCAGGTTGATTCCTTCAGTTCCATTCTTCTTTCTCAAGGTTACTTTGGCTGTTCGAGGTTTTTTGTATTTCCATACAAATTGTGAAATTATTTGTTCTAGTTCTGTGAAAAATACCGTTGGTAGTTTGATAGGGATTGCATTGAATCTATAGATTGCTTTGAGTAGTATAGCCATTTTGACAATCCTCTGTTGTCCCCTTCTCCTCCTGCCCTCAATCTTTCCCAGCATCAAGGTCTTTTCCAGTGAATTGGCTCTTCACATCAGGTGATCAAAGTATTGGAGCTTCAGCATCAGTCCTTCCAATGAATTGATTTCTTTTAGGAATAATTAGTTTGATCTCTTTGCAGTCCAAGAGACTCTCAAGAGTCCTCTCAAGCACCACAATTTGAAAGCATCAATTCTTTGGCACTCAGCCTTCTTTATGGTCCATCTCACAGGGTAACATATTGTGACAGCCTTGGTGTACTTGATGTACTCCTTTCTCAATTTTGAACCAGTCCATTGTTCCATGTCTGGTTCTAATTGTTGCTTCTTGACCTGCATACAGATTTCTCAGGTGGCAGGTAAGGTGGTCTGGTATTCCCATCTCTTTAAGAATTTTCTACAGTTTGTTGTGATCGACACATTCAAGGGCTTTAGCATAGTCAATGAAGCAGAAATAGATGTTTTTTTCTGGAATTCTCTTATATTATGCAGATTTTGGCAGTTTGATCTCTGGTTCCTCTGCCATTACTAAATCCAGCTTGTACAGCTGGAAGTTCTTGGTTTATACACTGTTGAAGCCTAGCTTGAGGGATTTTGAGCATTACCTTACTAGCATGTGTAATAAATGCAATTGTACGGTAGTTTGAACATTCTTTGGCATTGCCCTTTTTGGGATTGGAGTGAAAACTGACCTTTTACAGTCCTTGGGATGGGAATGAAAACTGACCTTTTCCAGTCCTGTGGCCTTTTCTGAGTTTTCCAAATTTGCTGGCATATTGAGTGCAGCTCTTTAACAGAATCATCTTTTAGGATTTTAAATAGCTCAGTTGGAATCCCATCACCTCCACTAGCTTTGTTCATCTTAACTAAACACATACAGGATCTGTATTCTGTAAATCATTAAATGGTGATGCAATAAACTAAGGAAAACCTAAAAAAACTGAAGATACCTACCATGTTCATAAATTAGATAATTTAGTAAAGAAGTCAGCCTTCTGCAGAGTAATATAGGTTTAATGGGATCCCTGTTTAAAACCTAGTATGTTTTTCTATTATAGGTATAGTCAAGTTTATTATAAAATGTATAATGAAAGGCTTAGGCCCTAGAATAGCTAGTACAATTTTGAACAAGAATAAATTGATGGAATCATTCTGTTATTGTTTTTGTTCAGTCACCCAGTCATTTCCGACTATTTGTGACACCGTGGAGTGCAGCACGTAGGCCTCCCTGTCCCTCACCATCTCCTGGAGTTTGCCCAAGTTCATGTCCATCAAACTATTATTAATACCTAGCAATAATCAAGAGAGTTTTATATTGGTAGAGGGATAGACACATAAATCAATGCAGGAAAAAACTGAGAACTGAGAAATAGACAAATAATTAATTACGCCCAACTAATTTTTGACTGAAGTGGAAAAATAGTTCACTATGAAAAGAGCCTTTTTAACAGTAGTGCTTGAGCAACTGGATGTGAGTATGTTAGTTGCTCAGTCATGTCCAACTCTTTGTGACCCCATGGATTGGGGCCTGCCAGCCGCCTCCATCCATGGGATTTTCCAGGCAAGAGTACTGGAGTGGATTGCCATTCCCCTCTCCAAGGGACCTTTCTGACCCAGGGATCGAACCTGGGTCTCCCGCATTGCAGGCAGACTCTACCGTCTGAGCCACTAGGGAAGACTGGATATCCATAGGCAAAAAAATGAACTTTGACCCAAGTTTCACACGTCATATAAAAATGAACTGAAAACAAATTACAGACTTAGGGTAAAACACAAAACTTAAAACTATAAACCTTCTGGAAGAAAACATAGGAAAAAGTCTAGAATATTTGACTAGGCAAGGAGTTCATATACTTGATATCAAAAACATGACCTGTAAAGGGAAAAATTGATGAAGTAAACTTAATAAAATTAAGAACTCTTACTCTGCCAAAGACACTCTTAAGAGGATGTAAAAAGAAGCTAAAAAGTGGCAGAAGTTATTTGTAAACTGTGTATCTCACAAGTTGCTAGTATTTAGAATACATAAACTGGAAGTTAAATAGTAAAAAGTCAAGCAACCAATCCAATTAGAACGTGGACAAAAGACGTGAAGGGGCATTTCACAAAAGAAGATATGCAGATAAATCAGAAAAAAGAAAAGATATTCACTCATTAGCCATGTTTGAAATAAAACCACAAAAAATATAACTGTTTACCTGTTGGAATGATTAAAATGAAGAATAGTTCTAACACCGAGTACTGATTAGGATACAGAGAATCTGGATTACTCATACACTGCTGATGGGAATGTAAAATGGTATAGCCATTCTGGAAAAGTTTTACAGTTTCTTATTAAAGCAAGCATGAAGGTACCATGTGATTCAGCATTTATACTCTTGAGTGTTAAAAAAAAAAAAGTTAAATCCCAGAGAAATGAAAATCTATGTTCACATAAAAGCCTGTACATGAATATTCATAACATCTTTATTCTCAATAGTAACAATATAGAAATGCCCAGGTGTCTTTAACTGGTTGTATAGCCAAAGATATTGTGGTACATGATAGCATGATACAGCAATCATCATTACAAATAGCAGCTCATAAGTCTGACTGCAAGTGAGGAGACAAACATATGAAACAGAGTTATCTGAGGCAGTTTAATGTAGGGGGCATCCAGAAAAGGTTGTTATAGTTACATTTTCTGTTTTGTTAGGTAGAAATATATGTTATATATTTAGGATTCCCTTCCAAAGTTAAAAAAAAAAAAGGAAGTTTGGTAATGGTCTAAAACCTTCAGCTAATTGAGAACACAATTCAGAAGACACAGCTTAAGCTTCTGGGAGAGGTGGCAGACCTTTATTGATTTGGGAATGAGTGGATTGTCTGTTTTGATCCCTTGCTTCCTATAAGATACTAAGTTAAATTATGGTGAAGTTGTCATTGTTTAGACTCGTTTAGACATTAGTAGTACTATTGGGAATGGGCAATAAGTCATAAGAGGGTGAGAGTAAATCTAGGGGAATGCATCACCTGAGGTGGTGGCCAACATATAAAACATTTTTCGGCTTTTGAAGGATCTGCAAAGTGGGGGAAAAAGTTATAACAGTACTAAGTTGTTAAATTTGTTTTTGTTTTGTTGACATCTGCAGTGATGGTGTCAGAGCAGCAGAAAATAAATCTGTTTCTGCCTGAGTATGAAGCAAACTACCAGTAGACATGGTATTCTTTACCATGTACCTGTAGTTTAAAAAAAAAAGCCAGTTTCTCTTTAAAAAATACCTTTGAACAGTTAATGTTATAGATCTTATTAACTGTATGTCTTAATATTGTGTGATGAAAAGGGAAGTACACTTGAAGCACATCTGCAAACTGAATTGTGATGATCACCTTGAGGAAAATTGCCTGAAGCATTGCAAACTGTGTTACTAAGTTTTTTCATTTTCAGCATTTTACTTGTAAGAATTACTGATAGACGAACTATGAGTTTTCTTTCATATTTGGGTATTAGGCATATATATCTTTCCTAAATAAATGAAGTTTTATTTCTTCAAGGAAAACAACTGATACTACTTGTTATCCATCTTAAATTTGAGCTTTCAAACAACATTTAGAATTTTTGTAAACTTGTATCCACCTGTGTGAACTTTATAGCTTCCCAATATTAGAAGACTTTGATGACATAAGATGAGATTTTGATGAATGTGATTTTTAAAGTATTATTTAATGAAATATGCCAACATTTTGAAGATCTATGTTACTCTTTGAACCAGTATTTTCCAGATGACCTCTGTGGTTGTTTTTCAGTCACCCAGTCATGTCTGACTTTTTGTAACCCCGTGGACCGCAGCTTGCCAGGCCTCCCTGTCCCTCATCATCTCCTGAAGTTTGCCCAAGTTCATGTCCATTGCATCAGTGATGCAATCCAGCCATTTCATCTTCTGATGCCTTCTTCTCCTTCTGCCCTCAATCTTTCCCAGCATCAGTGACTTTTCCAGTGAGTTAGCTGTTCACATCAGATAACTAAAATACTGAAGCTTCAGCTTCAGCATTAGTCCTTACAGTGAATATTCAGGGTTGATTTTCCTTAAGATTGACTGGTTTGATCTCCTTGCTGTCCAAAGGACTCTCAGGAGTCTTCTCCAGCACCACAGTTTGAAGGCATCAATTCTTCAGCACTCTGCCTTCTTTACAGTCCAGCTCTCATAACCATATGTGGCCACTGGGAAGAGTGTAGCCTTGACTAGATGGACCTTGTCAGCAAAGTAATATCTGCTTTTCAACATACTGTTTAGATTTGTCATAGCTTTCCTGCCAAGAAGCAAACGTCTTCTGATTTCATGACTGCAGTTACCATCTGCAGTGGTTTTAGAGCCCACAAAGAGGAAATCTGTCACTACTTTCACCTTTCACCCCCTTTTTTTTTTACCATGAAGTAATGGGGCTTCATGCCATGATCTTAGTTTTTTAAATGTTTTTTATCTATTTTTTATCTTTTAATATTTATTTATTTTTGATCGAGCTATGGAAGATAGGTGCATACTAAGTCGCTTCAGTCATGTCTGACTCTTTGTGACCCCATGGACTGTAGCCTGCCAGGCTCCTCTGTCGTAGGATTCTCCAGGCAACAATAGTGGAGTGGGTTGCCATGCCCTTCTTCATAATATTTAGTTTTAAGCTGGCTCTTTCACTCTCCTCCTTCACCCTCATCAAGAGGCTCTTTAGTTCCTCTTTGCTTTCTGCCATTAGAGTGGTATCATCTGCGTATCTGAGGTTGTTGATGTTTCTCCCACCTATCTTGATTCCCGCTTGTAACTCTTCCAGCCTGGCATTTCTCATAATGTGCTCAGCGTATAGGCTAAACAAACAGGGTGACAGCAGACAATCCTGTCATATTCCTTTCTCAATATTGAACCAGTCAGTTGTTCCATACAAGGTTCTAACTGTTGTTTTTTGACCCACATACAGGTTTCTCAGGAGACAGGTACTATGGTCTGGTATTCCCATCTCTTTAACAGCTTTCCACAGTTTGTTATGATCCACACAGTCAAAGGCTTAGGCATAGTCAATGAAATAGAGGTAGATGTTTTTCTGGAGTTCCCTAGCTTTCTCTATGATCCAGCGAATGTTGGCAATTTGATATCTGGTTCGTCTTCCTTTTCTAAACCCAGTTTGGACATCTGGAAGTTCTTGATTCATATAATGCTGAAGCCTAGCATGCAAGATTTTAAGCATGACCTTACTAGTTTGGGAGATGCAATTGTCCAATGGTTAACACATTCTTTAGTACTATCCTTCTTGGGAATTGGGATGAGGATTGACTTTTTCCAGTCCTGTGGCCACTGTTGCATCTTCCAGGTTTGTTGACATATTAATGCAACACTTTGATGGCATCATCATCTAGGATTTTGAATAGTTCTATTGGAATTCCATTTCATCCAGTAGCTTTATTAACAGCAGTGCTTCCTAAGGTCCAGAATGTCTGGCTCTGGGTTACTGACCACACCATCATAATAATCTGGTTCATTAAGATCTTTTTTGTACAATTATGTGTATTCTTTATATCTCTTCTTGATCTCTTCAGCATCAATTAGGTTTTTATGTTTCTGTCCTTTATTGTGCCCATCTTTGCACAAAATCTTCTCTTGATACCTCTGGTTTTCCTAAAGAGATATCTAGTCTTTCTCCTTCTGTTGTTTTCTTGTAATTTTATACACTATTCATTGAAGAAGGCCTTCTTGTCTCTCTCCGTGCTGTTCTTTGGAAATCTGTGTTTAGCTGAGTATACCTTTTCCTTTCTCCCTTGCTTTTCACTTCTTTCTTTATCTATTTGAAGGCCTCCTCAGATAACCACTTTGTCTTCTTGCTTTTCTTTTTCTTTGGTAGAGTTTTGTTCACTGCCTCCTGTACAATATTATGGACCTCTGTCCATAGTTCTTCAGGCGTACTGTTTAAAAGTTCTAATCCCTTGAATCTACCTGTTACCTCCACTGCATATTCATAGGGCATTTAAGTCATACCTGGATGGCCTAGTGGTTTTCCCCACTTTATTTAGTTTCATCCTGAATTTTGCTATGAGAAGCTGATGATCTGAGCCACAGTCAGCTCCAGGTCTTGTTTTTGCTGACTGTATACAGCTTCTCCATCTTCGGCTACAAAGAATGTAATCAGTTTGATTTCAGTATTGACCATTTGGTGATGTCCATGTGTAAAGTTGTCTCCTGTGTTGTTGAAAAGGATATTTGCTATGATCAGTGCATTCCCTTGGCAGAATTCAGTTAGTCTTTGCCCTGCTTCATTTTGTTCTCCAAGGCCAGGCTTGCCGGTTACTCCCGGTATCTCTTGACTTCCTGCTTTTGCATTCCAATCCCCAATGACGAATAGAACATCTTTTTTTTTTTTTGGTGATTGTTCTAGGAGGTCTTCTAGGTCTTCATAGAACTGATCAACTTCTTCAGCATTGGTTGTAGGGGCATAGACTTGAATTGCTGTGATGTTGAATGGCTTGCCTTGGAAACGAACTGAGATCATTCTGTCATTTTTGAGGTTGCATTCTGGACCCTTGTTGATTATGAGGGCTACTCCATTTCTTCTAATATTTTTAGAGCCTTTTAGTTTACTTTCTAATGTAAATAAATCAACTAAAGCTTTTTGGGTGCTCAGTAGGTTTAAGAGTGTAAACTCTTAAAAGGATTGAAAACCACTGGCTTGAAGTTCATGTTTAAAGGGTAGCAGACAGAGCAGATGTGTGCCTGATCTGGCCTGGCTTTCTGATACATGGAATCCAAAACAGTAAGTAGAACATTTCAGCAGGAAACTTCTAGATAGTTATGTTATTAAGGCAGACAGATATTAGCATCGTGGTCCTCTGGTGGTTGGTGTAGACTGGAGCAGTCAAGTCACTTCAGTCGCTCAGTTGTGTCCGACTCTTTGCGACCCCATGGACTGCAGCACACCAGGCTTTCCTGTCCATCACCAATTCCTTGAGCCTAGTCAAACTCATGTCCATCGAGTTGGTAATGCCATCCAACCATCTCATCCTCTGTCGTCCCCTTCTCGTTCCGCCTTCAATCTTTCCCAACATCAGGGTCTTTTCCAGTGAGTCAGTTCTTCACATCAGGTGGCCAAAGTATTGAAGTTTCAGCTTTAGCATCAGTCCTTCCAATGAAAATTCAGGACTGATTTCCTTTAGGATGGACTGGTTGCATCTCCTTGCCGTCCAAGGGACTCTCAAGAGTCTTCTCCAACACTGCAGTTCAAAAACATCAATTCTTTGGCACTCAGGTTTCTTTATAGTCCAGCTCTCACATCCCTACATGACTACTGGAAAAATGATTGCTTTGACTAGATAGACCTTTGTTGGCAAAGTAATGTCTCTGCTTTTTAGTATGCTCTCTAGGTTGGGCATAGCTTTTCTTCCAAGGAGCAAGCATCTTTTAATTTCATGGCTGTAGTTACCATCTGCAGTGATTTTGGAGCCCCCCCCAAAATAAAGTCTCTCACTGTTTCCATTGTCCCCCAATCTGTTTGCCATGAAGTGATGGGACCAGATGCCATGATCTTAGTTTTCTGAATGTTGAGCTTTAAGCCAACTTTTTCACTTTCCTCTTTCACTTTCATCAAGAGGCTCTTTAGTGCTTCTTTGCTTTCTGCCATAAGTGTGGTGTCATCTGCATATCTGAGGGTATGGATATTTCTCTCAGCAATCTTGATTCCAGCTTGTGCTTCATCAAGCCTGGCATTTCTCATTATGTACTCTGCATATAAGTTAAATAAGCAGGGTGACAATGTATAGCCTTAACATACTCCTTTCCCGATTTGGAACCAGTCTGTTGTTCCATGTCCAGTTCTAATTGTTGTGTCTTGACCTGCATATAGATTTCTCAGGAGGCAGGTCAGGTGGTCTGGTATTCCCATCTCTTTAAGAATTTTCCACAGTTTGTTGTAATCCACACAGTCAAAGGCTTTGGCATAGTCAGTTAAGCAGAAATAGATGTTCTTCTGGAACTCTCTTGCTTTTTTGATAATCCAATGGCAGTTTGATCACTCGTTCCTCTGCCTTTTATAAATCCAGCTTGAACATCTGGAAGTTCACGGTTCACATTCTGTTGAAGCCTGACTTGGAGAATTTTGAGCATTACTTTGCTAGCGTGTGAAATGAATGCAATTGTGTGGTAGTTTGAACATTCTTTGGCATTGTCTTTGGGATTGAAATGAAAACTGACCTTTTGCAGTCCTGTGGCCACTGCTGAGTTTTCCAAATTTGCTGGTATATTGAGTGCAGCACTTTCACAGCATCATCTTTTAGGACTTGAAATAGCTTAACTGGAATTCCATCACCTCCACTAGCTTTGTTCGTAGTGATGCTTCCTAAGGCCCACTTGACTTTGAATTCCAGGATGTCTGGTTCTAGGTGAGTGATCACAGCATCATGGTTATCTGGGTCATGAAGATCTTTTTTGTATAGTTCTGTGTATTCTTGCCACCTCTCCTTAATATCTTCTGCTTCTGTTAGGTCCGTACCATTTCTGTTCTTTATTGGTCAGGACCTGAACTAAAGAACTGATGATACAAAACAAGATTCCTATCCTAATAGGTGTGAGGACTATTCATCAAGACTGACAGTGTAGGTTAGAGGAAAGCTCCAGTTTGGTGGAAGTATAGGTGATTAGGGCCCACCTTTGTGATACTACATATCAAGTTTTTATAGTGAAATACTTTCAGTCCTACCCATTGGTTGGGGTGAAACTCAAGATTTACTTTTGTAGACAGTGCTCAGTCTCAGAGGTTACAGCTGATGAAGTTGCAATTTTATTCTAGATGGCTGCCTGCTGTTTATGGTAATGTTTGGTTTTAGGGAAGATGCTTTTCATTCATATTTAGAAGTATCCCCATCCCCATCTGGGGATACTTTAAAGAATTCTTGGTGGTGGTAGTTTAGTGGCTAAGTGCTGTCTGACTCTTGCAACTCCACGGACTCTAGCCTGCCTGGCATCTCTGTCTGTGGGATTCTCCAGGGAAGAATACTGGAGGCATTCCCTTCTCAAGGGGCTCTTCCTGACCCAGGAACTGAACCTGAGTATCTCCTATGTCTCCTGCATTGCCGGCAGATTCTTTTATCACTGAGCTACTGGGGAAGCTACCTTTACGTAAAATACAGTTTATAGGTTAACTCGACAGTAGTTTAATGTACCAGTGAACTAGTGGCACGTATTCACCAAGTGGATATACTTTGAACAATTTAAATTTAGAAATAAAAGTTCTATACGCATATAGTAGAGTTATATATTTTTTTAAGTTTGTTTAAAAAAAAAGAAAAATCCACATCTTATTTCCCTTAGCCCTTAATTTTCCATTCTCAAAGTAACTAAATCACTTTGAACTTTGATCTTTTGATTACTTAGATCAATATATCTAAATAATATGCTAGTATAGCTTTATTTTTAAGTTTTAGCCATTATCTATTAATTGCCCATTCTAGATGATGATTTAACTTTCCTTCATGTACATATCCTTCTTACCCCCATCTTGAATTCAGGTATGAATTCACTGCTGTTCCTTTCTGTTATCTTAATATATTTATATCATGATTTTGATTTTCTCACTATGCAGTGTCTGGTAAATTTTTTATTTAGATTTTTTGAAGTATAATTTATATAATGTGAAATTCACTTTCTTTAGTTTACAGTTGTTTGAGTTTTTACATTCCATAGTATAGACATCACTACAATCAAAATATAGAATTGTATCATAACCTAAAATGTTTCTTTCATGCTCTTTTGAAGTCAACCTATTCCCTTATCCTTTAATAATTCAAGTACTCTTTGTTGAATATATATATGGGTTTATTTCTAGATACCCTATTCTGTTCCCTTGATCCATGTGTCAGTCATTTGGCTGATACTGCATAGTAAGTGTTGAAGTAAACATTGAAAATAGGTAGTGTCAGTGCTCTGGAGAAGGCAATGGCAATCCATTCCAGTGTTCTTGCCTGGAGAATCCCAGGGACAGCGGAGCCTGGTGGGCTGCCTTCTTTGGAGTCACACAGAGTCGGACACGACTGAAGTGACTTAGCAGCAGCAGCAGCAGCAGTAGTGTCAGTGCTCCAGCTTTAATCTTTTTTTTTTTCCTCAAAATTGTTTTGGCTATCCTAGTTTCTTGGTTTTTCTATAACTGCTCTAAAAATCCTCTGTGCTCTGCCAGTTCATACTTCTCTCCCTTTTAGACCCCGGCAACCATCAATCTTTTTACTATCTCAGTGGTTTTATATTTTCCAGAGTGTCAGATACTGGAATCATACAATATGTAGCCTCTTCATATTGGCTTCTTTCACTTAGTAATATGCATTTAAGGTTCTGCTTACTTTTTCATGGTTTGATAGCTCATTTCTTTTTAGCACTGAAGAAGATTTCATTTTGTCAATATACCAGTTTAGTTATTCATTCAATTACATAAAGTCATCTCGATTGCTTCCAAGTTTTGGCAATTAGTGAATAAAGCTGCTTCAGACATCAGTGTGCAGGTTTTTGTGGGAACATAAATTTTCAATGCCCTTGGGTAAATATCAAGAAACTTCATTGCTGATCATATTGTAAGAATATCTCTAGTTTTGTAAAAATCTACCCAAATGTTTTGTAAGGTGGCTCTACCATTTTGTATTCCTACTAGCAGTGAATGAAAAAATTCCTGTTGTACAACCTTGCTAGCATTTGGTGTTATCAGTATTCTGGATTTTGATCATTCTTGTAGGTGCATAGTGGTTTCTCACTGTTATTTTAATTTGCATTCCTTTAATGACACATGATGTGGAGCATCTTTTTATATGCTGTTTGCCTTCTGTATATCTTAGATGAGGTGTTTCTGTTCAAGCATTTTGCCCAGTTTTTAATTGGGTTATTTGTTTCCTTATTGTTTTAAACATATTTATATATTTTGGATGACAATCTTTTATCAGATACGTCTTTATAAATATTTCCTCCAGTCTATGCCTTCTCTTCTCTCTTTTCTTGACAGTGTATTTTACAGAGCAGAAGTTTTTAATTTTAATGATGTCCAACTATGTTGTTGTTCAGTTGCTCAGTTGTGTCCAAATCTTTGCCACCCCATGGACTGCAGCACAACAGGTTTCCCTGTCCTTCACTGTTTCTCGGAGTTTGCTAAAATTCATATCCATTTGAGTCTGTGATGCCATCCAACCATCTGGTCCTCTGTTCCCCCCTTCTCCTCCTCCCTTCAGTCTTTCCCAGCATCAAGGTCTGTTCACATCAGGTGGCCAAAGTATTGGAGCTTCAGCATCCTTCCAATGAATATTCAGGGTTGTTTTCCTTTAGGGTTGAGTGGTTTGATCTCCTTGCTGTCCAAGGGATTCTGAAGAGTCTTCTCCAGTACCACAGTTTGAAACCATCAATTCTTTGGCGCTCAACCTTCTTTATGGTCCAACTCTCACATCTACACGTGACTACTGGAAAAACCATAGCTTTGACTATACGGACCTTTGTTGGCAAAGTAATATCTCTGCTTTTTAATATGCCATCTAGGTTTATCACAGCTTTTTTCCAAGGAGCAAGCGTCTTTTAATTTCATGGTTGCAGTCACCGTCCACAGTGATTTTGAAGACCAAGAAAATAAAGTCTGCCGCTGTTTCCATTGTTTCCCCGTGTATTTGCCATGAAATGATGCAACAGGAGGCCATGATCTTAGTATTTTGAATGTTGAGTTTTAAGCCAGCTTTTTCACTCTCCTCTTTCACCTTCTTCAAGAGGCTCTTTAGTTCCTCTTCACTTTCTGCCATTAGGGTGGTGTCATTTGCGTATCTGGAGTTATTGATATTTCTCCCAGCAATCTTGATTCCAGCTTGTGCTTCATCCAGTCCGGTATTTCATATGATGTACTCTGCATATAAGTTAAATAAGCAGGGTGACAATATACAGCCTTGATGTACTCCTTTCCCAATTTGGAACCAGTCCATTGTTCCATGTCGATTCTAACAGTTGCATCTTGACCTGCATACAGATTTCTCAGGAGGTGGATAAGGTTGTCTGATATTCCCATCTTTTTAAGAGTTTTCCACAGGTTTTTTGTGATCCACACAGTCAAAGACTTAAGTATAGTCAATGAAGCAGAAGTATATGTTTTTCTGGAATTCTCTTTTTCTATGATCCAGTGGATGTTAGTAATTTGATCTTTGGTTCCTCTGCCTTTTCTAAATCCAGCTTGAACATCTGGAAGTTCTCAGTTCATGTGCTGTTGAAGTCTAGCTTGAAGGATTTTGAGCATTACCTTGCTAGCATGTGAAATGAGCACAATCATGCTGTAGTTTGAACTTTCTTTAAGAATGTTGTACAATAGTTTGAAAGTCATTAAGACCTTTTTTGTACAGTTCTTCTGTGTATTCTTGCCACCTCTCCTTAATAACTGCTGCTTCTGTTAGGTCCATAGTGTTGCATGAAATGTTCTCTTGGTATCTGTAATTTTCTTGAACAGATCTCTAGTCTTTCCCTTTCTGTTGTTTTCCTTTATTTATTTACATTGTTCCCTTAAGAAGGCTTTCTTGTCTCTCCTTGTTGTCAGGGATTAGCTCTGATAGAGTGCCTGAAGACCTATGGATGGAGGTTCATACAGGAGGAGATACCTGAAACCATTCCTGAGTCCAACTTATCTATTATTTTTTCATGAATCTTGCCTGTGATATTGTAGCTAGAAAGTCATCACCATATCCAGGATCATCTAGATTCTCTCCTGTTTCCTTAGAAGAATTTCATAGGCTTACCTGTATTTTATATTTATGTGTATGATCTATTTGAGTTAATTTTTGTAAAGAGTGGTGGCTTCCCTGGTGGTTCAGATGGTAAAGCGTCTGCCTACAATGCAGAAGACCTGGGTTCAATCCCTGGGTTGCGAAAGATCTCCTGGAGAAGGAAATGGCAACCCACTCAAATATTCTTGCCTGGAAAAGCCCATGGATGGAGGAGCCTGGTAGGCTTCAGTCCATGGGGTTGCAAAGAGTCAGAGAAGAGTGAGCGACTTCACTTAAACTTTTCACTTGTAAAGAATGTAAAGTCTGTGTCTAGATTTATTTTATTGCATGTGGATTTCCAATTGTTCTGTTCCATTTATTGATAAGATTTTTTACTCTTCTATTGTCTTTACTTCTTTGTCAGAGATCAGTTGACTGCATTCATGTGGGTCTAGTTTTGGCTTTATGCTCCGTATTCTGTTCTACTGACCTGTTTGTCTATTCTTTCATCAGTAGCATAGCATCTTGATTATTATAGCTTTACAGGAAGTCTTTAGTTAGAGTGTCTGCCGATTACCTTGTTCTTCAGTATTGTGCTGGCTATTTTGGATCTTTTGCCTCTCTATATAAAATTTAAAATCAGTATTTGATATCCCTAAAATAATTTGCTGAAATTTGGATTTGGATTGGGTTGAGTCTGTTTGTTGCTGGTAAATTTGTGGTTCTTTCTTCCTCTAGAAGGAATTCAGAGAAGAGGCAGAGATTTTGAGAAAGTATAGTAGAAGTTGATTTAAGCATGAATAAGCTCTCAGAGTGGGCTGGCAGGTGAAGAGCTGCTGCTCTTGGCCTCTTTGGCAAGTGGGTTATGAGGGGCAAAGAAATGAAGGGGCAGAATTTTCATTCCAGCTACATTTTCCTGAGGGCAGGAGGGATTTTTGTCCTCATTTAGCTTATATGAGAAGTATTATGGTGTTGGTGCATGATGCGTACTTATCTGTAAGGCTAATGTTATCATTCTCAAAATAGGAGCACAGTGAGAAAAAGGTTGCATTTGGACTCAGGAGATTCCTGCCTTTCCCCACCTTTTTTGTCTACTACTGGGACCCTAATCATGCAATTTCCGGTCATTCTGAAGGTTCCTGCTTTTCTTTGTCTTTCTATGGACCCCTGCGGTTTACAAGATGCCTGATTTCCTGCCACCTGGCCCCTGCCCCCATTTCTCTGCTCGTACCTAGCTACCTGCCTGCTGTAACGTTTATTGAGTTTGGAAGAACTGACATATTGATGATATTTACTCTTCCTCTCCATACACATGAAATGTAACTCTGCTTACTTAGTTATTTGATTTCTATTATCAGAGTTTTGTAGTTTTCCTCATAAAAATCTTATACATATTTAGATTTATATCCTTATTTTGAGGGGATGCAAATGTAAATATTATTGTGTTTTTAACTTCAAATTCCACTTCTTTATTGCTGGTATATAGGAAAGCAATTGACTTTTGTATATTAACCTTGTATCCTGCAATCTGGGTGTAATTACTTACTAGTTCCAGGTTTTTAAAATTTATTTATTTTGGGGGGTTAATTCTTTAGGATTTTCTGCATGGCTGGGCATGTCATCTCCAAACAAAGTTATATTTCTTCCTTCCCAATCTGTATTCCTTTTACTTCCTTTTCTTTATCTTTTTTTGTTTTGTTTACATTAACTAGAACTACCAGTGCAGTGCTGAAAAGGAATGGTGAGAGGGGCCTTCTTTGACTTCTTGTTGATTGTTGTGGAATTCTTCTAGTTTCTCACCATTAACTGTATTAGTTGTATTTTTTTTTTTGTAGATGCTGTTTATCAAGTTGAGGAAGTTCTCCTATATTCCTAGTTTGCTCAGAGTTTTTATCATAATGGATATTGGGTTTTGTTGGATGCTTTTTCTGTATCTATTGATATGATCATATGGTTTTTCTTTAGTTGTCAATGCAGTGGTTTACATTCATTGATTTTTCTAACATTGAATTAGCCTTGCGTACTTGGGATAAACCCCACTTTGTCATGGTGCATGTGAAAAAAGTGAAAGTGTTAGTCACTCAGTAATGGCCAATTCTTTGCGACCCCATGGACTGTAGTCTGCCAGGCTCCTTTGTCCATCAAACTCTACAGGCAAGAACACTGGAGTGAGTAGCCATTCCCTTCTCCAGGGGATCTTCCCAACCAGGGAATCGAATTTGGGTCTCCTGCATTACAAGCAGATTCTTTACCATCTGAGCCACCAGGGAAGCCCCTTATGATGTATAATTCTTGTCTTATCTTGTTGGATTCAGAATGCTAATTTGTTGAGGATTTGTGTATCTACATTAATGAGAGATATTGGTATATGGTTTTCTTGTAATGTCTTTGGTTTTGGTATTAAGATAATGTTGGTCTCCATAGAATGAGGAAGTACTCCCTCTGCTTCTATCTTCTGGAAGAAATTGTAGAGAATTGGTATAATATCTTAAATGTTTGATTAAGTTCACCAGTGAACTCATCTGAACTTGGTTTTCTGTTTTGGAAGGCTATTAATTATTGATTCCATTTCTTTAATAGATATAGGCCTGATGAAATCATCTTTTTTCTTGTATCAGTTTTGGCAGGTTGTTTCTTCTAAGAAATTTGGTCTATTTCATCTGGATTATCAAGTTTGTAGTTATAATTACTCATACTGTTGCAGGAAGGGGGCCCCTTCCAGGGCCCGAAACTGGGCTCTTGTCTAACACTCGGAAATGAGTTGTGCTAGGAGACACATGTGCTAACAAAGCAAGAGATTTTATTGGGAAAGGGTGCCTGGGTGGAGAGCAGGAGGGTAAGGGAACCCAGAAGAACTGCTTTGTCACATGGCTTGCAGTCTTGGGTTTTATGGTGGTGGGATTAGTTTCTAGGTTTTCTTTAGCCAATCATTCTGACTCAGAGTCCTTCCTGGTGGTATACGCCTTGTTCAGCCAAGATGGATGCCAGAGAGGAGGATTCTGGGAGGTGGCTGGTCATGTGGTGTCTCCTTTTGACCTTTCCCAAACTCTTCCTGTTGGTGGAGGTTATTAGTTCCGTGTTCCTTACCAGAACCTAATAAGTCATGCAAATGATTACTATGGTGCCTGGCCAGGGTGGGTGGTTTCAATCAGTGTGCTTCCCCTAACAATACTTTTCTCTTATCCTCTTAATGTCCATGGAATCTATAGTGATGCCCACCCCCCCATTCATTTCTGATACTAGTAATTAGTGTCTTCTATTTTTTTAATTCATAGTTATCTTTGAAAGTGAAAGTCACTCAGTCATGTCTGACCATTTGCGACCTCTGGACTATACAGTCCATGAAATTCTCGAGGCCGGAATAATGGAGTGGGTAGCCTTTACCTTCTCCAGGGTATCTTCCCAACCCAGGGATCAAACCTAGGTCTCCTGCATTGCGGGCAAATTCTTTACCAGCTGAGCCACAAGGGAAGCCCAAGTTATCTTTACTGGAGGCTTATTAATTTTTTTGCTATTTTGAAAAAATCAAAACCTCAATGAGGTACAAATACATGCATTTTAAATAACACTTCTAAGTAGCACATGGATCAAGGAAGAAATCTCAAGAGAATTTAAAATAAAATAAATGGAAAAAAACCCCTACATATTCAAAAAAATAAATAAAATGCATGTATTTGGGAATTTCTCAGTTTTCTTTTAGTTATTGATCTAGTTTGATTTTACTGTAGTCTTGAGAGCATATGTAAAGATCTCAGAAGTGTTATTCTTACCTATCTCTTTCCCTGGTTCTCTCTGGTAAACTTATAACTAGTGTTCTTTCAGTGTGTTGCTCTCATGCAGTTACCAGTCTTCTCTTAGTTGCTTACCACCAAAATTTCTATTCTTTTTAAGAGAACTTTTTGGATTCAACTTTCCCCCAGTGTGTTCCAAATTAACTTGGTTCCCTTGGCGATATCTTTGTGCTCTGTTATTATAGCCTATTCCTACCCCTTGGCAAAACCTCTGCACTGATCTGGAGCTGAGCATAGAGGAAGTGGCTTGCTTTTCTGAGTGACACACCTACTTAGTGAGCAGGGGTGCTTACCTAGGGTAGTAGCCTCTGGTTTTCCTAAATGATTGTCACTCTTTAGGTAAATTTTCCCTTTGTGCTGTGTCTTTGAGGTCTCTTTCCATTTTATTGTCCTACTGTTATCTGCAAAAATACCTTTAAAAAATCTACAAAAAGATTGCTGAGATATTGATTTGTAATAATCTGATAATGTTTCTCTCAGGATTTGTGAACAGGGTAGTAGTATTGGATTCATATTTGGATCCTGTTCACTCCTTTTCTTTTTAATGGAATTGATTTGTGAACTTGGTGTTATTTCTTTTTTGATAGGTACAATTCACTAATGAAACCATCTCGGCTTGGGTTTTTCACCTTTAGTAGGTTATTAACTTCCCAGTCCAGTTTATTTACAAGATATAGGGCTATTCAGATTTTCCTCAGCAAGTTTTGGTAGTCTACATCTTTCAAATAATTATTCCATTTCATGTAATTTATCAAATTCATAAGCATAAGTTGTTTGTAGTACTACTTTATTTTCCTTATAAAGAAAGTCTTTGGCATTATTTGTAACACTGATAATTTATAGTTTCTTTCTCTTCTGTGATTTCTTTTTTGTTGTTTATTTTGGTCAGCCAACCCTGGGCACAGTTGAATATCTATGTATAACTTATAGACTAGTTGTCTATATCCTCTGTATCTGCGAATTCAACCAGTTGTGGATCATGTAGTATTGTTGTATTTACTATTGAAAAACAACTTTTTTGCTTTCCAAAGATTTATTTGTTGTTTATTTTTGGCTGCATTGGGTCTTTGTTGCTTCGTGTGGACTTTCTCTAGTTGTGATGAGCAGAATCTACTCTAGTTGTGATGTGTGGGCTTCTCATTGCTATGGCTTTTTTTGTTGTGGAGCTCGGGCTCTAGGGTGCATAGACTTAAGTAATTGTGGCACATGGGCTCAGTCATTGTGGCGAGGCATGGGATTAATTGCCTCAGCATGTGGAATCTTCCTGGACCAGGGATCTAACCTGTGTTTCCTGAATTGACTGGTGGAGTCAGCTTCCCCAATAGCTTAGTTTGTAAAGAATCTGCCTGCAATGCAGGAGACCCCAGTTCGATTCCTGGGTCAGGAAGATCCACTGGAGAAGGGATAGGCTACCCACTCCAGTATCCTTGGGTTTCCCTTGTGGCTCAGCTGGTAAAGAATCCACCCGCAATGCGGGAGACCTGGATTCGATCCCTGGGTTGGGAAGATCTCCTGGAGAAGGGAAAGGCTACCCACTCCAGTGTTCTGGCTTGGAGAATTCCATGAACTGTATAGTCCATGGAGTTTCAAGGAGTTGGACATGACTCTTTGAGTGGCTTTCACTTTCACTTCTTAACCACTGGACCACTAGGAAAGTCTGAAAGAAACTTTGTGTAAATGGAGCCATGCAGTTGAAACCTGTGTTACTCAAGGCTTTTAATGAACCAACTTTTGGTTTTATTGATTTTTTTGGTGTTTTTGTTTTTATATCTGTTCTAGATTTTACTGTTTTCTTCCTTTTGCTTGCTTTATTTGCTCTTCTTTCTCTAGTTTCTTTAATACAAACTTTGGTTATTGATTTTAGGTCTTTATTATTTTACAGTATAGGTATTTAGTGCTGTGAAGTGAAATGAAGTGAAGTGAAAGTCACTCAGTCATTTCTGACTCTTTGCAACCCCATGGAGTATACAGTTCATGGAATTCTCCAGGCCAGAATACTGGAGTGGGTAGCCCTTCCCTTCTCCAGGGGATCTTCCCAACCCAGGAATTGAACTGGGGTCTCCTGCATTGCAGACGGATTCTTTACCAACTGAACTATCAGGGAAGCCCCTTCTCTATTAGCACTGCTTTAGCCGCATCCCACAGATTTTTATGTATTATGTTTTCATTGTCTTTTAGTTCAGTGTCTTCAGTTTTAATTTTCCTAGAGATTTTTTCTTTGATCTGTTATTTAGACATTTGTTGTTTAATTTCCATTTATTTGGGAATTTTCCAGATGTGTCTCTGTTGTTGATTTCTAGATTAATTCTATGTTCTAGAATGCCCTTTATACTACTGTTTTTTTTTTAATTCAGTGAGATTTGTTTTATAGATCAGAACGTGATCTGGCTTCATCAGTATTAAACATATGTATTTTAGAAGAATATGTATTTTATTGTGTTGTTTGGTGTGTTCTATAATTATATCAAGTTGGTTGATAGTTTTGTCCAGGCCTTCCATATTTTTTCTGGTTTTCTAACTGTGAACTTTTGAGAGAGCAATGTTGAAATGTCAAAATACTTTTTAATTTTTTTTTCCCTTTCACATCTATCATTTATTGTCTTCTGTATATTTAAAATCTTGTTAGGTGCATATGCATATGGAGTTACTACATCTTTTGAGAGATGTCATTCCTTTATCTTTCCATATTATTCCTGTTTATTCTCTGATAATCTTTCTTGTTCTGATGTCTGTTTCAAATTAGTATAGCCTCTCAACTTTTTACTTTGGTTAATATTTCATGCTATATTTTGTTTCATCACTTTTAATCTTTGTGTATATGCAAAGTTTGTGTGTGTGTGTGTTTCACAGTAAGTTGGTGGTTGGGTTTTTGTGTGTGTGCTCAATTGCTCAGTCATGTCCGATTCTTTGTAACCCTGTAGACTATAGCCTGCGAGGCTCCTCTGTCCATGGGGATTCTCCAAGCAAGAATACTGGAGTTGGTTGCCATGCCCTCCTCCATGGAATCTTCCTAATCCAGGAATCGAACCCAGGTCTCCTACACTGCAGGCAGATTCTTTACCATGTGAGCCACCTTTTAAGTCAAATAATTAGAGTAAATAGATACATGGCTTGGCTATCCATATGACAGTGTCCATCTTTCTTTTGGTGTTATACCATTTCAGTTTTAAAAATTGACTTTTTTTTTTAGATAAAACTTACACACCATTTAATTTGATCATTTAAAGTATACAATTAAATATTTTTAAATAAATTTAATGAGTGCTGTAAGCATTACCCTAATTCCTTTTTTTTTTAACATTTTCACCATCCCAGTAGCATTCCTCATATTAGTTTACATTTAATTTCTGTTCCTATCTCTAACTACTGGCAAACACTAATCTACTTTGGCATATGTAGATTTGCCTTTTGCGGACCTTTTATACAACTGGAATAATATAATATGTAGTCTTTGTATTTGATTTCTTTTACATAGGTTATTTATTTAAAAATTCATCTGTATTTTTATATGTATCAACGTTTCACTTGTTTGTAAATAATATTCAGTTGTATGAGCATACCAGTTTTTGCTTTTGCATTAAACACTTGTGAGTTTAGATTGTTTCTATTTTATTGGCTATTATAGATTATGCTTCTGTGAGCATTCACATGGAAATCTTTGTGTGGATATTTTCATTTCTCTTATGTATGAATTTTAGGATCATGTTGGATAATTTAACTTTTTAGGGAATTTCCAAATTTTTTTTCAAATTAACCTTAATATTACATTCCCACCAGCAGTGTAGTATGGTTAATGATATTTACATTTTTCTCTACATGTGTTACTGCATTCTGTTGTAGTAAAATTACATCTCATTTTACTTTCAATTTGCATTTCCTTGATGACTAGTGAATTACAGGATGTTTCCTTTTTTTTTTTTTTTTTGACTCTGCCCTGCTGCTTCCTGGATCTTAGTTCCCTGACCAGGGATTGAATCTGTGCCCTTGGCAGTGAAAGTGAGGAGTCCTAACCACTGGACTGCCAGGGAATTCCCTCCATGTTTTTTTTTCCCATTTATTTTTATTAGTTGGAGGCTAATTACTTTGCAATATTGTAGTGGTTTTTGCCATACATTGACATGAATCAGCCTTTTATATATCTTTTTATTTTTTTTTGGCTGGAATGTCTGTTTAAACATTTTGTCAAGTTTGTAAGTAGATTGTTTCCCTTCTCATTATTGAGTTATTATAACTTTTGGTATAATTTGGATATTAGGCTCTTAGCAGATAAGTGATTTGCAGGTAAAGTTGACCCTTGAACAGTGCAAGAGTTAGGGGCACCAATCCTCCAGGCAGTTGAAAAACCACATATTAACTTCTGATTTCTCAAGAACTTAACCAGAAGCCTTACCTATAGCATAAACAGTTAACATATATTTTATATGATATATGTGTTATATACTTATTCTTACAATTAAGTAAGCTAAAAGAAAGAAAATGTTATTAAGAAAATCATAAGGAAAATACATTTATGGTACTCTACTGTATTTATCAAGACCATAAGCATATATCATCTGTTTACAAGATTTCTATCAGTATCTCCATCAGTATTGTATGATATAAAACACTATAAATGTTATACATATTACTGACATGTTAAGTCGCTTCAGTCATATTTGACTTTGCAACCCTATAGACTGTAGCCTGCCAGGCTCTTCTGTCCATGGGGATTCTGCAGGTAAGAATCCTGGAGTGGGTTGCCATGCCCTCCTCCATATTACTGAAAATAGATACCAAAAATGAAAGCATAATGTAAAAACAAAAGTAAATATATTTTTACAGGTATAATGATTCATGCATTGACAGTGAAGAAGCAGCAGTATGATTGCTTTATGGTAGCCTAGTGTAATCAATATGATAACCTATATTATACCAAATGAAGTGTTATTAAAACTTTATGGTGTACAGTATTACAGTCATATTCATAATACAGTACTGGAAACGTTGCATTTAAATATACCTCTGATGACAAAAAGAGATGCACATTTTCTCTAATTATTAATATAAGAGAGTCAAGTATTAGTGATGTAGTTCTTTAAAGCAAAGTTATGAAACAGTAATAAAACTAACCCCCAAATGTAGACCTAATAAGTAAGAATAAGAAGGATGCAGGATACATTTTGAATATACAAAAGTCAATAATTTGGTTACTTACCAGGAATGAACAATTGGAATTTGTAATAAAAAAAAAAATTCCCATTTCCAGAGACACCCTTGGTAGTCCAGTGACTAAGACTCCATACTCCCAATGCAGGGGGCCTTGGGTCGATCCCTGGTTGGGGAATTAGACCCCACATGCCACAGCCAAGAGTTTGCATGCTGCAACAAGGATCAAAGATCCTGCATGCCACACTAAGACCCAGTGCAGTCAAATTTTAAAAAAAGTACCATTTCCAGTTGCACCAAACAAAAATGTAGTACTTAGGTATAAATCTAACAAAATATGTACAGGATCTGTTGATGAAAAACCAGAAAATACTAAGGAAAGAGATTAAATAATATCTAAATAAATGGAGAGATACTTTCTGTTCATGGTTTGGAAAACTCAATATTGTTAAAATGTCAAATTTTCCTACCTTGGGCTATAGAGTCAATGTAATTTGCATCAAAATTCCACCAAAATATTTTGTTGATAAGCTGACTAAACCTTTTATGGAAAGGCTAATTATCTATAACTGGCAACAGTGTAGAAGAAGCACAAAGTTGGTTTCAATACCGCTTGGTTTAAAAACTTACTGTATATATAAAGCTGTAGTTATGACAGCATCATGCAGCTAGTAAGAGGATAGGCACATGCATCAGTAGAACAGAATAGACAACTCAGAAATAATCCATACAATATAGCAAACTAATCTTTGAGAAAGGCAGAAAAACTGTAAAATGGTAAAAGGATAATCTTATCAACAAGTACTGGAATAATTGTATGTCCACAGGTTAAAAAGTGAACCTACTTTGAGACCCTCACTCTTTTACAAAAGTGAACTGAAAATGGAACATACACCTAAGTAGAAAATGGAAAATTGTAAGACTTCTGAAAGAAAATACAGGAGAACATGTTATTTGGGGTTTGGTGATGAGTTTTAGATACGAAATCAAAAAAGAAATTGATAAGTAGGGCTTAATTAAAATTAAAAATATTTGCTCTGGTTATTCCCTGGTGGTTCAGTGGTTGGGACTCCATGCTTCCAGTGCAGGTAGTCTGGATTCAGTCAACCCCTGGTTGGGGAGCTAAGATCCCATAAGCTGTGGGGTGCAGCCAAAAAAAAGTTTGCTCTGACAAAACACTGTCAAGTGAATGAAAAGACAAAGGCCACAGACTAGGAGAACATTTTGGGGCTTCCCTGGTGGCTCAGACGGTAAAGAATCTGCCTGCAATGCAGAAGACCCATGTTCGATTCCAAGGTTGGGAAGATCCCCTGGAGAAGGAAATGGCAACCCACTCCAGTATTCTTACCTGGGAAATCCCATGGACAGAGGAGCATGGCTGGCTCCAGTCCATGGGGTCGCAAAGAGTCGGACCGGACTTAGCAGCTAAACAACAACTTAAAACTCGACAGTAAGAAAACAAGGAAGACAAAATTGGGCAGAAGATCTGAACACACTTCACCAAAGAAAATACAGAGATGGCAAATGAGCCAATGAAAAGGTGCTCATTTGCAATTCAATTCAGTTCAGTTCAGTCGCTCAGTGGTGTCCGACTCTTTGCGACCCCATGAATTGCAGCACCATTAATTGCAGCACGCCAGGCCTCCCTGTCCATCACCAACTCCCGGAGTTTACTCAAACTCATGTCTATTGAGTCGGTGATGCCATCCAGCCATCTCATCCTCTGTCATCCCCTTCTCCTCCTGCCCCCAATCCCTCCCAGCATCAGGGTCTTTTTCCAATAAGTCAACTCTTCGCATGAGGTGGCCAAAGTATTGAAGTTTCAGCTTCAGCATCAGTCCTTCCAATGAACACTCAGGACCCATCTTCCTTAAGGTGAAAGTGAAATCTCTCAGTCGTGTCCAACTCTTTGCAACCCCGTGGACTGTAGCCTACCAGATTCCTCCCTCCATGGGATTCCCAGGCAAGAATACTGGAGTGGGTTGCCATTTCCTTCTCCAGGGGATCTTCCCAACTCAGGGATCAAACCCGGGTCTCCTGCATTGCAGGCAAGCACTTTAACCTCTGAGCCACCAGGGAAGCCCATCTTCCTTAAGGGAATTCAATTTAAAAAAAGTTATCGGGCCTGGTGCACTGGGAAGACCCAGAGGGATCGGGTGGAGAGGGAGGTGGGAAGGGGGACCGGGATGGGGAATACATGTAAATCCATGGCTAATTCATTTCAATGTATGACAAAAACCACTGCAATGATGTAAAGTAATTAGCCTCCAACTAATAAAAATAAATGGAAAAAAAAAAGTTATCCCTATTCCCATATTAGAATGATTTAAAAATTTTAAAACCTATACATACCAATTACTGGTGATAGGAAACCTTATTTTTAGTGTACTTTTAAATTTTTCTCAAGAAATTGTAATATACAGATTAACTTGAAACCATCTACTTCAGGTTAATACTAATTCATGTTCAATACTGTGTGAAATCTTCCAATATTCTTTTTTTTTTTTTTTTGCATCCTCTCTTCTTTGTGCTATTGCCGTGCAAATGAGGGTTTTACATGTTATAACCCAAGGTACTGTTTTATAGTTGTTCTATCCTTGTATCTTTTATGCAGCTCTCTCTCTCTCTTATTTTTATTTTTGGCTGCACTGTGCAGCATTCAGGATCTCAGTTCCCTGACCAGGGATCGAACCTTTGTCCCCTGCATTGGGAACATGGAGTCTTAGCCACTGGACTGCCAGGAAACTCTCTATCCAGTTCTCTTTTAAATCATTTTAGAATTTAAAGAGTAAAGCATTATATTCTATCATTTATTTTTACCTATATAGTTAAACTTTTCTGGCCCTGTTTATTTCTTTGTATGAATTTGAGTTAAAATCATTAAAAAAACCACAATTTTCTGTTTTAGTGCCATTTTAGGTTCATAGTAAAGTTGAAAGGATGGTATAGAGATTTCCCATATATTCCCTTCCCTCACATAAGTAATGCCATTCTCATTATCAACATTCCCCACCACGGTGGTACTTCTGCTGCAATTGATGAACCTACATTAACCCATCGTCCTCCAAGTCCAGTTTACATTAGGGTTCAGTCTTGCTGTTGCACATTCTGTGGGTTTTCACAAATTGATAATGACAGTATACCCAAGATTAAACTATTAATCAGAATCTCTGCCCTAAAAAAAATCCTCTGTACTTTGCCTATTAATCCCTCCCTCCATCCCCTAACCTCTGGCAACCCACAGATCCTTTTACTGTCTCCGTAGTTTTGTCCTGAATGTTTTTTTTTTTTTTCCTTTTAGTTTTGTATTTTACTTTGGATAGTTTCTGTCAACCTGTGTTCTAGTTACCTGATTATTCATTTGTGTTGAATATAATTATGAGCCCATTAAAGGCATTCTTCATTTCTGTTAATGCATTTTTAATTTCTACCATTTTAATTTAATTGCTTCTTATAGTTTCTGCCTCTCTTCTGATATTACTTATGTGATCTTGTCTGTTGCCTATGTTTCAAACATGTTCTCCTATTTTCTGTTAGTTCACCCAGCTTGTATCTGAGTCTGGTTTTAAAGATTACACTTTCTCAGACATTTATTTTTATCACTCTTGATTTACATGATAATTTGTTGAAAGTCAGATATGTTATATAAGATAGTGGATATTGAAGTAAATATATTTTATTCTTTGAGAAAAACACACCTTTCCTTTGTCTAGGCTTTTAATGTGGAATTTTGTATCACACTAGTGAGAATTGGGCTTTTTCTGAAGCTTGTTACTATGTTATCTCAGTGCATTAGAGACTTTGAAGCATATAATGATAGCTTGTTTCTCTGTCCCTGCTTGGCTTTTGGTTTCCCCCATTGTATATCTTCCCAGAGAGGGTCTTTCCTCTTCAGTTTTCCACTGTATATTATTTTAATTTTAAACTGGTTCTTTGATTCTGGGTCTTAGAGTATAGCCTGTACAAGTTTTCTTGCACCTTCATATTTAATGCTGCTCCCAGCTTGTATTCATGTTCCTTCCCTAGGGCTAAAGGTTTGTTTCTTTTTTCTCCCTTACCCAGATGTAGTTGGTTTCCACCACTGGGTTTCCCCACATTGTGCATTTAGGCTTTTGTTCCTTGGGGGAGATGGGCCTGGTATTAATTTTGGTCTGCCCTCTGTTACTCTACCCAGTTTCAGGCCACAGGTTTTAGTGAGTTTACTTTGAGATTAAGAATTTTTTTTTTTTTTTTGGTAAGAGAGATAGAAGAGATACCTCTGGCAGCATTTCACCCATAGTTGCTGCTCCCCCTTCCCCATACAGCACAGATGGAATCTGTCTCTGTGATCTTCCCTGGGGCCACCTGATGATAGACTATACCTCTGGCAGGATTTCACTCATAGTTGCTGCTCCCCCTTCCCCATACAGCACCAATGGAATCTGTCTTTGTGATCTTCCCTGGGGCCACCTATTGATAAAGACTACAGGCCAGTACAGCCTGACACCTGTTTTTGAAACCTTGAGGGACTTCTCATTCTCATGGAGCCCTGCATTTGGCCATTAATGATTGATTATAATTTTTAGTATAATATTCCTACCTGCTTTTATATGACTTTCTGTGGCATTATTCCTGTAATCAGTTGCTCAAATTCTATCACTCCCTGTAGGCACCTTCTCTTCTCTAAATTTCTTCATAACTCTGCCACAGTGGCTTAAGGTCAGGAAAATCACTAATTTGCAGTTGTCAAGCTTTTTTTCTTCTCTTAAGGAACATAGTGATGCTGTTTCTAATGTATCTGAACTTTGTCATCTTTGTTACTTTTGTTTGTTGATATTTTTTCATTTGCATTATTTCATCACTCCAAATCTTTGTTGTGATGAGACAAAGAACCAAGGAGCATACGCTCGTCTGACAATTTCAACTTTTTTTTAGTATTCCATGGACATGACTGAGCAACTTCTCTTCAAAACTTAATGTTCTTTTAAAACTTTTGGTTGCATCTCTTCAATTTGTTTTGTTGTTGTTGCTGTAGAGATTACAATATACAAACCTAGTAATAATCACCTAACAGTTTGTATAGATTTAATGTTTTACCACTTTCAGGTAAAACACACATTTAGATCTCTTTAAACTCCCTCATTTTTTAAAAAAGTAGTTGCCATGTGTCTTCAGTTCAGTTCAGTCGCTCAGTCGTGTCCGACTCTTTGTGACCCATGGACTGCAGCATGCCAGGCCTCCCTGTCCCTCACCAACTCCCAGAGTTTACTCAAACTCATATCCTTTGAGTCGGTGATGCCATCCAGCCATCTCATCCTCTGTCGTCCCCTTCTCCTCCTGCCCCCAATCCCTCCCAGCATCAGGGTCTTTTCCAATGAGTCAACTCTTCACATGAGGTGGCCAAAGTATTGGAGTTTCAGCTTCAGCATCTGTCCTTCCAGTGAATATTCAGGACTGATTTCCTTTTATATGTTTTGAAAGCCCACCAGACTGTATTATGATTCCTTTCATATTTTAGAGTCTTATATATTTTAAAGAACTTATTTAGGAGAAGAAAAATGGTCATTTAGTCACTTACCAGTTCTGTTCTTCCTTCATTCTTAAAGATCCTAGCTCCCTCTGGTCATTATTTATCTTCAAGACTAAAGAACTGTATCATTTCATCTCAATGCTACTTGAAGTGAATTTTCTTCATTTTCCTGAATCTTAAGAATGTGTTAATTTCACCTTCATTCCTGGAGGACATTTTTATTGGATAAGGAGATATTAGATAAGGAAACCATTATCTATTCTTTCAGCACTTTAAATAAAGATACTTTTCTACCATCTATCTCCTCCATTGTTTCTCATGAGAAATTTGCAGTTGTTTAGAATCATTATTTCCCCATAGGAAAAGTGTTGATTTTTGTAGCTACTTGTAAGATTTTTCTTTATTTTTCTTTTTTAGCAGTTTGGCTAATATTTTTGAATGATTTTTCTTTCAGCTTATCTTGTTTGGGCTTACTGAGGTGGTCGAATATATATATATTATATATATATATATATATAATATATATATATATATATTTATCTTTCAATCAAATTTGGGAAATTTTTGGCTCCTACAAATATTTTTTCCTGCAGTATATTGTTTTTCTCATTCTGATACTAGACTTTTTTATATTGCCCCAAAGGGCCTGAGTCTCTGTTTTGTTTCAGCCTTTTTTTGTTGTTGTTCTGTTGTTCAGATTGGGTAATTTCTGTCTTCAAATTCAGGGACTCTTTTTCCCTGTCTCCATTCTGCTATTGAGATCTTAAGTGAATTTTTGTTGTTGTTGTAGGTGATTTTTTTTTTTTTTTAGTTAAAAAATTTTCAGTTTGGTTCTTTTTAAGTGTTATTGAGATATAATATCATACCAAAAATTATTCACTGTATGTGCGCAATTCACTTATTTTCATTAAATTTGTGTACAGTGTGCAGCTGTTACCACAATCCAGTTTTAGGACATTTCACTATTTCCAAAAATTCCATCAAGTCTGTCTGTATTCAGTCCTGTTCTGTCCTCAGCCCCTGGCCACCACTGATATATCTAAAATGAGCCTTTTCTGGATATTTCATATTAATGAAATTATATAATGTTCATATAGTTTGACCCTCTCTTCACTTTTTAAAGTCTTTTTTCTTTTATTTGTTTTCTTGGCCATGCTGCAAGGCTTACAGGACCTTAATTCATTCAGGGATTAAACCTGGGACCAAGGCCTTGAAAGCACTGCGTCCTAACCACTGGACTGCCTGGGAATTCTCAAAATCTTTTTGAGGTTGATCCTTGTGGTAGCATATCACAATATTTTATTCCTTTTTTAGAGCTGACTATTACTCAGTTTGTAAATACACTACATTTTTTTTTTCCATTTTGCACTTGACAAAGTTCATTTGTTTCCCCTTTTTGTTTTTTTCTTTTGTCTGTTAATAAATGTTGCTGTGAATATTGATGTATATCTTCTTGTATATTTTCATTTCTTTTGTGTAGATTTTTTTGGAGTAGATTATCTGGGTCATATTTATTTAGCTTTTAAAGAAACTGCAAACTGTTTTCCAAACTGCCTGTACTCTTTTACATTCCCACCTACAATATATGCAAGTTCACATTTCTCCACATCCTCATCATCACTTGTTACTACCTGTGTTTTTTATTATACCCATTTTAGTTTGTGTGAAGTGATGTTTTGTTGTGGTTTTATTTTGCATTTTGTTAAGCTTAATGAGGTTGAGCATCATTTCATTTGCTTATTGTTTATTTATATGTATTTGAAGGAATAACATTTAAACCTTTTCTCCATTTCTAATTTTTTTCTTATTGTATCTATAGAATTTGAACACAAAGTTAGCAAATATAAGATTTTCAAATATTTTCTCCCACTATGTAGCTTGTCTTTTCATTTTCAATAGTGTTTATCCACAGCACTAAGATTTTTAATTTTGATGAAGCCCAATATAGCAGTTATTTTCTGTATCTAATCATTTATCAATGTTGCACTGTCTTGTTTACTGTAAATTTAAGGTAAATTTTAAAATCTGGTAATGAGGGACTTCCCTGATGGTCCAGTGGTGGTTAAGACTCCATGCTTCCAATGCAGAGGTAAGACTTCCATCCCTAGTCGGGGAACTAAGACCTACATGCCTTGGGGTGTAGCCACCAAAAAAAAAAAAAAAATCTGTGATGAAAGACCTGATAGTTTGCTGTTTTTCAAAATTGTTTCGGGTATTTTGTATTCTTTGCATTTAGGATCATTTGCCATTTTCTACCAAAAAGAAAAAAGAAAGCAAGCCTGTTGGGATTTTGACATAGATTGTATTGACTTTGTAGATCAGTTTGATGAGAGTGTTCTAATCCAAACATAGATTTTCATAACTTTCTTTCCATTTATATATATCCTTCAATTTTTCCAAGCAGTGTTTTGTAGTTTTTAAGTATAAATCTTTTCTTTTGTTAAAATTCTTAGATATTTTATTCTTTTTGATGCTATTCACAACGGAGCTTTCAATTTCATTTTTGGATGACCTACTGTAGTATAGAAATACAATTGATTTGAGAGTTTAAATCCTGTAATCTATTGCTTCCTAATCTTTTTTGTTAGTTTTTTTGTTTTAATATGGATTCCTTAGGACTTTCTACTTATAAGATTATTTCACTTACAGATAAGTAAAATTTTACTTCTTCTTTTCTAATCTATTTTTTTTTAGTTTTTTCCCTTTATTTACTGCCTAGAACTTCCAATACAGTGTTGAATACAAGTGGTAGGAGTGGGCATTTTTGTCTTATTCCCTTTAGGAGAAAGCATTTAGTCTTTCACCTGAAGGATATTAGTAGCTATAGGTTTTTGTTTTGTAGATATCCTTTATTAGGTTAAATAAGTTTCTTTTCATTCTTAGATTTTTGAGTTTTAAAGTATTGAATGACCTTGGAATTTAGTCAAGTGCTATTTTTATGTTCATTGAGATGATTATGTGGTTTTTCTTTTGGAATTCAATGTATTTAACTACATTGATTTTTTTTTAATTTTTAATTTTTCCATTTATTTTTATTAGTTGGAGGCTAATTACTTTACAATATTGTAGTGGTTTTTGTCATACATTGACATGAATCAGCCATGGATTTACATGTATTCCCCATCCCGATCCCCCCTCCCACCTCCCTCTCCACCCAATCCCTTTGGGTCTTCCCAGTGCACCAGGCCCGAGCACTTGTCTCATGCATCCAACCTGGGCTGGTGATCTGCTTCACCCTAGATAATATACATGTTTCGATTGCTGTTCTCTCGAAACATCCCACCCTCGCCTTCTCCCACAGAGTCCAAAAGTCTATTCTGTACATCTGTGTCTCTTTTTCTGTTTTGCATATAGGGTTATCGTTACCATCTTTCAAAATTCCATATATATGTGTTAGTATACTGTATTGGTCTTTATCTTTCTGGCTTACTTCACTCTGTATATTGATTTTTGAATTATGAAACATGTCTGAGTTTATGGGATAAACCTTACTTTGTCAAGATATTGTTAGATTAGATTTGCTCAAATTTTGTTAATTATTGCATTTACTTTCATGAGGTAGATTCCTTTGTATTTTTCTTATGTCTTTGTGAGGTTTTAGTATCATGATTGTTGCCTAATTCATTAAAATGAGTTGGGATTAAATACCTCTTTAATTTTCTGAAATAATGTTTGTCGAATCCATATTATTTCGTCCTTACATATTTGGTAGAAATCACCAGTGAATTCACTTTAGCATGATGTTTTCTTTTGGGGAAGATTTTTAATGTTTAAGGTATATCTTTAAGTTATATACTTATATTTTAGTGAGCTTTGATAGTGTGCATCTTTTAAAGAATATGACCATTCATCTCAGTCATTGAGTTTATTCACAAGAACTTGTTCTTAAAATTCACTTATCATTTTTTATATGTGTATAATAGGGTGATGTCACCTTTCTCATTTGTGGTAATGCTATCCTGCTTTCTCTCATTTTCTCTGCTTTCTCTCATTTTCTCTGCTTTCTAATCAGCCTGGCCAGAGGTTTATTAATTTCATTGATCTTTCCAATTTTGGTTTCATTGATTTTCTTTATTATTTTATGTTATCAATTTCATTGATTTTTTTGTTTGTTTTTATGCTGATTTTTGCCTCCTACTTACCTTTAGTTTAATTTGCCCTTTTGATAATTTGTTAAGGTCAGGTCACTGAGTTAAGACTTCATATAGGAGTTTTATGCTATTTTCTCCTATGTACATCTATGGTTGCACCCCATAAATTTTGATTTACTTTAATTTTTATTATGTTTAAACTACTTCTAATTTCTACATTAATTTCTTCTTTGATCCATGAGTGTGCTGTTTAGCTTGCATATATTTGGGAGATATTCCAGAGATGTTTCTGGATTATTACCTATTTTAACTCTCTTATAGTCAAAAAATATACTTTATGTTATTTGCATTCTTTCAAATTTACTTAAGATTGTTTTATAGTCCTGATTATGATCTATCTTTAAAATGTTTAGTATGTACTTAAAAAAAGGATATGTGTTCTGCTGTTGGCTGAAGTGTTACAGAAATATCAGCCAGGTCAAGTTAGTTGATTGAGTTGTTCAATCTATGTGTTTACTGATTTTCTATCCACTTTTTGTATCAATCATAAAAATATATTGAAATCTCTACATATAATTGCAATCAGTCCATTTCTTCTTGAAGTTCTGTTAATTTTTGCTTAATTTGTTTTGAGGCTTTTGTCATTGTTAAGTCTTTCTTAACCCTTTTATCATTATGAGATGACTTTCATCTATGGTAGGGAATATTTTTCAGTCAGAAGTCTGCTTTGTCTGCCCCAAAGTCCTTGGTTTCTAGCAAATTGAGCCATGAAGAAAAAACAAACTTGGAGAAAATTGAGGAGAGGATACAATCCAGATGATTGTTGATATTAAACTTGTTAAGGTTAGGTTATGAGTGCATGAAGTAGAAGAGTTGATGAAGATATGAGGACTTTGAATTTTTTAATATATTTGAGAATTCAGCTTTTTTCACTTGTGAAAATTACAGACCCCAGCTAAAGCAGAACTTGAACCCTTTTAAAAGATAAATTTAAGTTCCGAAATAACTTTTATGGTATAATACACCTTAAACAGAATTTGAAAGAAAACTAATTTGTGTTGCACATAAAAGGTAAAGGGTTTCTATCTCTGCTATTTCAAAGAGTTTGTAAGAAAAATAGTCAATTAATGGATAAAAGATATGAGTAGATAATTCCACGGAAGTGCCTGTCCAAATCAATAGTAAGTATAGAAAATATACTGAAGGAAATGCAAATTACATTTTAAGTGCAATACTTTCTTACCTGCTAGATTGAAATAAAACTAAATAGACAACTAGTAATGGCATTGGTGGGAGAAGGGTACTTTTATATGTTGGCTCTGGAACTGTGAATTGTCACTGTCTGACCTGTAAGACCTTCCACTCAGGAAGCCTCGCCCCAAGCTCTTCTACTTTCTGGAGACCACACTTCTTACCTATACTTCACATCAGTGGCTTTGAGTTCTGTCTTTGTTACTGGTATCTGAGGAATTTATTTTGTTCTCTTTGATCTTTTATCAGTATGTTCTGTTTTATCCAGCATTTCTACTTTGAGTAGAAATCTGCCTGCAAAGCAGGAGACATGGATCCCTGGGTTGGGAAGATCCTCTGGAGAAGGGAAAGGCTACCCACTCCTGTATTCTGCCCTGGAGAATAGTATAGTCCATGGGGTCACAAAGAATCGGACAGGACTGAACGACTTTCCATTTCACTTTCTACTTTGAGTTGTGTGAGGGACAGTTTCCCATAGAACTCTTAAGTTCACCATAGTGACTGGAATTCATCTTTAAAAATGTCACCAAATTTGTTACCATATCATTCAAAAGAGGAAAGCTGTCTTTTCAAGTATTAAGGAGATAGAAATAATAAAATATAAAGTAATTCATGAAATTAGCATCCATGAACCTTTCTTGAAAAAGATATTTAACAGTGAAATACAGTCAATCAAGAAGTAAATAAAAATATAAAAATTCGTATTTTAAGGCTAGTCAAGGAATATTTAAAACTAAAACTTTTTCTCTGCTGTCTGGCCTCCTCTCTCCCATCTGCTGTGCATTGTGTATCTGCATAACGCATCGACCAAACCTCCATCAGCAGAAATACCTGTTCAATCATAAGGAGCAACATTCTCCTAGCACCAACCAGACAACTCTTTAAAAGATAACATTCCTTCTTAATCTTGTATGGAGTCACAATGTCCACTGCTTAGAGATCTGAATTGTGCAACGTATGTGTGTCATTTAATGTACACCTTTCTGTCCCAAAAGTTTTGACCTCTTATGTTTGGAACAGTACTCCAAGCTTTCTGAGAGGCTGTTACTGGGTTATACCCCTCAATTTGACTTGAGTAAAATTTTCCTTTTCCTTCATAGATTGACTGTTGATTTTTTGGTCAACAATAGGAATAGAATTAACTGTTATAAATGGGCTGGTGATAAACATTGAATCCATGGTAAATAGAGAAAAAACTGAGGGAGTTAAGGTTACACAACAAAATGTGTTATAAAAGAAAATAGAAATGCATGAGTCACCGAAATTTGTCCTTTTGTGAGGAGCTGTGGAAGTGATTATCCTCATTCTTCACTGTATGGCGTTAGTACTTTGTAGACTTTAAAAAAATGCAGAATGTAAGAGTTGTGAGCTAAGTTTTATTTGGAGTAGAATGAGGACTGCAGCCCAGAAAATAGCACCTCAGGGAACTCAGAGACTGCTCCTGGAGAAGGAAGAGTTCAGGGGATGGACAGTATATACGTGATTTTTGGTGAAGGGCGAGTACGTGCTATCTAGTACGTGTTTTTCTAGATTTCTGCTAGTCTCGTGAAGCTTTTATTAGTCACAAGGAAGAGTTGTGTCACCATGAAGGATTTTAGTGCTTTTCTAGATATTAGGAGATACAAGAATTGGCCTCATAAAATTGGCTCCTGAAAATACCTATCTGAAGACCTGTCCTACCAGTCTCCACACCCTTACCCTGCCCCGCCGCCGGCACAGTTCAGTTCAGTTGCTCAGTCCTGTCCTCATTTCTGCTCTCCACACTGAACTCCTTTCAGGGGGTGTTGAAAGTCAGCAGCTGCAGCAGCACATGATTTGATCCTTGTAGATAGCAAGTGCCAATTTGTAGTTGAAAACTTTAATATGTGATAAAAATATGTTTTATACACTAATGCTTTTTCATCCAAAAAGACTAAGATGTCATTTTGAAAGTTAAATTTCTTGTGAAACAGCATCTGAAATTCAGCAAGTCCTTCAGTGTCATTTTATTTCTCCTCTTTTTTAAACAAGTAAAGTAAGATTGAAAAAAAAAGCTCATATAATCCCACTTTAAAACTTTGAAGTATAGTTTACATATATTAAAATGTAGGGAAGAAATTTTTCTGTAACCTTATAGGTTCTTCTGGCCTAATAATTAAATTGACATGATTCATTTATAGGAGAGTAACAGGAGAAAATCAAAAGTTCAAGAATATGTGTACTTGTGACAGAGCCAGGAATATTGAGTAACTGGTCAAAATGGCTGAAGCCTTCACTTTGAATACCATCTTCAGTTCAGTTCATACCAGTTCAGTTCAGTTCAGTCACTCAGTCATGTCTGACTCTTTGTGACCCCATGAATTGCAGCACGCCAGGCCTCCCTAGCCATCACCAACTCCCGGAGTTTACTCAAACTCATGTCCATTGAGTCGGTGATGCCATCCAGCCATCTCATCCTCTGTCGTCCCCTTCTCCTCCTGGCCCCAATCCCTCCCATCATCAGGGTCTTTTCCAATGAGTCAACTGTTCGCATGAAGTGGCCAAATATTGGTGTTTTAGCTTCAACATCAGTCCTTCCAATGAACACCCAGGACTGATCTCCTTTAGGATGGACTGGTTGGATCTCCTTGCAGTCCAAGAGGCTCTCAAGAGTCTTCTCCAACACCACAGTTCAAAAGCATCAAATTTTCAGTGCTGAGCTTCACAGTCCCAACTCTCACACCCATACATGACCACTGGAAAAACCATAGCCTTGACTTGATGAACCTTTGTTGGCAAAGTAATGTCTCTTCTTTTGTTGTTGTTGTTGTTGACTTCAATGAGAGAGATTTATTTCAGGATGGTTTGTAACAGCAATTGCAAGCTCAGGAAAAAGGAAAATAGGAAACATTTTGATAAAAAAAAAAATTTGTATCATAGTGTGATAGTGCATTTTTACTGGTTAAATGATAAAATGCAATAAGACAGGTAGCATACACCTATATTGCTGCATCATTGGCTTGATTAATCACTTAATCATTTTCACACCCCTTAGCAAAATGACTGTTAACTATATTTTATGATCTTTTAGAGAAGGTGAAAATGTTGTTTCTACAAGTTTTATTTATTTATTTATTTTTTAATATGCTATCTAGGTTGGTCATAACTTCCCTTCCAAGGCATAAGTGTCTTTTAATTTCATGGCTGCAATTACCATCTGTAGTGATTTTGGAGCTCAAAAAAATAAAGTGTGACACTGTTTCCACTGTTTACCCATCTATTTCCCATGAAGTGATGGGACCAGATGCCATGTTCTTAGTTTTCTGAATGTTGAGCTTTAAGCCAACTTTTTCACTCTCCTCTTTCACTTTCATCAAGAGGCTTTTTAGTTCTTCTTCACTTTCTGCCATAAAGGTGGTGTCATCTGCATATCTGAGGTTATTGATATTTCTCCTGGCAATCTTGATTTCAGCTTGTTCTTCTTCCAGCCCAGTTTCTCATAGCTAAAGACAAAAGAGGTTGTTGGGGGTAGTGGTTTGGGACCTCACAGGGAAGGAAGGCAATTCACATGGAAAAGCAAACATTTGATATGTAAATGCAGATAACCTGACAGGGAGTAGACTCTTGATCTCTCGGTCTAGCTGAATTTCCTCCCATCACAGCTAGTCCATATTATTTGCAGATATTTCTGGTGATAGCTCTATTCCAGGAACAGGCCCTTAATCTATATTCTTTAGGTAGTTTCAGAATAGGTATGAAGAAAGTCTTCCAGAGTCTTCTGTTATTTATAAATAATCAGCCAAAATTAATCCTCATGCCAAAGAGAAACATTTTGAGGTGGCAAATTTTGCATCTTAAGTGTTTTCATTTCCATCACCTATGAAAGCTTCCTTGTGCTCTTTTCCAATCGATTCACCTCTCCCTACCTAGCAGCAGTGATTTAACTCTAGGTTAATGAAATTATTTGTAACTGTTTTTGATTTACCAGTATTTTTAATTTTCGTTTTATTTTTTCTATATTTTTCTTTCAGTTTTATTGAGATATAATGGACTATAGCACTGTATATAAGTTTAAGGTGTACAGCATAATGATTAGACTTACATGCATCATGAAATGATTACCACAGTGAATTTGGTGACTATCCATACCTCATATAGATGCAAAGTTAAAGAAATAAAATTATTTCTTCTGTTGAGGACTCAGGATTGGTTTACTCTTAAGAGTTTCCATGTATAACATATATCAATGTTAATTTATTTTGTTGTACCATACATCCCTAGAACTTATTTATCTTTTATAAGTACTAAATTACTGTACCTTTTGACTGCCTTCATCCAGTCCCCCCAACACCATCCTGTCAATCTCTGGTAGCCAAAAATCTGGTGCCTTTTTGTATGAGTTAGTTTATTTTGAAGTATAATTCACCCACAATACTATTAGTTCCTGTTGTACAGCAAACATACTGATTTCATATTTCTGTATATTTCAAAATGATCATCATGATAACTTTACTTAGCATCTGTCACCATTCAAAGCTATTACTTAATTATTGGCTAAATTTCCCACACTGTACATTTCATAGCTGTGACTCATTTATCTTGAAACTATAAGTTTGCCCCTTTTAAACTTACCCTCATCTATCTCTCTCTTCTGCCCACTCATTCCCCTCTGGCAACCATCTGTTCTCTGTATTTGTATTTCTGTATTGTTATATTTGTTCATTTGTTTTGTTTTTTAAATTTCACTTAGCATACTAATAATTGATGCTTTTGAATTGTGGTGTTGGAGAAGACTCTTGAGAGTCCCTTGGACAGGAAGGAGATCCAATCAGTCCATCCTAAAGGAAATCAGTCCTGAATATTCATTGGAAGGACTGATGCTGAAGCTGAAACTCCAATACTTTGGCCACCTGATGGGAAGATCTGACTCATTTGAGAAGACCCTTATGTTGGGAAAGATTGAAGGCGGGAGGAGGAGGGGATGACAGAGGATGAGATGGTTGGATGGCTTCACCTACTCAAGGGACATGAGTTTGAGTAGGCTCCAGGAATTGGTGATGGACAGGGAAGCCTGGCATGCTGCAGTCCATGGGGTTGAAAAGAGTTGGACACAACTGAGTGACTGAACTGAACTATAGCATAATCCCCTCTAGGTCAGATTTCATTTTTTTTTTTTTTTTGCTAAGTAATAGTCTGTTTAGTGTGTGTGTTTGTGTGTGTGTGTTTGTACACATACCATATCTTCTTTATCCATTCATCCATTGAAGGGCCTGGAGTATCCCAAACCTGGTGTTGGTCAGCTGATGAATGGGCTGGATCCTGGGGTAGCTGACTGAAGGGCCTGGTGTCTTAGTGCACCTGTTGGCCTGCTGGTAGGCGAGGTTGGATCCCAGTCTTCCCGGGGCTAGTGCCAATCTGTTTGTGTGCAGAGCCAGGTCCCACGGTTTTTGACTACAGGGCCCTGGGAAATCCTGAAGCTGATGTAAACTTCTCTGGTGCATAAGGCTGGGGCCCAGCAGGTCCCAGAGTTGGTGCGGCCTCTGGTGCATGTGGTGAGTCTTGACAGTCATAGCCTGTGGGGCTGTGGTAGTCCTAAGGCTCGTGTCTTCTCACTGGTGGGCACAACCAGGGTGCAGGGGATCCCAGGGTTAGTGTCCACCCACTGGTGGGTGCAGCCTGGACCCTTGATGTCCTGGGGCTAATGCCTGCCTGCTGATAGCCAGAGCTGGGTCCTGGTGTCTCTGGCTGCAGGAACCTGGGGTCTCAGAGTTGGTGTCTGCCCACTCACTGGTAGGTGAGCAGGAACCTGGGGTCTCAGAGTTGGTGTCGGTCCACTCACTGGTAGGTGAGCTGGGTCTCTATGGCTAACTGGAAGCCCTCAAGAGTCCCTGGACTAGTGCTGGTGCACTGGTGAGTGGCCTACGTCTGAAGGTGGCTAGGTGCTCAAGGGGTCCTAAGGCCTGCTGGTGGGTGGGTCTGTATTGCCATCTGGTTAGCTGCTTGACCTTAAGCATCCCAGTATTGATGGTGACAGGCTGGTGGGTGGGGCCAGTTCAATCCCCAATAAGCTAGAGGGAAGATTCCAAAATGGTACTCTCCAGCACCAGTATCCTCCTGACAGAATGAGCTCCCCAAAATAGTTACTGCCAGCATGTGTGACCCCAGGGTGAGCTATAGTTGCCTCATGCCTCTCCCAGAGCCTCTGCAGGATCAGCAGGAGCATCTGATCCTTTCACATTATTGCTTCTTCCCAGGATCTCAGAGTTTGTGAGATTTTGGCTGTGTCCCTTAAGAGTTGAATCTCTTCTACCCTCTGGTTCTCCTGGAAAGTAAGCCATCTAAATTTTTTTTTAATTAATTTATTTTTTTATTGAAGGATAATTGCTTTACAGAATTTTGCTGTTCTCTGTCAAACCTCAATATGAATCAGCCATAGGTATACACACATCCCCTCCCTTTTGAAGCTCCCTCCCATCTCCTTCCCTATCCCACCCCTCTAGGTTGACACAGAGTCCCTGTTTGAGTTTCGTGAAATTTTTAAATGAAATATTTCAAACAGAATATATTGAGAATGACAAACTGAGTGCTTGTTATCACCACCCTTCTTTAAAAAATCTTAAACCTTATTGTATTCTGTTTCAGATTTTTAAAAACTTTTAAACAGTGCAGTCAAAGCCTCCTCTTCATCACATGCCACAAGTAAGTCCTATTCTGAAGTTGTATGTCCTTACCATGTGCTTTTTAAAATACTTTCACTGCTTAGATATATAGTAATAGTTTTTCCATGCTACTAAGCTTTATTAAAATTCTATAATATTTTATGTATTCCACAACTTGGTTTTTTCACTCATCATTATTTTTGAGATACAGGATATTCAGTAACTGTGGAGCAGTGTAGCCATAGTAGCTATTTACAGTATCTTTTGTGGGATTCATCTATATTGATAAGTATATTAGTCTAGCAAATTCATTTCAATTACTGTATCATAGTGCACTGGGTGAAAATACAGTGGATCTGTTATCCCACTGACAGATGTTTAGGTTGTTTCCAGTTATTTACTATGAAATACCAGGCTATAGTAAAATCTTTAGAGGACTTCTTATGCATAGATGAGAATTTCTGTAGTGTTTTTGTTAAAGTGAAATTATGTAGTATGTAAATTGAAATATGTGTTACTCTTCAGAGTGATTGTCCCAATTTACACTCTCACCAAAAAATATGAAAATACTGGTTTCTCAGTAACATTTTCTTTCCTCTCCATATCTCTTTTCCCCTTTGCAAACTTTGTTATTATTTTTATAATTTGCCAATATGATTGATATGAAATTATATCATGCTTTAATTTACCTTTCACTAATTATTAGTGATGTTGAAGATCTTTTCATGTGCTTATTAAAATTCTGGTTACCTTTTCTGAATGTTTCTGGTTTTATCATTTAATGCTATCTGTTAGGTTGTTTTGTCTTTTAATTTTGTTAATTGATTTGTGGCAGTATTATTTTTAATATTCTGGATTCCAGTCTATAGTAGTTTTTAAAAAATGTTCTGGATATCATGAAAATAATTTTAAACTTACAGAAACATACCAAAAGTAGTATAAGGAACACATGTATTCTCTTATCAGGATTTGTCTGTTGTTTACATTTTCCACTATTAGTTTTATCTTTTGTGCTCCTCCCTTTCCACTCTGCATAAATTTTTTTTTCTAGAATATTTGGTCCTTTACCCCTAAATACTTCAGTGGATACTTTCTAAACAAAGTTTTTTTTTTTTTAAATAACTACAGTACATTTGTCAACCTCATATTTCTAAACTATTCTTCACATTTCATAACAATGTTCTTTATAGCATTTTTACCCTGTCTAGTCCTGAATCCAGCCTGCTGCTGCTTAGTTGCTAAGTCGTGTCTGACTCTTTGTTACCCCGTGGACTGTAGCCTGCCAGGCTCCTCTGTCCATGGGATTCTCCAGGAAAGAATACTGGAGTGGGTTGCCTTTTCCTTCTCCAAAATCCAGCCTACAGGAAAATATTAAATTTAGTTGTCATAATCTTTTTAATCTTCTTTAATCTGCAGGATTTCTACAGCCTTGCAAAACTATAGTACAGTGTGGCAACAAGAATATTCACATTGTTAATGCTTCCATCAAAATGCAGTAAGACATTTTGAGATCATGAAAATATCTTGCATACCATAAAAATATCCCCCTGTACTCAGCCTTTTTCTTTACTGTGATTGTTTTGTAACTAGTACTGCCTTCACGTTTACCAGTCAGGCCTCAGGATAATACTATAAGAACAAGACCTACCCTCTCCTCTATTTATTATTATGAGGGATTGAAATTAGCCTTTTTTCAATGGTTTATAATTCATTATATTTCTTAATTATTTCTGTGTTCAAAATGTTTTAGATATGGCCAGTGGGAGCCCATGAAAACTGTTTATTATGTGCTTGTAATGTCCCCAACATTTATTTGAACATTTCCTTACTTTTGTCGTCATAAGATTCATCTTATACCTATCCTGCCTCATCCTGCAATTGTCTGTTTTTTTCTAGGAGCCTTGGTTCCTTTTAATGGAGGGTTAGTATTTACAAACCAAGACTTCAGTGCTTGGTTGCTCATTGCTCTTGAGGTCTTTTCTTCTTAGCCCTTTCAGTGTACAGAGCTAGAAGGTATATGCATATATACACACAGATACATAAATATATATACACACAAACATATGCATATTTTCATGTGTTCATACTGTACCTTTAGTTCTAATCCATCCTTAAAGTGTTCTTTCTTGCTTTACCTCACCCCATGGTTGTCTTTTCTGTCTGCACAGTGAGAAAACTGGCTCCCACAACACCAAAAATATTTACTCAGTTGTGCAATCTTACAGTGTATCTAAAATATTTTCAAAACTGCTTCACACAAAAGTCAATAAACAAACCTATTAAAAATAGTTAAGGGTTAATTTTCACATCTCCGGCTGCTCACCCCCTGACACCCCGCTGCATCCCCTAAGACTGAGGGTATATTGTCAGATACTATGTTTATAAGACACTTGAATCCATCCTTTCTTCCTCCCTCCCTCCCTTCCTTCCATTCTTCCCCTTTCCTTGTCCATTGCCATGATCCTTCCTCTTTCTCTTCCTTTTTCCTATCTCATTTGCCTCCTTTCCTTTTTTCCCTGTGGTTATGGTCTAAACTCAAAATGTACTGTGTTCATTTGTTTAGTTTTAGTTTTCCTTCCATTATGTTCTTATTGATATAATTTTATTTTTTTTGAATATTTAGGATAGTAATGTGCTTTAAAAGGTAGAAAATATACAAAGGGTTACATTCAGAGAAATGTAAATCACTCTCTCCTGTATCCTTTCTACCTCATTTGTCTCTTCATCCCTATGGGTAACCAGGTTCATTGTTTTCTGCTCTATTCTGCCAATACAGATACATGTTTTCTTATTTTCCCTTCTCACACAGTAGGTAGCATGACGTATTTGTTCTTTAATATATTGCACTTTGAATTTTCCTTTTAATAGTACTTCTTGGAAACTACATATCAGTTCATAATATCCCTGTATTATTTTTCAAATGTATGAAACATCTGTAGTGATATTCCTTATTTAATTCCTGATATTAGAAATTTGTTTTTTTAAATCTAGTTTATCAGTTCTGAGTTTTTTTTTTTAATTTTCTCTAATGTTTTTCAATTTTTATTTCAGTGATTTCTGTTCTTTTCTTTATAATTTCCTTTTGCTTGCTTTGAATTTGACTTGTCTTCTTTTCCTACTTTCATAAGGTAGAAGCTTAAGCAAAATTTTTATTAGAGGACAGCATAATATTTTAGCTTTATGGACTATGTGGCCTTTCACAGATGCTTAGAGCTGGCATTGTGGCAGAAGTCAGCCATAGATAATTCTTAAATGAGTGAATGTGGCTGTGTTCTGATAAAACTGTTTACAAAGATAACACAGGCCTGGGAGTTGTAGATCAGTGCCCTTCCCCCACCCTAGCCTTCAGCTTAGAGCATTGATCAGAGACCTTCCTTCTTTTCTAACATTGACATTTAAAGTCATAAATTTCTCTATTTAGCTGATCTCGCAGATTTAAAGGGCTTCCCAGGTGGTGCTGGGGTAAAGAACCTGCCTGCCGATGCAGGACATGTAACAGATGCGGGTTTGATCCCTGCGTAGGGAAGATCCCCTGGAGAAGGGAGTGGCAACCCATTCTACTATTCTTGCCTGGAGAATCCCATGGACATCTGAGTCTGGTAGGCTACAGTTGACAGGGTAGCACAGAATCAGACATGACCAAAGAGACTTAACACACACACATGGATTTAAAATATCTTTCATTATTGTTCAATGCCAAATGTCATCTAGTTTTTCCTATAATTTTTTTCACCGAGTCAGTGTTCATTTAAAGGAATGGTTAACTTCCATATATTTGGGGGTTTCCTGTTTACTTTATATTTTGTATGATCTTAATGTTTTTATTTATACTTGGACTGTATTATGGTCCAGAATATTATCCATCTTGGTAAGCCTACTTGGTACATTTGGAAATAATGTGCATTATGTCACTTTTGGTGTATTATCTAAGAATATAAATTGAATCAAGGTGATTGGTAATATTGTTCATATCTGTTATACATGTATAAATTGCTAAATTGTTTTGTGGGTCTCTCAGTTGTTTCAGCTTAGTTCAGTTCAGCTGGTCAGTCGTGTCTGACTCTTTGCGACCCCATGGATTGCAGCACGCCAGGCCTCCCTGTCCATCACCAACTCCCGGAGTTTACTCAAACTCATGTCCCTTGAGTCAGTGATGCCATCCAACTATCTCATCCTCTGTCATCCCCTCCTTCTCCCACCTTCAATCCTTCCCAACATAAGGGTCTTTTCAGATGAGTCAGATCTTCCCATTATGTGGCCAAAGTATTGGAGTTTCAGCTTCAGCATCAGTCCTTCCAATGAATATTCAGGACTGATTTCCTTTAGGATGGACTGATTGGATCTTGCAGTCCAAGGGACTCTCAAGAGTCTTCTTCAACACCACAGTTCAAAAGCATCCATTCTTCAGCACTCAGCTTTCTCTATGGTCCAATTCTCACATCCATACGTGACTACAGGAAAAAACAGCTTTGACCAGATGGACCTTTGTTGGCAAAGTAATGTCTCTGCTCTTTAATGAGCTGTCTAGGTTGGTCATAACTTTCCTTCCAAGGAGTAAGCATCTTTTAATTTCATGGCTGCAGTCACCATCTGCAGTTATTTTGGAGCCCCAAAAAGTAAAGTCTGACACTGTTTCCACTGTTTCCCCATCTATTTGCCATGAAGTGGTGGGACCAGATGCCGTGATCTTAGTTTTCTGAATGTTGAGCTTTAAGACAACTTTTTACCTCTCCTCTTTCACTTTTATCAAGAGGCTCTTTAGTTCTTCGCTTTCTACCATAAAGGTGGTATCATCTGCATATCTGAGGTTGTTGATATTTCTCCCGGCAATCTTGATTCCAGCTTGTGCTTCATCCAGTCCAGCATTTCTCATGATATACTCTGCATATAAGTTAAGTAAGCAGGGTGACAGTATACAGCCTTGATGTACTCCTTTCCTGATTTGGAACCAGTCTGTTGTTCCATGTCCAGTTCTAACTGTTACTTCCTGACTTGCATACAGGTTTCTCAAGAGGCAGGTCAGGTGGTCTGGTATTCCCATCTCTTTCAGAATTTTCCATGGTTTATTGTTATCCACACAGTCAAAGGCTTTGGCATAGTCACTAAAGCAGAAATAGATGTTTTTCTGGAACTCTCTTGCTTTTTCGATGATCCAACAGATGCTGGCAGTTTGATCTCTGGTTCCTCTGCCTTTTCTAAATCCAGCTTGAACATCTGGAAGTTCACGGTTAATGTACTGTTGAAGCCTGGCTTGGAGAATTTTGAGCATTACTCTGCTAGCATTTGAGATAAGTGCAATTGTGTGCTCATTTGTTTTGCCTTTCTTAGGAATTGGAATGAGAATGGACCTTTTCCAGTCCCGTGGCCACTGCTGAAGTTTCCAAATTTGCTGGCATATTGAGTGGAGCCCTTTCACAGCATCATCTTCCAGGATTTGAAATAGCTCCACTGGAATTCCATTAGAGAGGGGTTTAAAATTAGCAGTCGTGAGTGTGGAATTGTCTTTTTGTCAGTCTTTATTTCCAGTACTTTGATACTTTGTTACTGAGTACAGATACATTTGTGATTGTTCTGTCTTGTTGAATCAGTCCTTTCTTAGACCTTAGCCCCACCCCCTTTTTAAAATTGAGTTGGCTGTGCTGGGTCTTAGTTGCGGCATTTGGGGTTTTTCTTGCCTCTTGTGGAATCTTTTGGTTGTGGCATATGGGAATAAGTTCCCGGACCAGGGATTATACCCAGGCACCCTGCATTGGGAGTGCAGAGTCTTCCCCACTGAATTGCCAGGGAAGTCCCAGTCTGAATCCTTGATTTCTAGTAACAAGTTTTGTTTTAAAATTTGTTTTATCTACTGTGAATACAACTAGTCTACTTATGCTTATCATTTCCTTGTGATACCATTTTTCCATCCATTTCATTCTGTTTGTGTTTTATATTTAAAGTTAATCTCTGTACTTCATATTTAGTTTATCTTAATTTTGATATCTGTTCTTAACAGTTTCTGCCTTTTAATTGGAGCATTTATTCCATTAACATTCAATATAGTTATTGATGTGCCTCAGCTGTGGTCTAGCATTTTATTTTTGGCTTTTTATTTCTTTCCTCTATTATTCATTTCCTTGTTTCTCCTTTCTTGCTTTTCTGGGAACAGTTGAATATTTTTAAAATTCTATTTGAGTTTTTCTATTTAATATTTAACTTATAGTTTGTGCATTATTTTTATAGTGGCCTTTCTATGAATTACAGTGTTCATTCTTATGAAGAACCAAAAAAAAAAAAATGTTACACATTCTTTATAGAAAAGAAAGTTTCTACTCTAAGGTAAAACACAATTGTAAACTAGGATTTGAGAATTTTAAAGTGGGCATTTTAAACTATTCTCAAAGAAGTGAAACTACATATTTTCAATGGATGAAAATCTCAGCAGAAAAATGGGAATTCTCAGAAAGGAACTCATGAAGAGGAAATAAGTGAAAATTTTAGAAAGGAATAATATAATTTCTGAAATATGAAGTTCATTGAAGGGCTTTAACTTTTGTTTACATATACATATATACACATGACAGAAGAAAAAATGAACTTGAAGCCAGATCAATAGAAATTATCTTACGTGAAGAAAAGAGTTTAAAAAGAGTGAGAAAAACTGAACAGAGCCACAGAAACCTGTGTAATTGGGATATCAGAAGAGATAGAGAGGGAGATGGGGAAAAACTTTTTGTTAGTGACTGAAAAATTCTCAAACTTGAATAAATGTAAAAGTTTGCAGATAGAATATGTTAAATATTAAGTATGATAAAGGTAAAGAAGTCCACCTGAGGCACATCATAATTAAAGTGTCTGAAGCCAAACACAAAGTGTAAATCTTAGCAACAGAAAAGTTACATATAATCAGTCACAATGATCCTATTATTTTCTGACTTCTCATTAGAAGCCATTTCAATGAAACTGCATGCAACAGCAACTTTAAGTTGTTAGGGGGGAAAAAAGAAACAAACCTGTCAACCCGTGATGAATATCCAGTGAAAAGATTCAAAAATGAAGATGGGATAAAGGTATTTTCAATAAAGGAAAGCTATAAGAGTATTTGTTACAAATGGATCTATATTATAACAGGATAAAGGAGGTTCTTAAGATGGATGTAAATGAAATTTCATGGAAACTTGGATCTTTAGAAAAAAATGAAGAGCATTAGAACTGGTAAATATCTGGGTAAATACAAAATCTTTTTTTTCCCCTTTTCTCTCTTAATAGCTTTATAAGATGGATACCTTATTAAAAATTAAAACTGTAACATTGTCTTATGAGGTCTATACATGTATTATATATAAAAAAGTAACATAAAGAACAGAGATATGAGCTTGTAACACTGCAAGATGTAAAGCAATACATTATTAACTGCATATGGACTGTGATCAATAAGCTTTTACATATAGTTGGATCTCTTTCTGGAATTTCTTGTTCTTTTCCATTGAAATTAATGTGAATTTATTTTTCCATTTGAAGCTCTGTAAAATTCATTGGGATTTTTTTGGGGAGGATTTCATTACATTTATAAAATTATGTTTGTAAAATTTATAAACTTATAAATAATGTCTTGAGGATCATGGGACAGCTTAATCTAAAAACAAAGGATATTTTTTTATTTATCTAAGGCTCTTTTTGAATTTTTAATGTGTATTTTATGGTTATCTTAATATATAGTTTAAACATTTTTGTTCTGCTTATTCGTAATATTTTATCCTTTTTGTTACTATTGTATTTGGGATTTCATCATTATGCCCTCTAACACAGGGACCAGAAAGCTTTTCTTGTAAAGACCAAATCAAAAGTATTTTAAGCTTTTTACAACCTGATCTCTGACACTACTTACCTCTGTTTTTGTAGCACAAGTCACCTTTGACAATAAATGAATGAGTGTGACTATTTTCCATTAAGCCTTTATTTATAAAACAGGTACCAGGACTTCTGTTTTAGAAAGGGTGACATAGAAACATTTCCCCCCGTTTCTTCACTCTTAAGTATACTATAATCCCTGGAAATAGGAGGCAACCCAAGGAGACCGCTGAGAAGTGTAAATAGGAGCTTTGTTAATATACTGGTAAGGTATATAGGGGAGAAGAGTAGCATTTATAATCCTATGGTTATAAATGATTATAAAGTCTCAGTCTTTTAGTTGACCTATATCCCTTGTCTGTGACCTTCCCAAATGATTCTTGCTTTTTTCCCACTTCAGATTGGACAGGAAGGCTAGAAAGGGCTGGATTTGGGTGCTTTCCTTCCTCCCGTCAGAGGCTGGAGGACCCTGATGCTGGGAAAGATTTGATAAGACCCTGATGCTGGGAAAGATTGAAGGCAGGAGAGGAAGGGGATGCAGAGGATGAGATGGTTGGATGGCATCAGTAACCTGATGGACATGAGTTTAAGTAAGCTCCAGGACTTGGTGATGGACAGGGAAGCCTGGCATGCTGTAGTCCATGGGTTCGCAAAGAGTTGGACAGGACTGAGCAACTGAACTGAATTGAACTTCCTCCTGTCAGAAGCTCAAGGATTCTGGAGTTAGGTATTTTCTTTTCTCTATATCAAAGGCTGTAGGGAACAAAAGTTGGGTATTTCCCTTTCATGAGGTTTGTTTGACTGTGATAAAATAGTTTCCTTTGAGAGCATGCCTATTTAAAGGAGAATAGAATGATTTGGTTCAGAACTGAAAGAGTAATTCAGTATTTGGAAGGCAATCATATAACTGGGAAAGAAAGCATATCTCAGTAGGTGCAAAAAGAAAAGCATTTGACATCATTTAAAACCTATTTATAATAAAAATGCTTAGCAGATTTAGAATAGAAGGCAACCTCATTAATGTCATAAGTGGAATCTCAGAAACACTTGTAGTATTAATCATTAAAGACAGAATGGTTTCCCCTTCTATGAACAGAAACTGGGCAAGTATCACATTTCACCATTACTGTTCAAATGTGCCCTGGAGGTTTTAGCCAATACCATAAGGCAAGAAAAATCAATAAAGGGCATGCATTTCAGTATACTAGCCATGAATATTTGGAAAAAAAATTTAGTTAATACCATTTACGGTATTACATAAGGGATGCACGTTTGATCCCTGAGTTGGGAATATCCCCTGGAAGAGGACACCGCAACCCACTCCAATATTCTTGCCTAGAGAATACCCATGGATGGAGGAGCCAGGTCGGCTAGAGTCCATGGGGTCGCAGAGTCAGATATGACTGAAGTGACTTAGCATACATGCATGCACACCAAAAGGATTACCCATAAGTGAGAAAATAAGTAAATTTGACTTCACAAAAATTAAATTTTTCTCTCAAAGGAAAGTGCTAGGAAAATGAGAAAAAGCAGTCATAGAGTGAAAGAGTATATTTCCAACATATTTATGAAATACTCTTAAAATATGACATTAAAAGAAGTAACCCTGTTTTTTTTCTTTAATGCACATAAACTCAATAGATGCATTTGGAAATATCCAATTCCTATTCACATTGAAAACATTTCACAAACTAGGAAGAGAAGTTAGGTAATACACATTATTAACCAGATAATATATATCTAGGAATAACTTACACTTAATGTACTCAGTGACTGTGTGTTTTTCCCCTGAGTTTAGGAACAAGATATGAATGTCTACTCTTATTCCTTCTGTTTGACATTATAGTAGAACTTTTTTCCAGGTCAGCTAGGCAAGAAAAACAAATTGCATCTAGATTGGTACTGAAGCACAAAAACTTTATTCACAGATGAAATGATTTTGTGTATGGAAAATCCTAGGTAACCCACATTACGTAATTAGACCTAAAAAATGAATTCAGAAAGATTGCATGATATAAGAAACTATAGAAAAATGAGTTATTTTTCTGTATGGTAGCAATGAATAATCTGAATAAATAAATACAAAACCAAATCAATTTGCAATAGTATCCAAAAGAGTAAAATGCTTAGGCATGAACTGAACAAAATAAGTGTGTAAGACTTACATTGAGATCCAGAAAAACCATATTGTAAGAAATTTAAGAAGAATTGAGCAGTTCAAAACATACCTCATGCTCATGGATTGGAAGACTTAGTAATGTTAAGATGGTATCATCAATTGAATTATGTATCCCTAAAAGATATGTTAATGTTCTAATCTCTGCTGCTTATGAATTTACCTTATTTGAAAATAGGGACTTTGCAGATGTCATTAAGTTAATCTGAGGTCATACTGGGGAGAGTGGAATTTTAATCCAGTGTGTCTGGTATTGTTATAAGAGGAAAGGGCACACAGAGACAGATATACAGGAAAAATGTTGTGTAACTGCAAAGGCGGAGATTGACGTGATGTGTCTACAATAATAGAGGCACAAAGGATTGATGGCCACAATAGAAGCTTAGAAAGACATGGCATATGTTCTCTCCTAGATCCTTCACAGGAAACATGACTCTATGAGTGCTTTTATTTCAGACTTCTAAAACTGTGAGATAATTAATTTTACTTGTGTTAACATGACAGTTTAATTTCAGACTTCCAGTCTCCAGAACTGTGGAAGAACTAATTTTTCTTTTGCTAAGCTTTCCAGTTGTTGACTGTTAGGCAGCTTTCAGAAATGAATACAATTGACATTAGTCCTCAAATTGACCTAGAGAGTTAGTGACACCTCTCTCAGTGTCGCAACTTGGATTTTTGTAGAAATTGGCAAGCTGAGTATAAAATTCATATGGAAATATGGATACAGAATAGACAAAGCAGTCTAGGGGAGAAAGTGCATTAGAGAACTCACATTTCCTGATTTTAGATCTCAGTACAGGGAGTTTCCTGGTGGTCCAGTGGTTAAGAATTCATCTTCCAGTGCAGGGCACATGGGTTTGATCCCTGGTTAGGGAACTAAGATCCCATGTGCCATGGGGCAACTAAGTCCACATGCCACAACTACTGAGCCCACACACTCTGGAGCCCATGCCACAACAAAAGAACGTGCATGCTTCAACAAAGGTCCTATGTGCCACAACTAAGACCTGATGCAGCCAAAAATAAATAAAATTTAAGAAAAGAAAACAGTAAACTGTTAAAAAAGCTTAGCACAGAGATCCAATAATTAAGACCTCATGGTAAAATTGTAAGGGTAAACATACAGGTTATATAAGTATATGGAAGGACAGAAATGGAAAATCCACAAATGTACCCACTTACATATGATTGATTAATTTCCTGACAAGAGTGTCAAGACACTACAGTGGGGAATATCAATCTTTTCAACAAATAATGTTGGGACAAGTGAATATCCCCATAGAAATGGATAAATTTGGTCCAGCAACTTCATACTTTGCAAAGATGAGTAAAATATGAATCAAAGACAAATTTTAAGGCTAACATCACAACTCTTAAGAGAAAACATCGTTGTACATCTATAGGGCCTTAGATTTGATATTAAGTCTAAACCACAAACAGTAAAATCAAAATATGGTAGCTTTTGTCCTTGAAGAGATACTGTCAAGAAAGTGAAATAAAATATAATAAAAAGAATGAAGTACTGATACATTGTTCAACATGGATGAATTTGAAAATACTATTCAAGTGGAAGCCAGATTCAGATGCTTCTTTCTACATGATTTATTTATGCGATATGTCTAAAATGCAAAAAAGTTATAAAGACAGAGTAGTTTATAGAGGCTAGAAGGATCTTAAAAATTGAACTTTGTTGTACATGAGTTACAATAAAATAAATATGCAAAAGATGGAAATATTCTTCATCAAAGATAAAGTGATATATAAGCAAATAAAAAAATACTTAACATCACTTGTCAGTAAGGAAATGCCAATTAGAAATCATTGTGATATCAATAAATCTCTACTAGAGTGGCTGAGTAAAAAAAACCCCAGTATTTCCAAGTGCTGCTAAAGATATAGAATAAATGGAAGTTTTAGGCATTGTTTGTCAAATGGAACAGGTACCTTGTAAAAGCAATTTGTCAGTTTTTTTAAATAAAATTAATTCTATAGCTATGGTATAACCAAGCAATTGCTCTCATATGTATTTATCTAAGTTGAAATAACAACATTTCTTCTCGTATAGAACTATTCATTAATGTATACCCTTAAAATTAGTAGTTTTATTTTGTCAGCCCAAACTTGAAAGAAGTCAAATGGCCCACAACAGGTTAGTAGATCTATAAAATATTCTCCATCCATTACTCTCCAGAGTAGCATTACTGTCTAAAAAAAAAGCATAATGAATTATTGATACCGAAGCCTTTGACTGTGTGGATCACAATAAACTGGAAAATTCTGAAAGAGATGGGAATACCAGATCACCTGACCTGCCTATTGAGAAATATGTATGCAGGTCAGGAAGCAGCAGTTAGAACCGGCCATGGAACAACAGACTGGTTCCAAATAGGAAAAGTAGTACGTCAAGGCTGTATATTGTCACCCTGCTTATTTAACTTATACACAGAGTACATCATGAGAAATGCTGGGCTGGAGGAAGCACAAGCTGGAATCAAGATTGCCGGGAGAAATATCAATAACCTCAGATATGCAGATGACACCACCCTTATGGCAGAAAGTGAAGAGGAACTAAAGAGCCTCTTGATGAAAGTGAAAGAGGAGAGTGAAAAAGTTGTCTTAAAGCTTAACATTCAGAAAACTAAGATCATGGCATCTGGTCCCACCACTTCATGGCAAATAGATGGGGAAACAGTGGAAACAGTGACAGACTTTATTTTTTTGGCTCCAAAATCACTGCAGATGGTGACTGCAGCCATGAAATTAAAAGACACTTACTCCTTGGAAGGAAAGTTATGACCAACCTAGATAGCATATTAAAATGCAGAGACATTACTTTGCCAACAAAGGTCCGTCTAGTCAAAGCTATGGTTTTCCAGTAGTCATGTATGGATGTGAGCGTTGAACTGTAGAGAAAGCTTGAGTGCCAAAGAATTGATTCTTTTGAACTGTGGTGTTGGAGAAGACTCTTAAGAGTTCCTTGCATAGCAAGGAGATCCAACCAGTCCATCCTGAAGGAGATCAGTCCTGAGTGTTCACTGAAGGACTGATGTTGAAGTTGAGACTCCAATACTTTGACCACCTGATGTGAAGAACTGACTAATTTGAAAAGACCCTGATGTTGGGAAAGATTGAAGGTGGGAGGAGAAGGGGATGACAGAGGATGAGATGGTTGGATGGCATCACTGACTCAATAAACATAAGTTTGGGTAAACTCTGGAAGTTGGTGATGGACAGGGAGGCCTGGCGTGCTGCAGTCCATGGGGTTTCTAAGAGTCAGACACGACTGAGCAACTGAACTGATAACAATATAGGTGAATCACAAATGGATTTTGTTATGTAAAAGTGTTCATAGTGAAAGTGCAGATACAGAGATGATGTTTTGGCACATGGAAGTATAACAGGAGCAAATAAAATTATGTTTTCCTGAGGTTAAGTGTGAAATGAAGCAGAAAAAAGAAGTGTTTTTTTTGTTATCAAAATGTTTCCTGATGCTTGGTACTATTTAAATAAATCAATGTAATTCTTCTTTGATTATATCTTACTAGAGAGACCAACAACTTATTCCATTAATGTGCCAGATGGTAAATGTCTTAAATATTGTGCCTTAAACCATATGGTATCTGTCACACTACTGTACTCTATAGTCGTGGAAAGCATGCAGATTAATGAATGCATATGTGTTCCAATCAAAATTTATTTATAAAATAGGCTGTAAGTTGATGTCAGTGGGGATGGGCAAGTAGAGAACATAAAAAATATGTCTCATTACTGAAATATCAAACTACTAAATACTGTCAGAACCAGTTATTTTGAACTACTGTATGAACCAGCAACCTTACTCCTGGGTATATATATATCCAAAGAAAATGAAAACTATTAGAGAATATATGTGCAAGTTGGTGTTCATACCAGCATTGTTTATAGTAGGTATAAGAAAGCAAACTTGGTGTCTATCAACAGATTAATGTATAAAGAGGATGTGGTATATACACAATAGAAAACTACTCAGCCATAGAAGAGAATGAAATGTTGACATTTGCAGTAACCCAAATGGGCATAGAGAATAATGTATTTCATAAAGTAAGTCAGAGAAGGACAAATGCTACATGATGCCACTTATATGTGCAATCTAAAAATAATACAAATGAATCTGTATACCAAAGAGAATAGGTCCACAGACATAGAAAAGAAACTTATGGTTATTGAAGGACAAGGGGAGGCTGGCAACGGATAAATTAGGAATGTGGGAGCAGCACATGGAGCTCAGTCTCAAAAAAACAACCCAATCAAAAAATGAACGGCAGACCTAAATAGACATTTCTCCATTGAAGACATACAGATGGCCAACAAACACATGAAAAGATGCCCAACGTCACTAATTAAGTAGAGAAATGCAAGTCAGAACTACAATGAGGTGTCACCTTACACTGGTCAGAATGGTCATCATCAAAAAAATCTTTAAATGATAAATGCTGGAGAAGGTATGGAGAAAACAGAACCCTTTTCCGCTTTTGGTGGAAAAGTAAATTGATACAGTCACTATCCAGGACAGTATGGAGATTCCTTAAAAAGCTAAAAATAGAGCTACCATATGACCCAGTAATTGCACTACTGGGCATAAATCCAGAGAAAACCATAATTCATGCACCCTGGTGTTTATTGCAGCACTATTCACAATAGCCAGGACAGGACATGGAAGCAACCTACATGTCCATCAGCAGAGGGATGGATAAAGAAAATGTGGTACATATATGCAATAGAATGTTACTCAGCCATAAAAATGGAATTGTGCTATTTTCAGAATGTGCATGGACATACAGACTGTTGTACAGAGTGAATTAAGTCAGAAAGGGAAAAATATTGTATGATATTGCTAATATAGAAAAATTAATCTAGAAAAATGAAACAGTTGAACTTATTTTCAAAGCAGAAATAGAGACACAGAAATAGAGAACAAATGTATGGATACCAAGGGAGGAAGTGGGTGTGGGATAAATTGGGAAGTTGGGATTGACATATATACAATACTGTGTATAAAATGTGCTTTCTAGGTGGCACCAGTGGTAAAGAACCCTCCTGTCAATGCAGGAGATGTAAGAGATGTGGGTTTGATCCCTGGGTTGGGAAGATCCCCTGTAGAAGGGCATGGCAACCCTCTCCATTATTGTTGCCTAGAGAATCCCAAGGACATAGGATCCTGGCAGGCTACAGTCGATAGGGTAGCACAGTCAGACATGACTGAAGCAACTGAGCACACATGTATAAAATAGGCTTTCCTGGTGACTCAGTGGTAAAAAAAAATCCATCTGCCAATGCAGGAGATGTGGGTTCGATCCCTGGGTTGGGAAGATACCCTGGAGAAGGAAAGGGCAACTCATTCCAGTATTCTTGCCTGGGAAATCCCATGGATAAAGAAGACTGGTGGGCTACAGTCCATGGGATCAAAAAAGAGTTGGTCACAACTTAGAGACTAAACAATAATTTTTAAAATAGATAACTAATGCAAACCTGCTGTATAGAACAGGGAAGTCTGTGCTCTGTGGTGACCTAAATAAGAAAGAAATCCAGAAAAGGGGATATGTGTGTATGTATAGCTGATTCACTTTGCAGTATATCAGAAACTAACATAACATTGTAAATCAACTATACTTCATTAAAAATTAAAAAATTAGAAAAAATAGTATGCGATTAACAGAGTTTGAGTAGACTCCAGGAGTTGGTGATGGACAGGGAGGCTTGGCGTGCTTTGATTCATGGGGTCGCAGAGAATCGGACATGACTGAGTGACTGAACTGAACTGAAACAGATACAAACTACTACCCATAAAATAGATAAGCAACATTGATTTACTGTATAGCACAGGAAACTTCGATATCTTGTAATAAGATATCATGGAAAATAATTTTTATGTATGTGTGTATATTTGCGTGCTAAGTCACTTAAGTTGTATCTGACTGTTTGCAACCCTATGGACCATAGCCTGCCAGGCTCCTCAGTCCATGGGATTCTCTAGGCAAGAATACTGGAGTAGGTTGCCATGCCCTGTCCCAAGGGATCTTCTTGATGCAGGGATTGAACTCGCATCTCTTACATCATCTGCACTGTCAAGTGAGTTCTTTACCACTAGCACCGCCTGGGAAGTATCAGTATATTTCAGTCACACAGTTGTGTCCAACTCTTTGTGAACCCATAGACTGCAGGTTGCCAGGCTTCCCTGCCCATCACCAACTCTTGGAGCTTAGTCAAACTCATGTCCATTGAGTCGGTGATGCCATCCAACCATCTCATCCTCTGTCATCCCCTTCTCCTGCCTTCAATCTTTCCCAACATCAGGGTCTTTTCAAATTAGTATGTTCTCTGCATCAGGTGGCCAAAGTATTGCAGTTTTAGCTTCAGTATTCCAATGAAAACTCAGGACTGATTTCCTTTAGGATGGACTGGTTGGATCTCCTTGCTGTCCAAGGAACTCTCAAGAGTCTTCTCCAACACCACAGTTCAAAAGCATCAATTCTTCAGCGCTCAGCTTTCTGTATAGTCGAACTTTCACATCCGTACATGACTACTGGAAAAACTATAGCTTTGACTAGACGGACCTTTGTTGGCAAAGTAATGTCTCTGCATTTTAATAAGCTGTCTAGGTTGCTCATAACTTTTCGTCCATGGAGCAAGCTCTTTTAATTTCATGGCTGCAGTCACTGCAGTGATTTTGGAGGCCCCCCCAAAAATAAAGTCTGTCACTATTTCCATTGTTTCCCCATCTATTTACCATGAAGTGATGGGACCAGATGCCATAATCTTAAGTTTTCTGAATGTTGAGGTTTTTTTTTCCCTTTATTTTTACTAGTTGGAGGTTAATTACTTTACAATATTGTAGTGGTTTTTGCCATACATTGACATGAATCAGCCATGGATTTACATGTGTTCCCCATCCTGAACCCCCCTCCCACCTCCCTCCTTATCTGATCCCTCTGGGTCATCCCAGTGCACCAGCCCTGAGCACTTCTCTCATGCATCCAACCTGGACTGGCGATCTGTTTCACACTTGATAATATACATGTTTCAATGCTTATTCTCTCAGATCATCCCACCCTCACCTTCTCCCATAGAGTCCAAAAGTCTGTTCTATACATCTGTGTCTCTTTTTCTGTCTTACATATAGGGTTATCATTACCATTTTTAAAATTCCATATATATGCGTTAGTATACTGTATTGGTCTTTACCTTTCTGGCTGACTTCACTCTGTATAATGGGCTCCAGTTTCATCCATCTCATTCGAACTGATTGAAATGTATTCTTTTTAATGGCTGCGTAATGTTCCATTGTGTATATGTACCACAGCTTTCTTATCCATTCATCTGCTGATGGGCATCTAGGTTGCTTCCATGTCCTGGCTATTATAATCAGTGTTGCGATGAACATGGGTACACATGTCTCTTTCAGATCTGGTTTGTTTGGTGTGTATGCCCGGGAGTGGGATTGCTGGGTCATGTGGCAGTACTATTTCCAGCGTTTTAAGGAATCTCCACTCTGTTCTTCACAGTGGCTGTACTAGTTTGCATTCCCACCAACAGTGTAAGAGGAAAGGTTCCCTTTTCCCCACACCCTCTCCAGCATTTATTGCTTGTAGACTTTTGGATAGCAGCCATTCTGACTGGCCTGTGACGGTACCTCTTTGTGGTTTTGATTTGCATTTCTCTGATTATGAGTGATGTTGAGCATCTTTTTTTTTTTTTAATTTTTATTTTTTTTCCATTTATTTTTATTAGTTGGAGGCTAATTACTTTACATCATTACAGTAGTTTTTGTCATACATTGAAATGAATTAGCCATGGATTTACCTGCATTCCCCATCCCGGTCCCCCCTCCCACCTCCCTCTCCACCCGATCCCTCTGGGTCTTCCCAGTGCACCAGGCCCGAGCACTTGTCTCATGCACCCAACCTGGGCTGGTGACCTGTTTCACCCTAGATAATATACATGTTTCAATGCTGTTCTCTTGAAACATCCCACCCTCGCCTTCTCCCAGAGTCCACAAATCTGTTCTATACATCTGAGTCTCTTTTTCTGTTTTGCATATAGGGTTATTGTTACCATCTTTCTAAATCCCATATATATGTGTTAGTATACTTTTGTTAGTCATCTCTATGTCTTCTTTGGAGAAATGTCTGTTTAGATCTTTGGCCCGTTTTTTGATTGGGTCATTTATTTTTCTGGAATTGAGCTGCAGGAGTTGCTTGTATATTTTTGAGATTAATCGTTTGTCTGTTGCTTTGTTTGCTATTATTTTCTCTGATTCTGAAGGCTGTCTTTTCACCTTACTTATAGTTTCCTTTGTTGTGCAAAAGCTTTTAAGTTTCATTAGGTCCCATTTGTTTATTTTTGCTTTTATTTCCAGTGTTCTGGGAGGTGGGTCATAGAGGATCCTGCTGTGATTTATGTCAGATAGTGTTGTGCCTATTTTTTCCTCTAGGAGTTTTATAGTTTCTAGTCTTATATTTAGATCTTTAATCCATTTTGAGTTTATTTTTGTGTATGATGTTAGAAAGTGTTCTAGTTTCATTCTTTTACAAGTGGTTGACCAGTTTTCCCAGCACCACTTGTTAAAGAGGTTGTCTTTTTTCCATTGTATATTCTTGCCTCGTTTTTCGAAGAAAAGGTGTCCATAGGTACGTGGATTTATCTCTGGGCTTTCTATTTTGTTCCATTGATATATATTTCTGTCTTTGTGCCAGTACCATATTGTCTTGATGACTGTGGGTTTGTAGTAGAGCCTAAAGTCAGGCAGGTTGATTCCTCCAGTTGCATTCTTCTTGTCAAGATTGCTTTCGCTATTCGAGGTTTTTTGTATTTCCATACAAATTGTGAAATTATTTGTTCTAGTTCTGTGAGGAATACTGTTGGTAGCTTGATAGGGATTGCATTGAATCTATAGATTGCATTGGGTAGTATAGTCATTTTGACAATATTGATTCTTCCAATCCATGAACACAGTACATTTCTCCATCTTTTTGTGTCCTCTTTGATTTCTTTCATCAGTGTTTTATAGTTTTTTATGTATAGTTCTTTTGTTTCTTTAGCTAGATGTACTCCTAAGTATTTTATTCTTTTTGTTGCAATGGTGAATGCTACTGTTTCCTTAATTTCTCTGTTTTCTCATTTTTAGTGTATAGGAATGCAAGGGATTTCTGTGTGTTAGTTTTATATCCTGCAACTAAACTATATTCATTGATTAGCTCTAGTAATTTTCTCATAGAGTCTTTAGGGTTTTCTATGTAGAGGGTCATGTCATCTGCAGACAGTGGGAGTTTTACTTCTTCTTTTCCAATCTGGATTCCTTTTATTTTTCTGCTCTGATTGCTGTGGCCAACACTTCCAAAACTATGTTAAATAGTAGTGGTGAGACTGGGCATTCTTGTCTTGTTCCTGACTTTAGGGGAAATGGTTTCAATTTTTCACCATTGAGGGTAATGTTTGCTGTGGGTTTGTCATGTATAGCTTTTATTATATTGAGGTATGTTCCTTCTATTCCTGCTTTCTGGAGAGTTTTTATCATAAATGGGTGTTGAATTTTGTCTAAGGACTTTTCTGCATCTATTGAGATAATTGTATGGTATTTATCTTTCAATTTGTTAATGTGGTGTATTACATTGATTGATTTGCGGGTATTAAAGAATCCTTGCATTCCTGGGATAAAGCCCACTAGGTCATAATGTATGATCTTTTTAATATGTTGTTGGATTCTGTTTGCTGGAATTTGGTTAAAGATTTTTGCATCTAAGTTCATCAGTGATATTGGCCTGTAGTTTTCTTTTTTTTTTGGCGTCTTTGTCAGGTTTTGGAATTAGGGTGATGGTGACCTCATAGAATGAGTTTGGAAGTTTACCTTCTGCAATTTTCTGGAAGAGTTTGAGTAAGATAGGTGTTAGCTCTTCTCTAAATTTTTGGTAGAATTGAGCTGTGAAGCCATCTGGTCCTGGGCTTTTGTTTGCTGGAAGATTTCTTATTACAGTTTTCATTTCTGTGCTTGTGATGGGTCTGTTAAGATATTCTATTTCTTCTTTGTTCAGTTTTGGAAAGTTATACTTTTCTAAGAATTTGTCCATTTCTTCCAAGTTGTCCATTTTATTGGCATATAGCTGCTGGTGGTAGTCTCTTATGATCCTTTGTATTTCAGTGTTGTCTGTTGTGATCTCTCCATTTTCATTTTTAATTTTGTTAATTTGGTTCTTCTCCCTTTCTTTCTTGATGAGTCTTGCTAACAGTTTGTCAATGTTATTTACCTTTTCAAAAAACCAGCTTTCAGCTTTGTTGATTTTTGCTATGGTCTCTTTTGTTTGTTTTGCATTTATTTCTCCCTAATTTTTAAGATTCCTTTCCTTCTACTAACCCTGGCATTCTTCATTTCTTCCTTCTCTAGTTGCTTTAGGTGTAGAATTAGGTTATTTATTTGACTTTTTTCTCATTTCTTGCGGTAAGTGTGTATTGCTATGAAGCTTCCCCTTAGCACTACTTTTACAGTGTCCCATAGATTTTGGGTTGTTGTGTTTTAATTTATTTCTATGCATATTTTTATTTCTTTATTGATTTCTTCTATGATTTGTTGATTATTCAGAAGTGTGTTATTTAGCCTCCATATATTGGAATTTTTATTTTTTGTTGTTTTTTAAATTTTTTTTTATGGTCCTTTTTTTTTCATTTATTTTTATTAGTTGGAGGCTAATTACTTTACAATATTGTAGTGGTTTTTGTCATACATTGATATATATTGGAATTTTTAATGTTTTTTTTTTTTTTTTCCTGTAATTGAGATCGCATCTTACTGCATTTTGGTCAGAAAGAATGACCGGAATGATTTCAATTTTTTTGAATTTCCCAAGGCTAGATTTATGGCCCAGGATGTGATCTATTCTGGAGAAGGTTCCATGTGCACTTGAGAAAAAGGTGAAATTGATTGTTTTTGGGTGAATTGTCCTATAGATATCAATTAGATCTACCTGGTCCATTGTGTCATTTATTTATTTTTCTTCCATCACTTTATTTCATTTTTTCCATTTATTTTTATTAGTTGGAGGCTGATTACTTTACAGTATTGTAGTGGTTTTTGCTGTACAGTGACATGAATCAGCCATGGATTTACATGTAGTCCGCATCCCGATGCCCGCTCCCGCCTCCTTCCCCACCCCATCCCTCTGGGTCTTCCCAGTGCACCAGCCCCGAGCACTTATCTCATGCATCCAACGTGGGCTGGTGATCTGTTTCTCCCTTGATAATATACATGTTTCGGTGCTGTTCTCTCAAAACATCCCACCATCGCCTTCTCCCACAGAGTCCAAAATTCTGTTCTGTACATCTTTGTCTCCTTTCCTGTTTTGCATATATGGTTATCGTTACCATCTTTTAAAATTCCATATATATGTGTTAGTATACTGTATTGGTCTTTATCTTTCTGGCTTACTTCACTCTGTATAATGGGCTCCAGTTTCATCCATCTCATTAGAACTGATTGAAATGAATTTTTTTTTAATGGCTGAGTAATATTCCATGGTGTATGTGTACCACAGCTTCCTTATCCATTCATCTGCTGATGGGCATCTAGGTTGCTTCCATGTCCTGGATATGATAAACAGTGCTGCAATGAGCATTGGGGCGCACGTGTCTCTTTCAGATCTGGTTTCCTCGGTGTGTATGCCCAGAAGTGGGATTGCTGGGTAATATGGCAGTTCTATTTCCAGTTTTTAAAGAAATTTCCTCATGTTCTCCATAGTGGCTGTACCAGTTTGCATTCCCACCAACAGTGTAAGAGGGTTCCCTTTTCTCCACACCCTCTCCAGCATTTATTGCTTGTAGACTTTTGGATAGCAGACATCCTGACTGGCGTGTAATGGTATCTCATTGTGGTTTTGATTTGCATTTCTCTGATAATGAGTGATGTTGAGCATCTTTTCATATGTATCTGTATGTCTTCATTGGAGAAATGTCTGTTTAGTTCTTTGGCCCATTTTTGATTGAGTCGTTTATTTTTCTGGAATTGAGCTGCAGGAGTTGCTTGTATATTTTTGAAATTAATCGTTTGTCTGTTACTTTGTTTGCTATTATTTTCTCCCATTCTGAAGGCTGTCTTTTCACCTTGCTTATAGTTTCCTTTGTTGTGCAAAAGCTTTTAAGTTTCATTAGGTCCCATTTGTTTATTTTTGCTTTTATTTCCAGTGTTCTGGGAGGTGGGTCATAAAGGATCTTGCTGTGATTTATGTCGGAGAGTGTTTTGCCTATGTTCTCCTCTAGGAGTTTTATAGTTTCTGCTCTTATATTTAGGTCGTTAATCCATTTTGAGTTTATTTTTTTGCATGGTGTTAGAAAGTGTTCTAGTTTTATTCTTTTACAAGTGGTTGACTAGTTTTCCCAGCACCACTTGTTAAAGAGGTTGTCTTTTTTCCCTTGTATATTCTTGCCTCGTTTGTCAAAGATAAGGTGTCCATAGGTACGTGGATTTATCTCTGGGCTTTCTATTCTGTTCCATTGATCTATATTTCTGTCTTTGTGCCAGTACCATATTGTCTTGATGATTGTGGCTTTGTAGTAGATCCTGAAGTCAGGCAGGTTGATTCCTCCAGTTCCATTCTTGTTCCTGAAGATTGTGTTGGCTTTTCGAGATTTTTTTATTTCCATACAAATTGTGAAATTATTTGTTCTAGTTCTGTGAGGAATACTGTTGGTAGCTTGATAGGGATTTCATTGAATCTATAGATTGCTTTAGGTAGTATAGTCATTTTGACAATGTTGATTCTTCCAATCCATGAACACAGTACATTTCTCCATCTTTTTGTGTCCTCTTTGATTTCTTTCCTCAGTGTTTTATAGTTTTCTATGTATAGGTCTTTTGTTTCTTTAGGTAGATATACTCCTAAGTATTTTATTCTTTTTGTTGTCATGGTGAACGGAATTGTTTCCTTAATTTCTCTTTCTGTTTTCTCAATTTTAGTGTATAGGAATGCAAGGGATTTCTGTGTGTTAATTTTATATCCTGCAACTTTACTATATTCACTGATTAGCTCTAGTAATTTTCTGGTAGAGTCTTTAGTGTTTTCTATGTAGAGGATCATGTCATCTGCAAATAGTGAGAGTTTCACCACTTCTTTTCCTATCTGGATTCCTTTTTTTTTTTTTTTCTTCATTTATTTTTATTAGTTGGAGGCTAATTATTTTACAGTATTGTAGTGGTTTTTGCCATTCATTGACATGAATCAGCCATGGATTTACATGTGTTCCCCATCCCGATCCCCCCTCCCGCCTCCCCCCCATCGCATCCCTTTGGGTCTTCCCAGTGCACCAGCTCTGAGCACTTGTCTCATGCATCCAACCTCGGCTGTTGTCTGGATTCCTTTGATTTCTTTTTCTGCTCTGATTGCTATGGCCAAAACTTCCAAAACTCTATTGAATAGTAGTGGTTAGAGTGGGAACCCTCGTCTTGTTCCTGATTTTAGGGGAAGTGCTTTCAATTTTTCACCATTGAGGATAATATTTGCTGTGGGTTTGTCATATATAGCTTTTATTATGTTGAGGTGTGTTCCTTTTATTCCTGCTTTTTGGAGAGTTTTTATCATAAATGGATGTTGAATTTTGTCAAAGGCCTTTTCTGCATCTATTGAGAGAATCGTATGGTTTTTATCTTTCAATTTGTTAATGTGGTGTATTACATTGATTGATTTGCGGATATTAAAGAATCCTTGCATTCCTGGGATAAAGCCCACTTGTTCATGATGTATGATCTTTTTAATATGTTGTTGGATTCTGTTTGCTGGAATTTGTTAAAGATTTTTGCATCTAAGTTCATCAGTGATATTGGCCTGTAGTTTTCTTTTTTTTTTGGCGTCTTTGTCAGGTTTTGGAATTAGGGTGATGGTGGCCTCATAGAATGAGTTTGGAAGTTTACCTTCTGCAATTTTCTGGAAGAGTTTGAGTAAGATAGGTGTTAGCTCTTCTCTAAATTTTTGGTAGAATTGAGCTGTGAAGCCATCTGGTCCTGGGCTTTTGTTTGCTGGAAGATTTCTTATTACAGTTTTCATTTCTGTGCTTGTGATGGGTCTGTTAAGGTCTTCTATTTCTTCTTGGTTCTGTTTTGGAAAGTTAAACTTTTCTAGCAATTTGTCCATTTCTTCCAAGTTGTCCATTTTATTGGCATAGATCTCCTGGTAGTAATCTCTTATGAGCCTTTGTATTTCAGAATTATCTGTTGTGATTTCTCCATTTTCGTTTCTAATTTTGTTAATTTGGTTCTTCTCCCTTTGTTTCTTAATGAGTCTTGCCAATTTTGTTTATCTTTTCAAAAAACCAGCTTTTAGATTGTTGATTTTTGTTATGGTCTCTTTTGTTTCTTTTGCATTTATTTCTGCCCTAATTTTTTTTTTTCATTTATTTTTATTAGTTGGAGGCTAATTACGTTACAATATTGTAGTGGTTTTTGTCATACATTGACATGAATCCTGCCCTAATTTTTAAGATTTCTTTCCTTCTACTAACCCTGGCGTTCTTCATTTCTTCCTTCTCTAGTTGCTTTAGGTGTAGAGTTAGGTTATTTGACTTTTTTCTTGTTTCTTGAGGTAAGCCTGTAATGCTGTGAACCTTCCCCTTAGCACTACTTTTACAGTGTCCCATAGGTTTTGGGTTGTTGTGTTTTCATTTTCATTCGTTTCTATGCATATATTGATTTGTTTTTTGATTTTTTCTATGATGTGTTCGTTATTCAGAAGCATGTTATTTAGCCTCCCTATGTTGGTATTTTTAATAGTTTTTTTTCGTGTAATTGAGATCGTATCTTACTCTATTGTGGTCAGAAAAGTTGACCAGAATGATTTCAATTTTTTTGAATTTCCCAAGGCTAGATTTATGGCCCAGGATGTGATCTATTCTGGAGAAGGTTCCGTGTGCACTTGAGAAAAAGGTGAAATTGATTGTTTTTGGGTGAATTGTCCTATAGATATCAATTAGGTCTAGCTGGTCCATTGTGTCATTTAAAGTTTGTGTTTCCTTGTTAATTTTCTGTTTAGTTGATCTATCCTTAGGTGTGAGTGGGGTATTAAAGTCTCCCACTGTTATTGTGTTATTGTTAATTTCCCGTTTCATACTCGTTAGCATTTGCCTTACATATTGCAGTTTTCCTATGTTGGGTGCATATATATTTGTAATTGCTATATCTTCTTGGATTGATCATTTGATTATTATGTAGTGTCCTTCTTTGTCTCTTTTCATAGCCTTTATTTTAAAGTCTATTTTATCTGATATGAGTATTGTGACTCCTGCCTTCTTTTGGTGTCCGTTGGCATGAAATATTTTTTTCAAGCCCTTCACAGTTTCAGTCTGTATGTGTCCCTTGTTTTGAGATGGGTCTCTTGTAGACAGCTCTTCATTGATTTTGAGTTAGATCCTTGCTGGATAGAGTAAACTTGATTGTAGGTTTTCCTTTTCAGTAGTTTAAATGTATCCTGTCACTACCTTCTGGCCTGCAGAATTTCTCCTGAGAGATCTGCTCTCAACATTATGAGGATTCCTTTGTATGTTACTTATGTTACTTGTTGCTTTTCCCTTGCTGTTTTGAATATGTTTTTTTTGTGTTCAATTTTTATTTCTATGATTAATATATATCTCAGTGTGTTTCTCCTTGGGTTTTTTCTGTATGGGTCTCTCTGTGCTTCTTGGACTTGATTGACTATTTCTTTTCCCATCTTAGGGAAGTTTTTGACTGTTCAAAAAAGTTTTGACTTTTTAATCTTTTCAAATGTTTTCTGAGACCCTTTCTCTTTTGATTCTTCTTCTGGGACCCCAATAATTAGAATGTTGTTGCATTAAATATTGTTCCAGAGGTCTCTGAGACTATCTTCAGTTCTTTTCGTTCTGTTTTCTTTATTCTCCTCTTCAGCAGTTTTTTCCACCATTCTGTCTTCCAGCTTGCTTATCCATTCTTCTGCCTCAGTTATTCTGGTATTGATTTCTAAGATGTTTTTAATTCTAGTAATTAAGTTGTTCATTACTGTTTGCTTATTTCTCGTTTCTTCTAGGTCCTTGTTAAATGTGTTAAATGATTATTTCATTTTCTCCATTCTGTTTTTGTGAGTTTGAATCATCTTTACTATCATTACTCTGAATTCTTTTTCAGGTAGTTTGTTTATTTCATCTTTCTTTATTTGGTCTTGTGGGATTTTACCTTATTTCTTTATATGCATGATATTTCTGTGTATTTTCATTTTGTCTGAGTTACTGTGTTTGAGGTCTGCTTTCTTCAGGCTATATGTTCATATTTTTTCTTGCTTTTGGTCTCTGCTTCTGGTGGGTGAGGTTCATCTAGTTTCTTGTGTAGGCTTTGTGTTGGGAGGCACTTGTTCCTGCCTTCTGGTGGGTGGATGTTAGTTTTTTCCCCCTTCTGATGGGCAGGACTTTGTGAGGTGATGTGTATTGTGGTGTCTCTGTCAGCCTGTCTGTTCATAATTGGTTTTATATTACTGTCTTGCTTGTTGTTTTGGTGAGGTGTCCAGCCCTGGGTGCTGCAAGCAGTTTTATGTTTTCAGGTCTTTGATTCAGATGGAAAGCCTTTGTGGACGTTCTCATGATTAATAATCTCTGAGGTCAGGATTACTCTGGCACTAGCTTCCTGAACTGGGAACTCCAACTCCAGACGGTCAGGCCCGACTTCTGGTCAGTGTACCAAGACCGCATGAGCCATTTGTTATATCAATAAAGGGGATTAAAACAAACGTACAATAAACCCAGTAGAAGAAATGAAAAACAAAGCCCAAATAGTAAAAGCAAAATCAGCAAACAGAAACAAAAAGGAAGGAACATAACACACACAGATATATACATAGAAACAAAGAAAAAAGAAAGACCAAAGAAGACAAAAATACAAGAGAGTGACCCAGAGAACAAAAGAAACTAAACAAGAGAGTGACCCGGAGAACAAAAGAAACTAAACATGATATCAACCAATTAAAAACAAAACTGAAACACAAAACAGAACATGAAATGAAACCCGAGTGCCAAGTGAGGAATAAAGCAAGTAAAACAAAACACATAAAGAAAAATCGTGAAAAGAATAAAAAGGCAAAGTTAAGTAGAAGAATATAAAAAAGAGCCATATATATTAAAGAAAAGCTCCAACAAATAGAGAACACCCCTGAATACATAGAAGAGCAGAAGGCCAAAGTAGATGGAGAAATATATTAAGGAAATAAAAGTGTGATTAGAAAACAGTTCCCAGGAGCCTAAGTAAAAATAATCATAATAAAAACAACCACAATAACAAAGAAAAAAGAAGGGAGCAAAAGTGAAAAAGAAATCCAGAATCAATAACAATGAATCCAAACAAAAAATAATAATAAATGTTTTCCTATGGTCTCAACTGTTAGTGTCCTTGTCCCCTTTGTGAGTCACAGCCCATTTCTGCCTCCCTAGGAAGACCTTCAGTGCTGAGGAGGGCTGGTCTCTGGACCTGCTGTGGTCCCTGTGGTTACAGCTTGGACTCTAATCTGACCCTACTCCCATGTGTGCTTGCCTCCAATGTCCATAGGTGACAGAGCTAGAATGTTTTCTTTTGTGGAAACACTCATTGTCTTTTTATATGTTCTTCAGACACAGAGGCTACACAGTTGATCGTGTGGATTTAGTCTGCAGCTTGTTCAGTTGATGGAAAAGTTTTTTATTTTCTACCTTAGTCTCTCTGCTTCTGGTGCTCAATTATAGTTTTATTCTTACCTCTACACATGGGTTACTCATAGGAGTTTCCTCTGGATGCTGCTGTGGAAAACTTGGGTTGACCCAGTAAGTTCTGGGTGTGAAGGTTGCAGAGCTGCTTGGATTGTAGGGACCCCAGTGGCATCAGAAGCGCAGGGAATTTGGTGGTCACAGGTGCAGGAAGTATCACTCTGTTCGGATTCTTTTCTAGCCTCTGGCAGCTGGTGCTCAAAGAGCTTCCCTGGCTCGTCCTTGTCTATTACTCAGTGCATCAGGCACTCAAGGGCTACCTTTTTTTAGCATCTTTCTCTTGGGCTTCTCTTGTGGCTCAGCTGGTAAAGAATCCGCCTGCAATGCAGGAAACATGGGTTCGATCCCTGGGTTGGGAAGATCCCCTGGAGAAGGGAAAGACTACCCACTCCAGTATTCTGGCCAGAGAATTCCATGGACTATACAGTCCGTGGGGTCCAAAAGAGTCAGATGCGAATGAATGACTTTCACTTTCACTATTGCTTAATTGCTGGTTCTGATGTGTGGAGAGAGAGAGGCTACAGTGTTGGTTCTACCCATTGTGTGACTCAGCGTGGCTGCCCAGCTTTCCTTCAAAGGCATTCCCTGCTTTTCTGTGAATTTGACCTTTCTATGAATTTGTCCATTTCTTTTAGGTTGTCTGTTTTGTTGGCATATAGTTTCTTGTAGTATTGTCTTATGATCCTTTGTATTTCTGTAGTGTCAGTTGTAACTTCTCCTTTTTCTTTTCTAATTTTATTGATTTGAGTTCTCTCCTTTTTTCTTGATGAGTCTGGCTAAACATTTATCAATTTTATCTTCTCAAAAAACTAGCTTTTGATTTTCATTGATTTTTGCTATTGTTTTCTTCATTTCCATTTCATTTATTTCTGCTCTGAATTGTCTGCATTTGCTAAATTTCAGTTTTGTTTGTTCTTTTTTGTTGTTGTTGCTTTAGGTATAAGGTTAAGCTACTTATTTGAGATTTTTCTTGTTTGCCGAGGTACAATTATATTGCTATAAACTTTCCTCTTAGAACTTTTGCTGCATCTCATAGGTTTCGGATTGTTGTGTTTTTGTTGTCGTTCATCTCTAGGTATTTTTGATTTCCTCTTTTATTTCTTCAGTGAGCCATTGGTCATTTAGAAACATATTGTTTATCCTTCATGTGTTTGTGTTTTTTATATCCCCCTCACTGTAATTTATTTCTAATTTCATAGCATTGTGGTTCGAAAAGCTACTTAATATGATTTCCATTTTCTTACTTTACAGATGCTTGATTTGTGGCCCAGGTTGTAATCCCTGGAGAATGTCCCATGTGTACTTGAGAAGAAAGTGTATTCTGCTGCTTTTGGATGGAATGTCCTATAAATCACAGGATTTATATCACAGTTAAATCTATAAGGTCTTATGTGTCATTTAAGGCTTGTGTTTCATTATTAGTTTTCAGTGTAGATGATGTGTCCATTGGTGTTAGTGAGGGTAAGCAAACCTTTTAAAAATCAATTAATTTGATAAGCTCCCTGCTATAATCTCCAAGAAAAAAGAGATGATAAAATTATCAATATCATGAATAAAATAAGTGACATTATTACAAATTGTAAAGACATTTAAAGATATTAAGACACCAACTAGTTTAACCTCCCTTAAAATATATTATTTGAATAAACCCATATTTATGAATCAATTAAAATTTGTTTTTAAATAATCTTTCAACTTGTAAATTTTTGTGGAGGAAATCAATCACCCAGCATTACTAGTTAGTAGAGAAATACAAATCAAAACTATAGTGAGAGGTATATGACCTCACACCAGTCAGAATAGCTGTCATAAAATCTATAAACAATAGATGCTGGGGAGCTTGTAGAGAAAAGTAAACCCTCCTGTGCTGTTGGTGGGAATGTAAATTTGTATAGCCACTGTGTAGAATAGTATGGAAGCTTCTTAGGAAACTAAAAATAGAGCTACCATATGACCCAGCAATCCCGCTCCTTGGCATATATCTGGAGAAAACCATAATTCTAAAGGATACGTGTACCCTCGTGTTTATTACAACACTATTTACAATAGCCAGGAAATGAAAGCAACCTAAACGTCCATCAGCAGGGGAGTGGATAAAGAAGTGGTACATATATACGATGGAACATTACTTAGCTGTAAAAAAAAGGAATGAGGTAATGGCATTTGCGTAGGCCTAGAGATTGTCATTTAGAGTGAAGTAAATCAGAAAGAAAAAGACAGATATTGTATAATATCACTTATATGTGAAATTTAGAAAAATGGTACAGATGAACTTATTTTCATAGCAGAAGTAAGAGTCACAGATGTAGAAAACTGACATGTTTTCCAAGGTGGGAAATGGTGAAGGGGTGGTCTGGGATGAATTGGGAAATTGGGATTGACATATATACACTACTAAATGTAAAGCAGATAACTAATGTGAACCTTGAGTATTGCACAGAAAACTCTACTCAGAGCTCCGTGGTGACATAAATGGGAAGGAAAACTAAAAAAACAGTCAATTAATTGAGAAACGTACTTTATGGATTTGAAGACTCATCAATAGTAAGGATGCCAATTCTCAAATTTATCTGTAGAATTAATAGTATTCCAGACTTGATCCAAGCACTTAGTACACTGTCTACCTACTAAATAATTTCAGTTATTTTGTATGATTGACTGTTGAAATTAGTGACCAAAAAATACATTACAAATAATCTTTTTGCAGAACTTATTCTTTAGCTTGAGGCTCCTGTGAGCATCAGTTTTCCATTAGTCAGATTAATTTAACAACTATGAGATCTTAATTTTTTAAAATGATTCAGTGCAAGGTATCATATAGATATAAAACATATTTAATTGATGTAATGACATAATCCTATATTTTCAAACTTTTTATAAATGATATTCTGTTATACATTTTCTTATTTGGTTCCCCCAAACTTTTGTATTTCTCTATATTCCTTTTATTGGTGTATTTTTTAAAATGTATAAAGAACGAGATATAGTATTATGAAGTTGATTACTGTGAGGATTAGTTTCATATGTTGAACATTTAACCTACTGTGCAATTTTGCTTCCTCAGCCTCCATTTTGTATGGTTCAATCTCTTGCAAGGACTTAAACTGACACTGGCCTCTCCCAAGAATACATGTCATATGTAACAACTGTCTATGTATGTACTCAACCGCTCAGTCTGACTTGTTGCAACCCCATGAACTGTAGCCTGCCAGGCTCCTCTGTTCATGGGGTTTCCCACGCAAAAATATTGGAGTGGGTTGCCGTTTTCTACTCCAGGGGATCTTTCCAATCCAGGTCTTTTTTATTCCCCTCCCCTTGTGTGCACACAGTACCTGTAACTTCTAACCAATAGCAAATTGTAAACAATGCCAAAGGTGATGGAATGTCATTGGCTTGATTAGGTTATATTATATGATCCAAAATCACTTCTATGATTATATCATGTTATATAAAACTGTCTTATCAGACTGCAGGAAGAAACTCATTACTGTTTTGAAAATATAAGCAGTATGTTGGGACGACACATGGGAAACAGATACTGTGTGCACCAGTCTCCTGCTGGCAGCCAGCAAAATGTCTGGAACTTTGGTTTCAATTCAGTAACGTAAATTCTGTCAACAACCTGAATGAACTTGGAAGTATATTCTTTCCTAACTATTCCTTCATATGAGAGTATAGCCTAGCCAACATGTTGATTACAGTCTAGTGAGACTCTTAAGTGGAGGCAGCTAAGGTGTCCCGGATCCTTGGCACACAGATAACATGATCAAATACATGTATGTTATTTAAAGCTTTTATGTTCATGGTAATTCTAGTCAGGAATAGAAAACAAATACAAGATTTAACGTGAAACTTAGTTGGTTGTCTGTAAATAACCTATCTTTCAAGTTTTTTCTCCAAGATCAGAGTTTAATCCTTATTTAATTTATTTAACCTATAGAGAACCCAATGAAGAAACCCTGTGACCTAAGTTGGAAAAAGGTTATGTTGTATTGAATGACATTTTCTATTAAACAACTTACCAAGATTGTCAACATATGAAGTGGTAGGGTATGCTGTTATATAAATAAGCCAAAGATAGTCCCAGTACATTGATCCTACATTTTTTCCTTCACAGCAGGCCAGAATACCTAACATGAAAGCCCACCAGTGTTTAACTCAGTTATTAACACATTTTACAAATAATACATTGTACACAATTGCTTTAAATGTGCCCTTATAAGCATATTTTTTAGCCTTTTAGGGCTTGCCTGATTTGTATACTTTGAAAAACTGCACTTACAAATCTGTTGGCCACAAATAAGGTAAACCCTGGTAGTATGAATGATGCCGGAGCCACTGATGCCCTTCACAGCTTTCTGAACCAGATGCCCCATCTTGCTGTTGAGTGATACCATCTCGACAATAAGTCCCTTCTCCTAGTCCCTTTTTTTCCTGGGAGTTCTTTTGCCCTCATCCTTCTGATTGATGGGCCTCTGGAAGGTCTCATGCTCTGAATAACTTCCACATACCCCATCGTTCATACAAGTCTATTAAAGTAGCACGCAAATAAAGCTCCTTGTATGTTACTGCCACCTTGTGGTCACATATTTTTCCTCAAGCTCAGAAACCCCCTGAAGCTCAGAGTTTCATGCTAGAAATTGACACTCAGCTTTTAAATGTCTCCTTTTCTGTAGAGGTCATTTCAGAGTTTTAACAGAGAAGCTGTCTATATCTTGAATCCTTTTAAATACTCTTTGACCTGTTCTACAAATATCTTTTTCTGGTTACCATTGGAAAGGATTATCATCTAGTATATTTTTTAGAATTGCTTTAAAAATTTTAATACTTTTGTTTTCAATACAAGTATGTTTATGAGCTATCTACTGTTGTGTAAAAAATTGCCCCAGTGGTCCAGCGATTAGGACTTTACACTTTCACTGCCAGGGGTCTGGGTTCAGTCTCTGGTCAGGGTACTAAGATCCTGCAAACCGTCTGGAGTGAGCAGAAAGAAAAAGAAAACATTGCCCCAAAATATGATGGCTTAAACCAACAAACGTTAATTTCCTTGCAGTTTGTAGGTGTGAGAACTTTGTGTGTAGTTTAGCTAATAGCTCTGGCACAGCAGTTCTGAGAATATTGGAGCCAGGAAGTCTGATGAGACTGGAATCTTCTGAAGGTTTGACTGGGTTGTAGCATTCACTTGTAACATTGCTGAGTCACATTGCTTTTGGTAGGACTACTTCATTCCTTCTATGTGGGCATCAGTGCAGCAGTTAGATTTTTTCAGAGTGAATAATCCAAGAGAGAGATAAGGAAGAAACATGCAATACCTTTTGTGATATAGTCCTCCTGAGTTGTGTATGATCACTTCTGTTTTGCAGGCACCTCCTGTTGCAGACTTCTCAGGTGGCTCAGTGGTTAAAAACAAAAACAAAAACATCTGCCAGTGCAGGAGACAGCATAGACTTGGGTTCAATCCCTAGGTTGGGAAGATCTGCTAGAAAAGGATGTGGCAAGCCACTCTAATGTTCTTGTCTGGAGAACCCATGGACAGAGGAGTCTGATGGCCTATAGTCCATAGGGTTGCAAAGAAGCAGACACGACTCGGGGATTGGGCACACAACACACCTGTTGCTATGGCAGTGAGGGAAGTGTTGGAAGGATCTGTTTGAAACACTGTGTGATGTTAATCATGTTTGTGTGAGCAGTTTATCTCCAGCAAATTATGTATCACAGTAAAAAGTGATTTTTCCTTGTTTTTGTGTATTTTTCATATTAGTGCAATACTGTAAACCTTGTATTACTGTAACATCATGGTACTGATTTGAAATGCCACTAATGATGCTGGAAGTGCTCCCAAGAAGCAGGGAAAAGTTGTTACATTATAAGAATGACATTACATATACTTGCCATTTCAAGATAAATCCAGTATAAAAATCCATTGTAAAAAAAAAAAGGAAATTTGGAAAGTCATTGCTGTGGCTAACAGCAAACCTAAAAACCTTCCACTTTTTGTGAAATAACTTTTTTTTAAAATCTCATGTTGAAAATTGAAAATTAAATTGAAAATTTAATCTCATATTGAAAAATTCTGTGTAGGTGCAGGATATTAGTAAGTCACCACCTATAGACTCTATATTCAAAATAAAGCAATGTCAGTATGTGGCAAAGTGAAAGCAAGGTGAAGGCCCACAAAGTATGGTTTGATCATTTTAGAAAGAGGTTAACTTATAAAAATGTCAAGATAACAGCAGAAGCAACTTCTGCCATTGAGGAGACTGCAGACAAGTCCCCAGATACCATTAAGAAAATCACTGAGGAGAAAGGATACCTTCTTGAGCAGGTTTTTAAAATATAGACAGAAGTGCCCTATCCTGAGGGGAAAATACCACAAAGGACTTTTATTAGTAATGAACAGAAGCAAACATCAGGATTTAAGGAAGAAAGGGATAGGATAACTCTTCTGTTTTGTGCAAATGGATTTCAGTTTATGAATAGAACTGCCTTTACCTATAGAGCTGCTAACCCCTCAGCCTTGACAAGAGAGGATAAACACCATCTGCCATTCTTTTGGTTGTACAGGAAGAAGAACTGGATGAAAACCCTTTTTTGTGGATTGGTTCCATTAATACTTTGTCCCTGAAGTCAAGAAATACTTTGCCAGTAAGGGACTGCCTTCTAGGGTTCTTCTGATATTGGGCAATGCCCCTGGTGGTCCAGAATCCCATTAGTTCAATACTGAAGGCATCAAAGGTGAGTGATTTATGCCCTCAAACACAATGTCTCTAATTCAGCCTATAGATCAGAGGGTCATAAGATCCTTTAAAGCTCATTACACACACAGTACTATATGGAAAAGTTTGCCAGTGCTATGGAAGAGATCCACGATAGAGTATCATAAAAGTGTAGAAGAATTACACCATTGGGGATGTCATCATTGTTATATAAAAAGCCATTAAGCCCCAACCAATAAGTTTCTGATGGAGAAAACTGTGTCCAGATGTTGTGCATGACTTCACAGGATTTATTACAGAGCCAATCAAATAAATCATGAAATGGATTGTGGATATGACAAAAAGAAAAAAGAAAGAAAGAATGGGAAGGGGTGAGTGTTTTAAGAGATGGATCTTGGAGAAACTCAAGAGCTAATAGACACCACACCAGAGAATTACAGAGAACAACTTGATGGAGGTGAGTGTTTCTGAACCAGTACCAGACGACAAGGAAGAAGACTTAGTAGCAATGCCAGAAAACAAATTGACATTAGACAATCTAGCAGAGTGTCCAATTACTCAACTAATTTTGACTTCTTTTATAACATGCACTCATCTCACACACTAGTAAAGTAATGCTTAAAATTCTCCAAGCAAGGCTTCAGCAATACATGAACTGTGAACTTCCAGATGTTCAAGCTGGTTTAGAAAAGGCAGAGGAACCTGAGATCAAATTGCCAACATCCGCTGGATCCTCAAAAAAGCAAGAGAGTTCCAGAAAAATATCTATTTCTGCTTTATTGACTATGCCTAAGCTTTTGACTGTGTGGATCACAGTAAACTGTGGAAAATTCTGAAAGAGTTGGGAATACCAGACCACCTGACCTGCCTCCTGAGAAACCTGTATGCAGGTCAGGAAGCAACAGTTAGAACTGGACATGGAACAACAGACTGGTTCCAAATAGGAAAAGGAGTATGTCAAGGCTGTATATTGTCACCCTGCTTATTTAACTTATACACAGAGTACATCATGAGAAATGCTGGGCTGGAGGAAGCACAAGCTGGAATCAAGATTGCTGGCAGAAATATCAATAACCTCAGATATGCAGATGACACCACCCTTATTGCAGAAAGTGAAGAACTAAAGAACCTCTTGATGAAAGAGGAGAATGAAAAAGTTGGCTTAAAGCTCAACATTTAGAAAACTAAGATCATGGCATCTAGTCCCATCACTTCATGGCAAATAGATGGGGAAACAGTGGAAACAGTGACTGACTTTATTTTTCTGGACTCCAAAATCACTGCAGCTGATGATTGCAGCCTTGAGATTAAAAGACGCTTACTCCTTGGAAGGTAAGTTCTGACCAACCTAGACAGCATATTAAAAAGCAGACATTACTTTTTCAGCAAAGGTCCATCTAGTCACGGCTATGGTTTTTCCAGTGGTCATGTATGGATGTGAGAGTTGGACTATAAAGAAAGCTGAGCACTGAAGAATTGATGCTTTTGAACTGTGGTGTTGGAGAAGACTCTTGAGAGTGCCTTGGACTGCAAGGATATCCAGCCAGTCCATCCTAAAGGAGATCAGTCCTGGGTGTTCATTGGAAGGACTGATGTTGAAGCTGAAACTCCAGTACTTTGGCCATCTGATGTGAAGAGCTGACTCATTTGAAAAGATCCTGCTGCTGGGAGAGATTGAGGGCCGGAGGAGAAGGGATGACAGAGGATGAGATGGTTGGATAGCATCACCGACTTGACGGACATGGGTTTGGGTGGACTCCGGGAGTTGGTGATGGACAGGGAGGCCTGGTGTGCTGCGGTTCATTGTGTCGCAAAGAGTCAGACATGACTGAGCAACTGAACTGACTGAACTGATTACATGGACCCTTCCATGATACAGGTGCTGCAACTTAAAACAGTGGAAGAAGGATTTGTACCATATAGAAACAAGTTTTATAGAAATGAAAAGGTAAAAAATTCAGACAGAAATTATGATGTATTTATGTAAAGTTACCTGTAAAGTGCCCACCTCTCCTGCCTCCCCTTCTGCCTCCTCCATCTTCTGCCTTTACCATTCCTGAGACAGCAGGAATGGTGCTCCTTTTCCTCCTCAGTCCACTCAACATATAAATGGTGAGGATGAAGAGTTTATGATGATCCATTTCCACTTAATGATAGTAATCATAATTCTCTATAGAAACTTAACTGTTGTGTGCCTATTAGAGTCTTCAAATGAATATCTAATAAACTTAAGCAAACACTATATGAGACCTTTTTTTGTCATCATCCCATAAGTATCCATTGTATAGAACATCCTATACAAGACTTGTGTTGATCTGGGTAACCTATCCTTACATAGGCATAATGTGAATGACCCTTAATATAAAGTTAATAATTGGTTAGTTTCCTTACTGTTTTATAACTTTACTTTGAAAGAAATACATTGTATTACAGTATACTTATATCTCTCTTATCATTGAAGAAACCATGTATCAATTTATCATCACAGATAAATGGCTTTTTAAGAGTGTAACAATGTTTCCAATACTGTATTATTAATATGATTGTAATATTGTATGCTGTAAAATTTTTATAACGTTTCATTCATTAGTATATAGTCTTATATCGATTACACTAGGCTAACATAAAGCAGTCATATCGTTGCTTCTGTTATCAATGTATCAATCATACTTGTAAATATTAATTTATTTTTTTACATTATTTAATTTTTGATGTCTGGTGTTAACAATATGTATTACATCTGTAGTGTTTTGTATCATATAAAACATTATTGATGTGGGTACTGACAGACAATTCATCTTGTAAAGAGATGTTGTTAACTTACGATATCAATTAATACAGTACTGTAAATGCATTTTCTTTATGACTTTCATAATATTTTTTTCTCTAGCTTACTTCATGATAAGAATATAGTATATTATATATATGGCATACAAATATATGTTAATTGACTGTTTATGTTATCATTACCATTTCTGGTTAACAGTTGGTTATTAGTAAAGTTTTTAGGGAGTCAAAACTTATATGCAGTGATTTGACTGCATGAAGGTTTGGTGCCTGAGCCTGCACATTGTTCAAGAGTCAGCTGTATTTGTTATAATGAGACATCTATAAAAAATAAATTTGTAAAATCAAAAGAATATTGAAATAATTATATAGCTATGCATATAACTACTCTGTCTCTTCCCTCCCCCTAACACACACTCATGCTCTTATACAGTTTTGCTAGTATATTTTTAGTAGCTTTTAAAAAATTATTATTTTAAACTCAACAAACTGTGGGATAATAGATTTAATTTGTGGGGAAAAATAGCATGCTTGGTTTAAATTTTAAAAGCATGAAATTATTTACTTAAGTGGTATGCTGGTTGTAGCTTAGTTAGGTAACTGAGTAACTTAGTCATTATAGTGTTTTTCCATTCCAGCTCCAGTTAAAAAGTTTGGACATTAATAGAAGACTGGTTATAAGTCTAGTTATAAGTAGCAGGTTACTACATATATTAGTGACGTGGTTAGTAAACTCATTGAAAGATTGTGGAATCTGAAGAAACACAATTATATAGCTATACAGAGTGGTGTTTTATCTTTTCCTTTCTCTAAGCATCTCAGCTTTGAGCCATTCCTGAAGAAAAGTTTAATCACATTCCAGCAAGTCTCTACATCTTTGACATCCACCTGCACTGCTAAGCTCTGTGGACCTGGTCTTATACTTGGTTCAGTTTCTGTAGCATCTCTATTAATGCTATAAAGAGGAGATTGAATATTTACAAATCCATCCAAATGTATTATTATTATTATTTTATTTTATTTTTTCATTTATTTTTATTAGTTGGAGGCTAATTACTTTACAATATTATAGTGGTTTTTGTCATACATTGACATGAATTAGCCATGGATTTACATGTATTCCCCATCCCAATCCCCGCTCCCACCTCCGTCTCGACCCGATCCCTTTGGCTCTTCCCAGTGCACCAGGTCCGAGCACTTGTCTCATGCATCCAACCTGGGCTGGTGATCTGTTTCACCCTAGATAATATACATGTTTCGATGCTGTTCTCTTGAAACATCCCACCCTCGCCTTCTCCCACAGAGTCCAAAAGTCTGTTCTATACATCTGTGTGTCTTTTTCTGTTTTGCATATAGGGTTATCGTTGCCATCTTTCTAAATTCCATATATATGTTATTATTATTATTGAGAAAATAAAAGTAGACTAAAATTCAAGAACAGAATCCTGTAGTAGAGAACCATGCATATTAATGTCTACGAAATAAAAGAACCACAGGTAGATTCAAATGACTTTTGAGAGGAACTGGGGAAAATATAAAAATAATACAATGTGATTTAGTAAGAAAGAAAAAACATTATTAAGAAAGCTTAAGTTAACTAAGTGAAGTAAATTAGGAAGAGAAAAACAAATACCATATGATATTGTTTATATGTGAAATCTTAAATATGACACAAATGAATGCATCTACAAAACAGAAATAAACTTACAGAGATAGAGAACAGACTTGTGGTTGTCAAGGGGGAGGGAAGGGAATAAAAGAGGGAAGATTCAGGAGTTTAGGATTAGTAAATGCAAGCTATTATATATAGAATGGGTAAACAAGGTTCTACTGTATAGCGCAGTGAACTATATTCAATATCCTGTGGTAAAATGTAATTGAAAAGAATACATAATTATGTATAACCAAGTTTCTTTGCTGTTCAGCAGAAATTAACACATTGTAAATTAACTATACTTATGAAACTTGCAAAACTTATGAAAAAAGAATGCTCATATTAAAAGGCTACCATTTAAAATAAATTTGAGAATTATTTTTATTACATTAAAAAAAAAAAACAGTCATTATATGATCAACAACTTCTCCAATAGGCAGCAATAATAAATCCTGGGGGGGTTGACAATCTAATTTCTATGGTTGCTATATTATAATATTCAAAACATCCAGTTTTTAAGAAGAACCTTATGACATTTTATTTATTTATTTATTTTATATTACTAACTTTTTTTTTCCATTTATTTTTATTAGTTGGAGGCTAATTACTTTACAACATTGCAGTGGTTTTTGTCATACATTGAAATGAATTAGCCATGGATTTACATGTATTCCCCATCCCGGTCCCCTCTCCCACCTCCCTCTCCACCCCATCCCTCTGGGTCTTCCCAGTGCACCAGGCCTGAGCACTTGTCTCATGCACCCAACCTGGGCTGGTGATCTGTTTCACCCTAGATATACATGTTTCAATGCTGTTCTCTTGAAACATCCCACCCTCGCCTTCTTCCCACAGAGTCCACAAGTCTGTTCTATACATCTGAGTCTCTTTTTCTTTTTTTGCATATAGGGTTATCGTTACCATCTTTCTAAATTCCATATATATGTGTTAGTATACTGTAATGGTCTTTATCTTTCTGGCTTACTTTGCTCTGTATAATGGGCTCCAGTTTCACCCATCTCATTAGAACTGATTCAAATGAATTCTTTTTAATGGCTGAGTAATATTCCATGTTGTATATGTACCACACTGTTTATAATAGCCAGGACATGGAAGCAACCTAGATGACATTTTAATAAAGGAAAATATGGCACATTAACCAGAGAAAAATTGATAGAAACAACCTGCTTGAGGAAGTACAAATGACATATTTCAGGACAAGGACTTTAAGTTGGTTGTTTTACATGTGTTCAAGAACTAAAGAAAACTGTTATCTAACAAACTAGAGGAAATGTCTTACCAAATTGAGGATATCAATTGAAAGACAAATTATAGAGTAATAGCTAAGTAGAAAATTGAAACTGGATAAGTATAATCACTCAAATTGCTTTTATTTCTTTTCTTGTCTGATTGCTATGGCTAGGACTCCTAATACTATGCTGAATAAAACTGGTGAGAATGGGCATCCTTGTCTGGTTCCTGATCTTAGCTATGGATATGATTTCAGCTATGAGTTTGTCATATATGGCTTTTATTATGTTGAGGAATGTTCCTTCTAGGCCTACATTCTGGAGATTTTTTTGTTATTGTTGTTATTTTACCCTAAATGGATGTTAAATTTTGTCAAAAGCTTTTTCTCCATGTATTGAGATAATCATGATTTTTATTCAATTTAATGTGGTGTATCACATTGATTTTCAGACATTGAAAATTCATTGCATCCCTGGGATAAATTCCACTTGTTCATGGTATGTGATCCTTATATTGTTGAATTTGGTTTGCTAATATTTTATTGAGCATTTTTACATCTATGTTCATCAGTTATATTTGCCTGTAGTTTTTTCTTTTCTTTTTGTGATATCTTTGTCTAGTTTTGGTACTAGGGAGATGCTGGCCTCATAGAATTAGTGTGGAAGTGTTCCTTTCTCTGCAATTTTTTTCAAGTAGTTTGAAAAGGATATATGTTAGCTCTTCTCTGACTGGTACAATTCACCTGACAAACTCTCTGGTCCCAGACTTTGTTGGGAGTTTTAAAATTACTGGTTCAATTTCATTATTGGTAATTTTTGTGTTCCTATTTTGTATTTCTTCCTCATTCAGTCTTGGAAAATTGTACATTTCCATGAATTTGTTCATTTCTTCTTGGTTGTCTATTTTAGTAGAGTATAGTTGTTTGTAGTAGTCTCTTGTGATCCTTTGTATTTCTGTATGTCAGTTATAACTTCTTTTTCATTTCTTATTTTTACTGATTTAACTCTCTCCCTTTTTTTCTTGATGCATCTAGCTAATGGTTTACCACTCTTGTTTATCATTTAACAAAAACAGATTTTAGTTTGATTGCTTTTGTTTTTAGTCTATAGTTCATTTATTTTTTCTGTGATCTTTATGATTTCTTTACTTCTCCTAATTGGGTCTTGTTTTTCTTTCTCTAGTTCCTTTAGTCATAAGATTACTTTGTTTTTTTATGTTTTTCTTGTTTCCAGAGGCAAGTTTATATTGCTATAAACCTCTTTCTTAGAACTACTTTCGTTGTGTCCCATAGGTTTTGAACTGTCATATTTTCATTTTCATTTGTCTCTAGGTAGCTTTTTATTTTGTCTTTGATCTTTTTAGTGATCCATTGGTTGTTTAGTAGCATATTGTTTAGCCTTCACATTCTGTGTTCTTTGCAGTTTTTTCCTCATAGTTGATGTGTAGTCTCAGTGTTCAGAAAAGATGCTTAGCATGATTTCAGTTTCTTAAATTTACTGAGGCTTGTTTTGTGGCCTATTATGTGACCTATCCTAGAGAATCTTCCATGTGCACTTGAATGTATATTCTACTGCTTTTGCAGATGTTTTATATATATAAATATATAAGAATATATATTTATAATGCAATATTAGTATAATATATATTTAATAAATATTGTTAACATAATATATAAACATCAATAGGTTAATATATGTTATATTATATTATTTACTATAAGTAATACATATAATTAATATATGTTAATAAATACATTAATATTAGAAGAATATTAATATTCTTCTAATTAATTAATATTAAATATTGATATTATTAGAAGAATGCTAATATTATAAATATATAGATTAAGTTCAACTGGTCTTATGTGTCATTTAAGACCAGTGTTTTATTTTTTTGTCTGGATAATCTATCCATTTATGTAAGTAGGGGTGTTAAAGTTTCGTACTATTATTGTGTTACTGTCAGTGAGAGAAATGGAAACAAGCATACAACAAAAGGAAATAAAAAACCAAAAAGGAAGAATCTAAAATATGAAAAAAAACAGGGAAGACTGACAAAAATAATCAGAAAATAAGTAATAAAATGGCAGTAAGTACATACCTGTCAATAATTACTTAAAATGTCAGTGTACTAAATGCTCCAATCAAAAGACATTAGGGTGGCTGACTGGGTAAAAAACAAGACTCATATATATGTGCTTACATGAGACTCACTTCAGAGCTAAAGACACATAGATGCTGAAAATTAGGGGATGGAAAAAAGATTTTATGGAAAAGGAAATGTCAGGAAAAGGGTAGATAGCAATAATCATATCAGAAAACATCTTTAAAGCAAAGTCTTTAACAGACGACAAAGAAGGACATTATAGTATGATAAAGGGATCAGCACAAGAATAGGATATTTTACTTGTTAACATTTATGAATTTGATACAAGAGCACCTAAGTATATAAAGCAAGTATTAGCAGACATAAAGGGAGAAATTGACAATATAGTAATAATAGCAGACCTAAGACACCACTTTCATCAACCACATGAAGCCCTGAAGACTTCACCAAAAAACAATTATAAGTAAAAGATGAATTCAGTAAAGTTTCAGGATACAAAATTAATATACAGAAATCTGTTGAATTTCTGTACATTAATAATGAACTGTCAGAGAAATGGAGAAAACTGTCCCATTTACTGTTGTATCAAAAAGGAATAAGTGAAAGTCTCTCAGTGGTGTCTTGACTCTTTGCTACCGCATGGACTATACAGTCCGTGGAATTCTCCAGGCCAGAATACTGGAGTGGGTAGCATTTCCCTTCTCCAGGGGATCTTCCCAACCCAGGGATTGAACCCAGGTCTCCTGCATTGCAGGAGGATTCTTTACCAGCTGAGCCACAAGGGAAGCCCCAAAAGAATAAAACACTCAGCAATAAATTTAATAAGGTGAAATACCTGTACTCTGAAAAGTATAAGATATTGTTGCAGGAAGTTGAAGAAGACACAAATAAATGGAAAGATATTTCTTGCTTATAGACTGGAAAAATTAATATTGTTTAAATGTCCATATTATTTAAAGCAGTCTATAAATTCAGTACAATTCCTATCAGAATCTTAAGGACATTTTTCACAGAAATAGAACAAAAAAAAATTGTAAAATTTATGTGGAACCACAGATTACCCCAGATAGCCAAAGCAATCCTGAGAGAAAGATCAAGCTTGGAGGTATAACACTCGCTGATTTAAAAGTGTATTATGAAACTATGTTAATGAAAACATCATAGTATTGGCAGAAACCCACATATATGGACAATTATTTATGATAAAGGAGCAAAGAATGTACAATGGAAAAGCAATCTTGTTTTCAATAAATGGTGTTGGGGAAACTGGACAATCACATGGTGAAAAAATGAAACCAGACTGAAACTGGAAATGAATGGTATGTAAGCCTTGAATGTAAGAACTGGAACCGTAGAACTCCTAGATGAAAGCTGACAGTATGCCCTTTGACATCAGTCTCAGCATTATCTTTCTGAATATATCTCCTCGGGCAAGGTGAACAAAACAAAAATAAACAAATGGGACTACATCAAACTAAACAGTCTGCCTATCAAAGGAAATCATGAACAAAACAGAGGAAATGTATAGACATTTTCCCAAAGGAGACATACAGAAGACATTTTCCCAAAGAAGACATAGGCACATGAAAACATGTTCAGCATGAATAATTGAAAATCAGAACCATGAGATATTACCTCATGTCTGTTAGAATAGCTATTATTAAAAAAAGTAAGACTTAACAATTGTTGATGAGGTTATAGTGAAAAGGAACCTTCATACACTTTGTTGGGAATGGAATTGTGCAGCCAAGTATGGAAAATGCTATGGAGATTCCTCAATCAATTCAGAATACAGTGTCCATCGGTTCAGTTCACCTTCCATCACTTCAGTTCAGTTGATCAGTCATGTCCGACTCTTTGCGACCCCATGGACTGCAGCATGCCAGGCTTCCCTGTCCATACTAAGAAAAAGAGCAAGAATACATATAAATAAGATGAGACATGAAAGTGGTGACATGACTACTAACCTTAAAAAAATTAAATGGTTTGTAAAAAATGAACTGGTATGAAAAATTGTATACCAGCAAATTAGATAACTTTGAAGAAATGGATAGATTCTTTTTTTTTTTTTTACTTTTATTTATTTATTTTTTAGAGTACTTAGATTTTTTATTTTTATTTATTTTTTTATTAGTTGGAGGCTAATTACTTTACAATATTGTAGTGGTTTTTGTCATACATTGACATGAATCAGCCATGGATATACATGTATTCCCCATCCCGATCCCCCCTCCCACTTCCCTCTCCACCCGATCCCTCTGGGTCTTCCCAGTGCACCAGGTCCAAGCACTTGTCTCATGCATCCAACCTGGGTGGATAGATTCTTGAAATACACTATTTACCTAAACTAACTCAGGAAGAAATAGAAAATCTCAACAGACCCATAAGTAAAAAGAATGAATCACTAATAACATGTGACAACAAAATTAAGTCCTGAATTAATTTTGGTGGTATTTCCACCAAACATTTAAGAAGACATAAAAACAATACTTATAAAACTCTTTCAGAAAATTAAGAAGATGGAAACACTTGCCAATTCATTCTGTGCGAGCAGCATTACTCTGATACAAAACCAAGTAAAGCCATAATAAGGATGAAAATTCATAAGTTCAATATCCCTTATGAAAATAGATATAGAACTCCTCAATAAAATGTTATCAGACCAAATCCAGGTGCGTATTAAATGGATTACTCATCATGAACAAGTACTTGATATGATTACAACAAAGGGACAAATGCCCTCATGATCATCTCAGTTGATGCAGGAAAGGCATTTGACAAATTCCAGTATCATTTCATGAGAAAACCTCTCTGAAAACTAAGAACATAGAGAAAATGTCTTAACATGATATAGGACATTTATGAAAAACCCCACAGTTAACATCATATTCATTGCTGAAAGGCTGCAAATTTTACCCCTAAGATCACTAACAAGAGAAGGATTTGCACTTTCATCATTTGCCATTCATTTCTTACTATTATGTAAGATAAAACTTTGGCATCAGCATTGAAAATGAAGGGCTAAAGCTGCCTCTGTTCACAGATTATATGACCTAACCTTTAAAAAATCCAAAAGAATTCACAAAAAATATACTAGAGCTAGAAAACAAGTTGTTCACAATTGCAGGGTACAGATGAAAACAAAAACCAGTTGTATTTCTGTATGGCATAAATAATCCAAAAATGAAATTAAGAATGCAATTCCATTTATGGTAATATCTAAACAATTAAATCCAAGGAGAGAAAGGAGATCTTAAGGAGCTGCCATCTGCACTGCCATCACCAGTGCAGCTATGCCAGATTCAACCAATGGGAGACTGAGTCCACCACCCCACCACTACTTCTTGCCACCTGCTTCCATATCCTTGGACTCCTTCTAACAGCTTGCTGAGACATAGTGAAGTACTGTGACATTCTAGGAATGCAAAAACATGCTTCAGTCAAAGATATTAAAAAGGCATATTGGAAACTGTCAACAGCATAGCAACCAAATAAAAATCTTGAGAATAAAGAAGAGGAGAGAAAATTCAAATACCTGAGGCATATGAGGTGTTATCAGATACTAGGGCTTACCTGATAGCTCAGTTGGTAAAGAATCCGCCTGCAATGCAAGAGACCTCAGTTCAATTCCTGGGTCGGGAAGATCTGCTGGAGAAGGGATAAGCTACTCACTCCAGTATTCTTTTTTTTTTTTTTTTTTTCACTCCAGTATTCTTGAGCTTCCCTGTGGCTCAGCTTGTAAAAAAATCCACCTGAAATGTGGGAGACCTGGGTTCGATCCCTGGGTTGGAAGATCCTCTGTAGAAGGGAAAGGCTACCCACTCCCGTATTCTGGTCTGGAGAATTCCGTGGAGTGTATAGTCCATGGGGTCTCAAAGAGTCAGACATGTGAGTGACTTTCACTTAACTCATCAGATAGTAAAAAATGGGACATCTATGACAAGTTCACCAAAAACAAGTGATGGAGGTAGAAGTCATTTTGACAGGCCAGTTGAGTTTGGCTACACATTTCATAATCCAAATTTTGTTGTCAGGAAATTATTTGATGGAGAGTCCTGGAAAATTCTTCAAAGACCCATCTGAAGATATTTTGGGGAATCCAAGGTGTCCCATGGAAACAATAACGGGCCCAGGGTCATTTTTCTTAGCCATAGGTGGATTTCCAAGTTTTGGAGGTGGAATTTCTTCTTTTGACACAAGATTTACATTCTTCAGTTCACTAGGTCACAGGGACCTCACTTTATTCTCTTCCACATCATTTAGTGGCAGTGGGATGGGCAACGTTAAGTTTTTTTCAACTTCTACTAAATTAATGACAAAAATCATTACAAAGAGAATTGTCAAGAATGGTCAAGAAAGAGTAGAAGTTGAAAAAGATGGTCAATTCAAGTCCTTAACAATAAAATGGCAAGGAGCAGTAGTTATGCTTGAATAAGAAGTAATTGCATGCATTTAACTGAAATATTAAACTTGTTGTTTAAAGTTGTTTAGTTGCCAAGTTGTTTCTGACTCTTTGTGACCCCATGGACTGTATCCTGCCAGACTCTGTCCATGGCATTTCCCAGGCAAGAATACTGATTTGGTTGTCATTTCTTTCTTCAAGGGATGTTCCTGACCCAGGGATCACACCTACATCTCCTGCATTGACAGGTGGATTCTTTACCACCAAGCCATCAGGGAAGCCCAATTTATACATATTTGAGGATTAATAGGAACATTTGTTGAAGATTTAAAATGAAGTCAACTGTACTTAATCTAAACTATTTATGAACAGTTCACTGGAGCCACTATTTTTCATAGACTTTAAAGTTTATTGTTGGGACCTCATAATAGTTTCATATGTTTTGGTCTTTAAAATTGTTCTAAATCTGTACAAGCACTTTGTGGGAATGCTCAGATGCTTCAGTTGTGTCCAATTCATTGAGACCCCATGGACTGTAGCTCTCCAGGCTCCTTTGTCCATGGGATTATCCCTGCAAGAATACTGGAGTGGGTTGCCAGTTTCTCCTCTAGGGATTCTTCTAAACCTGGGGATCAAAACCCATGGCTCCTACATTGGCAGGAGGATTTTTTTTTCTTTTTTTATCACTGCACTACCTGGGAAGCTGGTATATACTCTTTCAATCAGTTATTTCAGTCACTCAGTCTGTCCAACTCCTTGGAACCCCATGGACTGAAGTACGCCAGGCTTCCCTGTCCATCACCAACTCCTGGAGCTTGCTTAAACTCACGTCCATTGAGTCAGTGATGCTATCCAACCATCTCATCCCCTTCACCTTCTGCCTTCCATCTTTCCCAGCATCAAGGTCTTTTCCAGTGAGTCAGTTCTTTGCATCAGATGGCCAAAGTATTTGAGCTTCAGTTTCAGCATCAGTCCTTCCAATGATATAAGGTGGCTGTGATTCTTTTCTACACTAACACCAACACAGACCTTCTTTTCTATTGTGTTTAAAGCATGAGCCAAGTAGTATCAGTCTGCTTTAAAGTCAGAATTGCCAGGATGAATCTCCCACCAAAAAATATTTAGAATATCTCAGTATTTAGTAGTGACAGATAGTAATGCATTAATAGTAATACATTTCTGATATAAATTGAGGATGTTTTATACTTGTGCATGAGTGCTGGCAACTTAGTATACTTTGACAGTTGTTTAAATATGTCATGCTAAGTTTAGGCTTAAAAAAGTGAAGCCAGTATACTGGGTGTCATTTGCTTAAAAAGAGAAAGAAAGGAAATGTGAATGTGTTTGATGCATTCTTTCCTCAATGCAACTTGTAAAATCTAAATTAATTAATTTCCAAATGAAATTCTCAGTAGTTTATCTAGCCAAGAAGGTAAAGGGCTACTACTCTGAAAACTACAGAACATTTTGTTGAAAGAAATTAAAGAAGACCTAAATAAATGCAAAGATATTCTATGTTCATTGATTTTAAAATTTAATACTGTTAAGATTATAATGCTACCCAAAAATGATCTACAAATTCAGTGCAATCCTTATCAGAATTTCAAAGACTGTTTTTGGTAGAAATAGAAAATCCTATCCTAAATTCAAGTGGAATCTCACAGAATCCATGTTAGCTAAAACCATCTTGAAGGAGATAAATGTATTTGAGAACCTGCAATCTCAAACTTCAAAACTTACTACAAAGCTACAGTAGGTAAAACAGGATGGTCCTGGTATTAAGGAGAGACATAGATAAATGGAATAGGATATAAAGGTCAAAGAGAAACCCTAGCATATATGATTGACTTATATTTGACAAAGGTGCCAAGACCATTTAGTTAGGGAAAGGACAGTCTAGGATATTCACATGTAAAAGAATGAAATTAAACCCATATACCATATATGTTGTTGTTTAATTGCTAAGTCTTGTCCAACTCTTTTCTGACCCCATGAGCAGTAGCCCACCAGGCTCCTATATCATATACATAAAGTGGATCAGAGACCTACATTTATATGATAAAACTTTAAAACTGGCCTTGTGGCCTGTTAACATTTTATGCAAGTCAGGTGAATGTAAACCTATTTTCTGTTTCTGTGGTGATCTTAACAGAAAAGTTATAGTCTCATAGGGCAATAATACAGCATGTCACAACATAGCAGAAGTATAACTTTGTTAACATAAAAGTTAATTCTTCTGCAGAAGTTGTCAATTGAATTTATCTAAGAGGTTTACCCCACACAGACTCTGCGGCTTCAGTGAGGCAGCCTCTGCCTAGCACTCCTGGCTGACAATTAACAACCATCTCGTTATTACTACACTAGGGCTAAGCTCTTATTTTTCTAGATCTTTAACTATATTAACAATGGTTTCCATAACACAACCTTAGCACATTAAGAGCAAAAACACAGCAAGCAAATGTTAACCCAATAACCACCTTTAGAATAATTTTTCTTATGTTTTCTAATAGGACTCCTTTACCCGCAAAAAAGGCTCTATGTCTATTAGGGCCTTTATGTGATCAGGTTCTTTATGCTGTTTTATGATTAGGGTATTATGAGCAGTCATGCATATTAGTACCAAGGGCATAAATGCATTTGCCAAACAAACTAAAATAGCAGCAAAGGAGTTTAAATTAAAACACTCCTTTCACCCTGGATAATCTCATAAAATACCACCACCCAGGAAACTTATTGATTAAAGTTCTAAATTGGTTCTTATTTGGAAAGAGATCAGGGAAGGCCTTCTGCCTTTGTCACAGAAATTAGGGAGTAGTCTATTGAAGCAAGCATCAGAAAGACAGATATCATCTTTAAGATGAGCACTGGGGGCAGCTTTTTGGAATCGCTGAAAACCTAAACCTCCTTGCCTGTCAGGTTTTCTCCTCATGACCTTGTCATGGGTGGGATCTCGTGAGCTGGCCTTCTTGAAATCCCTGAAAACCTGATCCGCCTTGCCTGTCAGGTTTTCTCCCTCATGACCTTGTCATGGGTGGGATCTTGTGTGCCGGCTCCCGGCAATTTCCTCCTCCAGGAGATCCTCCCAACCCAGGGATTGAATCTGGGTCTCCTACATTGTAGGCAGACAACTTACCATCTGAGCCACTGTTATTCTCAATGGTGAAAAACTGAAAGCATTCTCCCTAAGTTCAGGAACAAGACAAGGATGTCCACTTTCACCACTTATTCAACATAGTTCTAGAAGTCCTAGCTACAGCAATCAGAGAAGGAAAATAAAAGGAATTCAGATCAGAAAAGAAGAAGTAAAGCTCTCACTGTTTGCAGATGACATGATATTGTAAATAGAAAACCCTAAAGATAGTATCCAAAAATTACTAGAGCTAACCAGTGATTTACCAAAATTGCAGGATACAAAATTAATACACAAAAATCACTGGCATTTCTGTATAGTAACAATGAAAAATCAGAAAGAAAAATTAAGGAATCAATCCCATTCACCATTGCAACAAAAAGAATTAAATATGTAGGAATAAACTTGCCTAAGGAGACAAAAGAACTGCACACAGAAGTTGCAGTTTCTTTTGAAAGAAAGATGACATAAACAAATGGAGAGATATTCCATGTTCCTGGGTAGGAAGAATCAATATTGTGAAAATGAATATACTACCAAATGCACTCTATAGATTGAATGCAATCTCTATCAAAATACCAATGGCATTTTTCAAAGAACTGGAACAAAAAATTGCACAATTCACATGGAATCACAAAAGACCACGAATAGACAAAGCAGTCTTGAGAAAGAAGAATGGAGCTGGAGGAATCAACCTTCCTGACTTCAGATTATACTACAAAGCTGCAGTCATCAAGACAGTATGGTACTGGCACAAAAACAGAAATATAGACCAATTGGCTAGAAAGCCCAGAAATAAACCCATGCACCTATGGGCACCTTATTTTTGACAAAGGAGGCCAGAATATACAATGGGGCAAAGACATCCTCTTCAGTAAATGGTGCTGGGAAAACTGGACAGCTATATGTAAAAGAATGAAATTAGAACACTTCCTAATGCTGTACACAAAAATAAACTCAAAATGGACTAAAGACCTAAAGGTAAGCCCAGAAACTATAGAACTCTTAGAGGAAAACATAGGCAAAACATTCAGTGACATGAATCAAAGGAAGATCCTCTATGACCCATCTCCTAGAGTAACAGAAATAAAAGTAAACAAGTGGGACGTGATTAAACTTAAAGGCTTTGCACAGCAAAGGATATTATAAGAAGGTGAAAAGACAACCCTCATGAAATAACAGCAAATGAAACAACTGACAATTAATGTCCAAAATATACCAGCAGCTCATACAACTCAATGCTCGGACAACAAACAACCCAATCAGAATGTGGGGAAAAGACCAAAACAGACATTTCTCCAAAAAAGACATACAGATGGCAAACAAACACATGAAAAAATGTTCAACATCGCTCATCTTAGAGAAATGCAAGTCAAAAGTTCAAGCAGATATCACCTCATACTGGTTAGAATGGCCAGCATCAGAAAGTCTACAAACAATGAATTCTGGAGAGGGTGTGCAGAAAAAGGAATGCTCTTACAGTGTTGGGAATTTAAATTTATACAGCCACTATGATAGAGGGTATGGAGAGTCCCTAGAAAACTAGGAATAAAATCACCATATGACCCAGCAATCCCTCTCCTAGGCATATACCCCGAGGAATCCAAAACTGAAAAAGACACATATATCCCATTGTTCATTGAAGCCCTGTTTACAATAGCTAGAACATGGAAGCAAGCTAGATGTGCATTGACAGATGAATGGATAAAGAAGTGGCGGTACATATACAGAATGGAATATTACTCAGCCATAAAAAGAAACTCATTTGAGTCAGTTCTGATGAGGTGGCTGAACCTAGAACCTATTATACAGAGTGAATAAAGTCAGAAAAAGAAAGATAAATATTGTATTCTAATGCATATATACGGAATCTAGAAAAATGGTACTGAAGAATTTATTTATAGGGCAGCAGTGGAGAAAAAAACATACAGAATAGACTTGTGGACATGGAGAGAGGGGAGGAGAGGGTGAGATGTATGGAAAGAGTAACATGGAAATTTACATTACCATATGTAAAATAGATAGCCAACTCAAATTTGCTGTATGGCTCAGGAAACTCGAACAGGGGCTGTGTATCAACCTGGAGGATTGGAATGGGGAGGGAGATGGGAGGGAGGTTCAAAGGGGAGGGGATACATGTATACCTATGGCTGATTCATGTTGAGGTTTGACAGAAAACAACAAAATTCTGTAAAGCAATTATCCTTCAATAAAAGAATAAAAAGATAAAAATGTAGTCTGTGGCATTAATAGCATACAGATTGGGAAAGGAATGGAGATATACACAAGCAAAATGTATACTATTGTAATTATGTCAGTGTTACCCTGAACTAGATTGTTATAAATTAAGATGTTAATTGTAATTCTAAGGCAACCAGTCCAATAATGGCTAAAAGATAAAAGGAATGAAAATAATACACTAGAATATATTCAGTACTAAAAAAGGAAATAAATTATGGGAAAATTAAAAAGACATAAGATATATGGAACATTAAGTATCCAAATGTCACAAATAAGTCTTCCCTTATCCATAACTACTTAGGATGTAAGTGGATTAGACTCTCTAATTAAAAGGCAGAGAATAGCAGAATGGATTTTTTAAAAATGGTGCAATTGAATACTGTCTGCAGATACTTTAGTTTTAAAGACACAAATGGCTTGAAAGTAGAAAGATAGTGTATCGAAACAGTACTCAGAAGAGAGCTGAAGTTCCTATACTAATATAATACAAAATAGACTGTGAGATAAAATTGCCAATAGAGAGAAAGAACATTATATAATGATGAAGTCATCAAACCATGGTTAAAAAAAAAATTAGCAGTTTAAGCTTATATGTATCTCACAATAGAGCTCTAAAACATATAAAGTAAAAACTGAAAGAATGGAAAGGAGAAATAGGTAATTCAGTCACAATAGTTAGATATGTCAATACCTTACTTTCAATATTGGAAAGAAAAAGTAGATAGAAGATCAGCAAGGAAATGGAAAACTTGAACATCCCTAATTATGAAGCAGACCTAATCATTACCTGTAGAACACTTCATGCAATCACATCAGAATATCCATTATTCTCAAGTGAACCTGGAATATTGTCCAAGATAGCTTATATCTTAGGTCATTAACATGTCTTAATAAATTTATAGAAGGATTTTAGTTGCACAAAATAAGTGTTACAAAATAAGTGTTGTAATTAAAATGAAATAAAATGTGAAATTTATAGCAGAAGGAAATTTTGAAAAAAAATGTGGAAATTAATCAACAACACCAAGTGATCAGTTTGTTAAAAAGGACACTGTAAGGGAATATAAAATGGTGCTTTTGCTGTGGAAAATAAGTTTGGCACTTCCTCAAAATCATAGAGTTACCTTATGATACAGAAATTCCACTCCTAGGTATATACCCAAGAGAAATGAAAACATATTTCCATACAGTACTTCAACATGACTGATTATAAGAGCATTATTCATAATAGTCAAAAATGAAAATGATGCAAATTTCATTTTTGGATGGACAAATAAAATGGATATGGACAAATAAATGAGGCATAAGCATACAATGGCATTTTATACAGCAATAAAATGAACTGATACATGCTGCAACATGAATAAATCTTGAAAACATGCTGACTGAAAGAAACCATTTATAACATGCATCATATGATTCTATTTATATCAAATAATTGGAATAGACAAATATGTAGAGATAGTAATCTATAGAGTTGTAATGGCTAGGATGTGGGAGGTGAGACAAATTAGAACTAACTGCTAATAGGCATTGCTTGGTTTTGAGGGTGAGGTTGTCAACAGAACTATTCTGGAATTAGTGGTGACACTTGGACATCCTAGTGAATGTCCCCAAAACCACAGAAATGATTAATTTTATGTCATGTAAAGTACATGTGAATTTTAAAATGCTGTAGGTGCCCCATATGGCCACAAGTTATATACAATCTTCCCACATGCAAAATACATTTACCCACCATAAAGGCCCACAAAAATTTCATCTCCATAAAGGAAAGAAATGGTATGGACCTAACAGAAAGAAAAGATATTAAAAGGAGGTGGCAAGAATACACAGAAGACCTGTACAAAAAAGATCTTAATGACCCAGAAAACCACGATGGTGTGATCACTGGACTAGAGTCAGACATCCTGGTATGTGAAGTCAAGTGGGCCTTAGGAAGCATTACTACGACCAAAGATAGTGGAGGTGATGGAATTCCAGCTTAGTATTTCATATCCTAAAAGATGGTGCTGTGAAAGCACTGCACTCAATATGCCAGCGAATTTGGAAAATTCAGTAGTGGCCACAGGACTGGAGAAGGCCCATTTTCATTCCAATCCCAAAGAAAGGCAGTGCCAAAGAATGTTCCAAACACTGCACAATTGCACTCATCTCACATGCTAGCAAGGTAATGATCTAAATTCTTTAAGCTAGGCTACAACAGTACATGAACTTAGAACTTCCAGATGAGCAAACTAGATTTAGAAAAGCCAGAGGAAGCAGAGATCAAATTCCCAACATCTGTTGGATCATAGAAAAAGCACGGGAATTCGATAAAACTATCTGCTTCATTGACTACACTAAAGCCTTTGACTATGTAAGTCACAACAAACTCTGGGAGATTCGTAAAGAGATAGGAATACCAGACCACCTTATCTGCCCCCTGAGAAACTTGTATGCAGGTTAAGAAGCAACAGTTAGAACTGGACATGGAGCAACAGACTGGTTCAAAATTGGGAAAGGAGTATGTCAAGGCTCTATATCATCACCCTGCTTATTTAACTTCTATGCAAAGCACATTATGTGAAATGCCAGGCTCAATGAAGCACAAGCTGGAATGAAGATTGCAGGGAGAAATATCAATGACCTCAGATATGCAGATGACACCATCCTTATGGCAGAAAGGAAATAGGAAGTAAAGAGCCTCTTGAAGAAAATGAAAGAGAAGAGTAAAAAAGCTGGATTAAAACTCAACCTTCAAAATACTAAGATAATGGCATCCTGTCCCATCACTTCATGGCAAATAGTTGGGGAAACAATGGAAACACTGACAGATTTTGTTTTCTTGAGCTCCAAAATCACTGCAGATGGTGACTGTAGCCTTGACGTTGAAAGACAGCTTGCCCCTTGGAAGTAAAGCTATGACAAACCTAGACAGCATATTAAAAAACAAAGACATCACTTTTCCAACAATGTGGACATCACTTTGTCCATATAGTCAAAGGTATGGTTTTTCCAGTAGTCATGTACAGATGTGAGAGTTGGACCAAAAGGAAGGCTGAGCACTATAGAAATGATGTTTTTTAATTTTGCTGGAGAAGACTCTTGAGAGTCCCTTCAATAACAAGGAGATCAAACCAGTCAATCCTAAAGGAAATCATCCCTGAATATTCATTGGAAGGTCTGATGCTGACGTTGAAGCTCTAATACTTTGCCCAAATGATGCAAAAAACTGACTCACTGGAAAATACCATGATGCTGAGAAACATTGAGGGCAGGAGAAGGGGGCAACGAAAGATGAAATCATTGGATGGCATCACCAAATCCATGGATATGAATTTGAGCAAAATCCGGGAGATAGTGAAGAACAGGGAAGCCTGGTGTGCTGTAATTGATGGGGTCACAAAGAGTTGGACATGACTTTGTGACTAAGGAACCTAGATGTCCATCAGCAGATGAATGGATATGGAAGTATGGTACACATTCACAATGAATATTACTCATGTATAAAAAGGAATGCATTTTAGTCAGTTCTAATGGGCTGGATGAAACTGGAGCCTATTATAGAGAGTAAGTCAGAAAGAGAAAGACAAATACTGTATATTAATGCACCTATATGGAATTTAGAAAGATGGTAACGATGATCCTATATGCATGGCATCGAAGGAGACACAGATGTAAATAACAAACTTTTGGACTGAGTGGAAGAAGGTGAAGGTGGGTGATTTGAGAGAATAGCATTGAAACATGTACATTACCATATGTAAAATAGATGACCAGTGCAAGTTCAATGCATGAAGAAGGAACCCAAAGCCAGTGCTCTGGGACAACTCAGAGGGATAAGGTGGGAGGGGGGCTTCAGGATGGGTGGACCTGTGGCTGCCTTATGTTGATGTATGGCAAAAGCATCACAATATTATAAAATAATTATCCTCCAATTAAATAAATTAATTTAAAAAAGACAAGAACATCAAGTCCCATAAAGTAACTATTGATAATTCCTAGCCTCTACTCAATATCCACTTACATTGTTCAAGCTGGTTTTAGAAAAGGCAGAGGAACCAGAGATCAAATTGCCAACATCCGCTGGATCATCGAAAAAGCAGGAGAGTCCCAGAAAAACATCTATTTCTGCTTTAGTGACTATGCCAAAGCCTTCAACTGTGTGAATCACAATAAACTGTGGAAAATTCTGAAAGAGATGGGAATACCAGACCACCTGACCTGCCTCTTGAGAAACCTGTATGCAGGTCAGGAAGCAACAGTGAGAACTGGACATGGAACAACAGACTGATTCCAAATAGGAAAAGGAGTACGTCAAGGCTGGATATTCTCACCCTGCTTATTTAACTTATATGCAGAGTACATCATGAGAAATGCTGGGCTAGAGGAAGCACAAGCTGGAATCAAGATTGCCGGCAGAAATATCAGTAACCTCAGATATGCAGATGACACCACCCTTATTGCAGAAAGTGAAGAAGAACTAAAGAGCCTCTTGATGAAAGTGAAAGAGGAGAGTGAAAAAGTTGGCTGAAAGCTCAACATTCAGAAAACTAAGATCATGGCATCCGGTCTCATCACTGCATGGCAAATGGATGGGGAAACAGTGGCTGATTTTATTTTTCTGGGCTCCAAAATCACTGCGGATGGTGACTGCAGCCATGAAATTAAAAGACTTTCCTTGGAAGGAAAGTTCTTACCAACCTAGATAGCATATTAAAAAGCAGAGACATTACTTTGCCAACAAAAGTTTGTCTAGTCAAGGCTATGGTTTTCCCAGTGGTCATGTATGGATGTGAGAGTTGGACTATAAAGAAAGCTGAGTGCTGAAGAATTGATGCTTTTGAACTATAGTGTTGGAGAAGACTCATGAGAGTCTCTTGGACTGCAAGGAGATCCAACCAGTCCATCCTAAAGGAGATCAGTTCTGGGTGTTCATTGGAAGGACTGATGTTGAAGCTGAAACTCCAGTATTTTGGCCACGTGATGCAAAGAGCTGACTCATTTGAAAAGACCCTGATGCTGGGAATGATTGAGGGCAGGAGGAGAAGGGGACGACAGAAGATGAGATGGTTGGATGGCATTACCGACCTGATGGACATGGGTTTGGGTGAACTCCGGGAGTTGTTGGTGGATAGGGAGGCCTGGTGTGCTGCGGTTCATAGGGTCACAGAGTTGGACATGACTAAGCGACTGAACTGAACTGAACTTGCATTGGAGGCATTAAATGGAATTCCTATTATTCAGGAATTCTTTGATAAAGGACTTATAATTCCTTGTGCCAATTGTTATAATAGGCTGATTTTACCAGCAAGAAAGTCAAATGAGGAAGATTGGAGGTTTGTTCAGGACCTGAGAGCCATAAATAGCATTGTGATCATTAGGCTGTAAATATCCCTCGCCACCCTGTGTTTCCTAATCCTCACACTCTACTCTCAGCCATTTCAGAAACTACCTGTTATTTCTCAGTAATAGAACTGTGTAGTACATTTTTTAGTACTACAGTGAAAGAAGAAAGCCAATACTATTTTGCCATTGTGTGGGAAGATCTTCAGTCTACCTGGATAGTTATGCCATAAGGCTATACTGAAGGTTCCACTTATTTTTCTCAAATACTTAAGCCTGATTTGGCTGCTCACTTCCCTAATGGCTCTGTTTTAATTCGGTATGTAAAGAATTTCCTTTTTTTTGTTCTAAAACTGAACAGGACTCTATCTGTCTGTTAGAACAATCAGCCTCTCAGGGCCATACAGTGTCCAAAGAAAGACTGCAATTCTGTTTACCAGTCGTGAAATATTTGGGTCATTTGATATCCAAGGGAGAATTGTTAATTGATTGTGAAAGAATTAAGGGAATTCTGGCTTTCTTGCTCCCTGAAACAAAGAAATAGCTGAGAGGATTTCTAGGTTTGACTGGATATTATAGGAATTGAGTACCTACTTCCCCCCTAATTTCTCAACTCCTCTGTCTATGCTTGTGTGTGTGCGTGCGCTTAGTCTATCAGTTGTGTCTGAGTCTTTGTGACCCCATGGAGTGTAGCCCACGAGGCTCCTCTGTCCATGGGGATTCTCCGGGCAAGAATACTGGAGTGAGTAACCATGCCCTCCTCCAGGGGATCTTCCCAATCCAGGGATTGAACCCAGGTTTCCTGCATTGCAGGCAGATTCTTTACCATCTGAGCCACCAGGGAAGCGTCTATGTGATACTTAAGTACAACCAATCAAGCCTAATTGAATGGACAATAGAAAAGAGAAATGGCTATAGATGTCTTAAAATTTTCATTGACTCAGGCTTGGACATTAGGCCTTCCTAACTATAAATTACCTTTTTTTCTCTTTGAACATGAAGATAAAGGAAATGCACTAGAGGTGTGTTAACTCAGAAATGTGGTGACCAGCATCAACCCGTAGGATAGTACAGCCACCACCTAGATTCAGGGAAAAGAACTCATATGTTGTTTGAAAGTTGTATTAACAACAGCTGTCTTGTTCAAAATTACTTAAGAGCTCATTTGACTGTCTATGTTCCACATTCAGTGAAATCTCCTTTAAACTCCCATTATACTCAGTGCTTTTCTGTGAGTACACTCACCTCTTTCAAGGTATTGTTGCTTTCTTTGCCTAATATTATTTTGGCTGAATGAGTTAATCTTAACCCCACAACTTTGCTTCCAGAACCACAGGAAGGAAACAGCCACAACTGCATTTTACTAATGGATTATCTTCTTACTCCTAGGAATGATTTACAAGAAATCCTATCAATAATGCTGACTTAATTTGGTTTACAGATGCATCTTACTTAAAGGATGAACAGGAACGTTACCAAGCTGGATATACAATAATGTCCATTTTTGACATAATGGAAGTTTTTACTTACCAGAACCAAAGTTGGCACAACAAGCTTAATTAATTGCTCTAATCAGGGCTTTCAACTAGGCAAAGATCAAATAGCAAATATTTACACTGATGCTTTTGGACTGGGTCAAGATTTTGGAATGCTCTAAAAGGAAAGAGGATTTCTTACTTTTCAGGGCAATTCATAAAAATATGGGAAATTAGTCTAAGAATTATTAGACTCCATAATTATCCAAACAATTGACCATTATCTAAATACCTGGACATTCCAAATCTGATTCAGTAGAGGCTAAAGGGAATCAATTTGCTGACTCAGCACCTAAACAGGCTGCTTTAAGTTCTATTTATCTCCAGCCCTGAGAATGTCCACTACTTAAACTTGACCCCAGTTTAACTGTTAATAAACTTCCCCTACAGGTTCAACAATTAGTCCCAGAAGACAAAAAACAAAAATGGAAGAAGAAAACAACATTTTAAAAAATTTATTTATTTTTAATTGAAGGATAATTGTTTTACAATATTGGTTTGATTTCTGCCATACATCAACATGAATTAGCCATACATGTACACATGTCCCTTCCCCCTCAAACCTCCCTCCCATATCCCACCCTTTCCCATGCCTCTATGTTTTTACAGAGTCATACAGCAAATTCCCTGAGTCATACAGCAAATTTCCATTGGCTATCTATTTTACATATGGTAGTGTATACGCTTGGTGCTATTTTCTCCAGTCATCTCACCCTCTCCTTCCTCCCCTGCTGCCCTTGTCAAAAACATCTATTCTTTGACACTCAGCCTTCTTTATGGTCCAGCTCTCACATCTGTACATGACTACTGGAAAAACCACTGGAATAGCTGAGTTGATTTACCTAATGCCTGAGGATGACCGCAATTCCTCAGGCACTTGTAACAGTAAATGGTTTACTTTCTCTCCATCTGTCTGTACTCTTGTTTTCACTGCCTTCAATTTCTTGGTAATTATGTTCTTGTCTGCATCTATGTTTTATAAATCTAAAATCATTCCACCCTTTGGTGAAAAGATAATATGGGCATTGTATGCCTCTGAAAGGTCTCATCCCATTAAGTGAATTGGAGCACATTTTACCAAAAGGAACACATGTCTTTCAATGATAGTTCCTAACTGAAAAGTAGCTGTTCTGATTTAAAAACTTGTACAGGTAAATTAGAAACCCCTATCATTTGAATGTACTGTTTACTTTGAGGGAGAGAGAAATGAATAAGGGTAGGATTAAGAATAAATAAAGTAGCCCCCATGTATCTAAGGGCTTTAGAAGTTTTCCATATGATTGTTATTTTAATTTCCCCCCCTAAGGTAGTTAGGAGAGGGAATGCCTTCTCATAATCCTCAGAGCACCCGTATTCTTTGTTAATTCTGCCTTGTTCTAAATCTTGTTTAAATTTGTGACAGTCTCTTTTAAAATGTCCAGGTTTTCCACAATAAAGGAGTTACCACACTCAGGTCTGGCGGCTTGCAACTGGAAAGTCAATACCCAAGAGGCAGTTACTGGTAGAAAGAAAAGTTGCTTTTAATGAGAATGCTGACAATCTGGAGAGAAGGCAGACTCTTGTCCTCTAAAAACTCCCAAGATTCTGCATGGCCATGAAAGGTTTTAAAGGGAAAAGGGCAAGTAATTCAGTTAATAACAGACAAAATGGGTCTGAGTCATGTCTGTCTCCCAATGCATGCAGGCTTGTTGGCTTCTCTTGATCTTCCTCTTTTTTTAATTAAAAAATATTATTTATTTTTTTAATTGGAGGATAATTGCTGTATTGTGGTGGGTTTTGCCATTTAGATGCTTTCTTGTTCACACAGTTCCCTTGGTATTTGAGAGGTTAAGGGAAGCTAGGGAAACAAACTGAGCATGTATTAATTACTTTTTCCTCATTTCTACTTCTTTGATCTATGAAAAGAACCAACATGTTAGGTGAAGTATTGTGTGATCAAAAGATATGAACCGTATGATAGGGCCAGAGGTGGGTAGAACGTGGTGGTGCCTGCTTTAAGATTAGTTACAATGTAGCTTTGTTAAAGGGACAGAACAAAGGGGCTTCTTACAGAGAGCTCTTTCAAGCAAAGAGCTCATTCTTGCCAAAAGCTGCATACAAATCCCCACTTGTCAGAACATCATTCCATTTTTGTGGGATTATGGGTGAAGGTGCATCTCTTCATGCTAACATAGGGTGCTGTATTCTTAGAGTGGAAGATGTCAGTGTGGTTCTGTAGCATCTCTTCACTGACAGTTTTAGTTTGTCCATTTACTTATATGGGCAGAACAAGGTAACAATTATTTTGACACCCACAAAGATATTTATCATGAGCAAAAGTGTTTTTTTTTTTTTTTGCAAAAGTGTTTTTTGTTTTGTTTTTCCTTTCCTATTTTTAATTGAAGTCTAATTTACAAAGTTGTGTTGGTTTCAAATGTAAAATGATTCAGTTATACATACATACATACATATATATATTCTTTTTCAGATTATTTTCTATTATAGATTATTACAAGATATTGAATATAGTTCCCTGTGCTATATACTAGGTCCTTGCCTACCTATTTTATGTATTATAGTGTGTATATGTTAATTGCAAACTCCTAAGTTATTGTCCCTACTTCTGACCTTTCCCGTTTGGTAACCATAGGTTTGTATTCTATGTCTGTGAGTATGTTTCTGTTCTGTAAATAAGTTCATTTATACCATTTTTAAAAAAGATTCCACATGTAGATGATATCATGATATTTGTCTTTGTCTTTCTGATTTACTTTGCTCAATATGATAATCTCTAGGTTCATCCATGTTGCTGAAAATGGCATCATTTCATTCTGTTTTCATTACTGTGTAATATGCCATTATGTGTGTGTGTATGTGTGTGTGTGTATCTCCCTATTTCTCTACCTATTTATCTGTTAATGGATATTTAGATTGCTTCCATGTCTTGGCTACTGTGACCCATGCCCCTTGCAGTGGAAATGCAGAGTCTTAACCACAGGACCATGAAGGAAGTCCTTGTGAGTAGTACTGAATGAACATTGGGTTTCAGGTATCTTTTTGAATTAGAATTTTCTCTGTATATATGGCCAGGGGTGGGATTGCAGGATCATGCAGTAACTCTATTTTTAGTTTTGAAAAGAACCTCCATATTGTTCTCCATAATGATTACACTGATTTACATCTCCATCAACAGTGTAGGAGAGTTCCTTTTTGTCTACAACCTATCCAGCATTTATTATTTGTAGACTTTTTAACAATGGCCATTCTGACTGTTGTGAGGTGATACCTACGAGCAATAGTATTAATCCCACTCAAGCAACAATATTAATCCTACTCTCTTAAGGATAATTCTTGGAATTGTGGTAGACATAGATTCAGGGCATCATCAAGATAGAGCATCTTCTGCCGTGGCTAAAGTCTGGCTATCATGCAGTTAGCTTTTTCCTTCTGGTGGCAGTAGTAGTATCTGTAAAACAACTCAAGAATGTGCATCAGATACTGAATCTGTGACTTTATTGCCTTATCATTAACTACTTGAGCTTGTTTTTTTCTGACTCACAGAGGCCTGGGAGATTTCAGCTTTTCTACAAACAAAAGGCAGGGAACATCAAAGGGGTCTTTGTACTTGGAGGGGAAACCTGAATGGTTCTGCTTGGTTCCAAAGGCAGGTGTGGTTGTTTTGAGACTGACTGAGATTTGGGCTAGGTAGTCTCAATGGACTGCTGAGCTGTCGTAACTGCATACTCATAATCTTAGCAGCTTTTTTCTTTTCTCTTTTGTGTAAAGTTTTGGAGAGTTTGTTGGCAACAGTGACAAGTGTATTAGTATACGTAGTAGCTCAATCAAGTCCATATCTTTTTACCAGTCATATCAATTAATCTATTCCTTCAAGGAAAATAGTGGATCATTCTGATGGTTTAGAAAACTCTTTGGGTGAGTGCCAGAATGCTGCTTGACTATATTTTCAAATCTTTTGGAATAATCAAGAAAAGTCTCTTCCGGCTTTTGTTTACAGTGATGGATTTTTGCCTAATCTATTTCCTTTGGAACGATTTCACATATAGATTAATATAGGTTGTGGGCAATTTCTCTGTATTTCTGGTGAAGGTTTATGAAAATAGTCTATAAGTGTCTTCTAACCCACCTCTTGAAGCCATTATTTTGCATTTTATTATTTTATTATTTTGCATTTCAGAGACTAGTAATTGTATAAGATGTTACAAGTCTGAATATCCAGGCTCATAAGTTATTAATGTTCAGTTCAGTTCAGTTCAGTAGCTCAGTCGTGTCCGACGCTTTGCGACCCCATGTATCGCAGCACGCCGGGCCTCCCTGTCCAGCAACAACTCCCGGAGTTTACTCAAACTCATGCCCATCGAGTCGGTGATGCCATCCAGCCATCTCATCCTTTGTCGTCCCCTTCTCCTCCTGCCCCCAATCCCTCCCTGCATCAGGGTCTTTTCCAATGAGTCAACTCTTCGCATGAGGTGGCCAAAGTATTAAGAGTTTCAGCTTCAGCATCAACCCTTCCAGTGAACACCCAGGACTGATCTCCTTTAGGATGGACTGGTTGGATCTCCTTGCAGTCCAAGGGACTCTCAAGAGTCTTCTCCAACACCACAGTTCAAAAGCATCAATTTTTCAGCACTCAGCTGTCTTCACAGTCCAACTCTCACATCCATACATGACCACTGGAAAAACCGTAGCCTTGACTAGACAGACCTTTGTTGGCAAAGTAATGTCCCTTTTTAATATGCTATCTAGGTTGGTCATAACTTTTCTTCCAAGGAGTAAGCGTCTTTTAATTTCATGGCTTCAGTCACCATCCGCAGTGATTTTGGAGCCCAAAAAAAAGTAAAGTCTGACACTGTTTCTACTGTCTCCCCATCTATTTCCCATGAGGTGATGGGACCAGATGCCATGATCTTAGTTTTCCGAATGTTAAGCTTTAAGCCAACTTTTTCACTCTCCTCTTTCACTTTTATCAAGAGACTTTTCAGTTCCTCTTCACCCTCTGCCATAAGGGTGGTGTCATCTGCATATCTGAGGTTATTGATATTTCTGCCAGCAATCTTGATTCTAGCTTGTGCTTCTTCCAGCCCAGCATATCTTATGATGTACTCTGCATACAAGTTAAATAAGCAGGGGGACAATATACAGCCTTGACATACTCCTTTTCCTATTTGGAAGCAGTCTGTTGTTCCATGTCCAGTTCTAACTGTTGCTTCCTGACCTGCATATAGGCTTCTCAAGAGGCAGGTCAGGTGGTCTGGTATTCCCATCTCTTTCAGAATTTTCCACTTTTTATTGTGATCCACACAGTCGAAGGCTTTGGCATAGTCAATAAAGCAGAAATAGATGTTTTTCTGGAACTCTCTTGCTTTTTTGATGATCCAGCAGATATTGGCAATTTGATCTCTGGTTCCTGTGCCTTTTCTAAAACCAGCTTGAACATCTGGAAGTTCTCGGTTCACGTATTGCTGAAGCCTGGCTTGGAGAATTTTGAGCATTACTTTACTAGCATGTGAGATGAGTGCAATTGTGCGGTAGTTTGAGTATTCTTTGGCATTGCCTTTCTTAGGGATTGGAATGACAACTGACCTTTTCCAGTCCTGTGGTCACTGCTGAGTTTTCCAAATTTGCTGTCATATTGAGTGCAGCACTTTCACAGTATCATCTTTCAGGATTTGAAATAGCTCAACTGGAATTCCATCACCTCCTCTAGCTTTGTTAGTAGTGATGCTTTCTAAGGCCCACTTGACTTCACATTCCAGGATGGCTGGTTCTAGGTGAGTGATCACGCCATTGTGATTATCTGGGTAGTGAAGATCTTTTTTGTACAGTTCTTCTGTGTATTCTTGCCACCTCTTAATATCTTCTGCTTCTGTTAGGTCCATACCATTTCTGTCCTTTATCGAACCGATCTTTGCCTGAAATGTTCCCTTGGTATCTCTAACTTTCTTGAAGAGATCTCTAGTCTTTCTGTTTCTGTTGTTTCCTCTATTTCTTTGCAATGATTGCTGAGAAAGGCTTTCTTATCTCTCCTGGCTATTCTTTGGAACTCTGCATTCAAATGGGAATATCTTTCCTTTTCCCTTTTGCTTTTTGCTTCTCTTCTTTTCACAGCTATTTGTAAGGCCTCCTCAGATAAAACATTTTGCCTTTTTGCATTTCTTTTCCATGGGGATGGTCTTGATCCCTGTCTCCTGTACAGTGTCATGAACCTCTGTCCATAGTTCATCAGGCTCTCTGTCTATCAGATCTAGTCCCTTAAATCTATTTCTCACTTCCACTGTATATTCATAAGGGATTTGATTTAGGTCATACCTGAATGGTCCAGTGGTTATCCCTACTCTCTTCAGTTTAAGTCTGAATTTGGCAATAAGGAGTTCATGATCTGAGCCACAGTTAGCTCCTGGTGGTGTTTTTGCTGACTATATAGCGTTTCTCCATCTTTGGCTGTAAAGAATATAATCAATCTGATTTCGGTGTTGACCATCTGGTGATGTCCATGTGTAGAGTCTTCTCTTGTGTTGTTGAAAGAGGGTGTTTGCTATGACCAGTGTGTTCTCTTGGCAAAACTCTATTACTCTTTGCCCTGCTTCATTCCATACTCCAAGGCCTGATTTGCCTGTTACTCCAGGTGTTTCTTGACATCTTACTTTTGCATTCCAGTCCCCTATAATAAAAAGGACATCTTTTTTGGGTGTTAGTTCTAAATGGTCTTGTCGGTCTTCATAGAACTGTTCAACTTCAGCTTCTTCAGTGTTACTAGTTGGTGCATAGGCTTGGATTACCGTGATATTGAATGGTTTGCCTTCGAAACAAACAGAGATCATTCTGTCGTTTTTGAGATTGCATTCAAGTACTGCATTTCGGACTCTTTTGTTGACTATGATGGCTACTCCATTTCTTCTAAGGGTTTCCTGCCCACAGTAGTAGATATAATGGTCATCTGAGTTAAATTCACCCATTCCAGTCCATTTAAGTTCGCTGATTCCTAGAATGTCGACATTCACTCTTGCCATCTCCTGTTTGACCACTTCCAATTTGCCTTGATTCATGGACCTAACATTCCAGGTTCCTATGCAATATTGCTCTTTACAGCATCAGACCTTGCTTCTATCACCAGTCCCATCCACAGCTGGGTATTGTTTTTGCTTTGGCTCCATCCCTTCATTCTTTCTGGAATTATTTCTCCACTGATCTCCAGTAGCATATTGGGCCCCTACTGACCTGGGGAGTTCCTCTTTCAGTATCCTATCATTTTGCCTTCTCATACTCTTCATGGGCTTCTCATGAAACGGAGAGGAGCTACCCCACCTCCGAGGTCAGGGATGGCGGCCAAGAGGAGCTACCACACGCCCGAGGGCAGGGCGGCGGCCAAGAGGAGCAACCCCACCTCCAAGGAGCAGCTGCTGCCGGGCCCAGGACAGCTGAGAGGAGGTACTTCACGTTCAAGTTCAGGAGGGGCGGCCGTGAGAAGATAACCCTCCTCCAAGGTGAGGAGCAGCCGTGAAGAGATACCCCACGTCCGAGGTGAGAGGAACCCAAGTAAGACGGTAGGTGTTGTGAGAGGGCATCAGAGGGCAGACACACTAAAACCATAATCACAGAAAACTAGCCAATCTGATCACAGGACCACAGTCACGTCTAACTCAATGAAACTAATCCATGCCATGTGGGGCCACCCGAGATGGTCGGGTCATGGTGGAGAGGTCTGACAGAATGTGGTCCACTGGAGAAGGGAATGGCAAACCACTTTAGTTGTTACTGTAAGGTCATATTATTTAACAAACTTCAAAGGATCCTGTAAAGGATATGGAAAATCCTCAGTTAAGTTCTTAACTTCTGTCTCAGTCCAAGGGATATAGATAAGAGCAAGCTCCCCCTTACTTGTATCTTTCTCCTTAAAGGGGGCAGCTATTTTTTAGGGCTGTCTTTATCCTTTCCCTTAGACTCAATAAGTTCTTCCTTTTAAATTGAAGGTGGAAGAGCAGGAAGGTCAGGACAAGGAAGTTCAAAAAGAAGAGAATTCAAAGAACCAGACAGAAGAGGAAAGAGAGTGGGAGAATAAGCAATGGTTTCTGAGTTCCTTTCTTATTAGGCCACTGTCTAATAATTTTTGGTTTGTCTCTTGCAGTGAGACCATTTTATCATTCTCTCACTTTGAGGCTTTCAAAGTGATTAAATACCAATTAAAATACTTCCTATTCTGGCCATTTGATCATATAGCTGGATTTTTCTAATTGAGCTTGCAAATAAATCCACTTAGGTAAATCTAAAGTGCCCCACCTTGGCCAACTCAGGGGCAAATTATATTTGGTCAGACCTTACCATTTGGTTAAATACTTGAAGGTGTCAATTCCATTGATGTTATGCATGAACCCGACTGGGTTTCCCATAGGTGCCTGTTTGTTTGGGAGTTGTTTGGCCTTTGAGACACAGCTTCCCACTATTAGTTTGGTGGCCTATTTCAGATATGAGATATGAGCTGAATAAACTTTCTGAGGGTGATATGTTTAATTGGATGTGTGCTACTTCTTAGTCTAGCTCCTCAAGGAGTTACCCTTCAATCAGTTCAATTCTTTTATGTGTTTTGGTTTTTCCCTCTGACAATCTAAAACTGCCATGGATGCTTACAGCACTAGGTGATTAGCCTCTGTCATACTCCCTGGAAGGGCAGTATTTACTTAATGAGTGTAGTGAGACTCCTTGTGGGACCACTAAACATCACAAGGATTAATCCTCAGATACTTGGGTTGGTTCTTAATCACCTCAAGATGTCTTGTCGCTGGAAGGAGCGAATGTCCCTTGTTCTTTGAAGCTGAATAATTCAGTCTCTCCTTTCACTAGCAAATGGTTTGTTTAGGCCATATATCAACTTGCTTTTCTAAAGTTAAGCCAAATTTAACTAAAACCAACAACCTATGTTTCCCTGGACTACCTGCCCAGATCCCCGTTGGTCCATACCTAAGAAAATGCACCAATGCCTCTTAAGACTCCAAGTCTTAATTTTAAACAGCTCAAATAAAAATTTTAGGATCACTCAAACAGTGAGATCAAAATATTAGGAGAAGCCAGTGAGTCTCAAAGGGCCCATGTTGGTATAAAGAGCCAGTTAGGGGTATCTTCCAGGTGTTCTCTGGTGGGTGTTTCTGATATCCTGACAGGAATGCCGTGCAAATGTCAGTGAAAAAGTAATCAATATTCCATGTATGGAAGAAGTGAAAAATTTTATTTATGCCAGCCTGAGAAGTATAACTTAGGAGATAGTCTTTCAGAGCATTCTGAAAACTGTTCTACCTGTTAAGAAGTCAAAGCACAGTTACATAGTTTTTTTGAGATAGAAGGTTATATATCACATGGCATATTGACAGTTTACACAATAAAGATCTGCATGAACAAAGTAGTGGGTTATCATGACTCCTTATATATTGTCTTCTAAACAGTTATCTTGTTAGTATTAGGAGAGTATTGCTGTATATAGTTGAGCAGGTATTTCTGCCTTTGGGAAGGTCTGGTCAATGCATAATGCAGATACAAAATGCTTAGAAGGGAGAGACGAGGCAAAAGGGCAGTTAAAAAATTTGTTTAAATTTTCCTTGACTTTCTTTAAAATATGAATTTTTATTTCACCAGAACTAAGTAAACTAAACAGGCAAACAAAATCAGCAGTTACCTAGGCCATTCCCTCACAGGCTTTTCTATTTTCTCCTCTAGACCCAAAGCACAAAACACTGCACCACTTTAGTCTGCACACTGCACCACTTTAGTCTGCTGCTGCAAATCTGAGGTTTGTTTATTTATTTTTTTTAATGTATGTTCTCATTTATTTATTTATTTATTTTTAAAATCTGAGGTTTAAACTGGTCATGCTGGATTCATCTGAACAGAACCTGGGGTGAGGGATTTGCTATCTATCCCATCCAATTTTTCACACCACCTCCCCATACACACTCTAGCAGGTGAAGGCACAGAGATTTAGAAACCTCTTTGTTCCATAGAAGCTTCCTGAGACTCAGTCACTTCCAGCCCAAAGGCTTCCTCCTCTCCCTCAAGCAAAAGTAAATCAAGAGACCCTGGGTTCATTATTAATTCTGATGCAAATTCAGCTTAGCTGGGAAAAGAAGGGATTGAACCAAGGAAACTTCAAAAACATCAGCAGTATTGTCCAGGAGTAAAATGTAACCCTACTAGTGAGACAGGAATCCGAGTTCTTGTCCACAGAGCCGAACTGGAATCCATGAACATGTAAACACTCATGGTAGCAAGCAAATAGGATTTATTAAACAGGAGGAAAGTATAAAGCTCTCAGCATAGACACTGAGAGGGGGTAAAGAGTCCCCCCAAGGCGGGACCTAACAGCAGTTTTTATATCCTTTTGAACCAATCAATTTAAAGGTCAAGATGCTTAACATCTTTATGGCTTCTCTTGATCCTTGGATTAAGTCATCTCCCTTTTTCATGACCCCTGGCCATTTTAGGACCAGATGTATGGGCTTAAGATTAATGATTACCAGTGGTTTTTCCCTCAGGCAAATGGAACAGAATTTAATTACTGCTCTTCCATGGATATTCTGCAAGTTATACAAAATATCCTTACAGTTTGTTTTATACCTGATAAAAACTTTATGAATTTAGTACATGCACCATATAGTTTCAGAGCTTTTACTCTTTTTTAGACATTTTATTTTGTACTGGGATATTCCCATGTAGCTCAGTGGTAAAGAATCCACCTGCCAATGCAGGAGACACAGGAGATGCAAGTTTGATCCCTGAGTCAAGAAGATCCCCTGGAGTAGGAAATGTCAACCCAGTCCAGTACCCTTGCCTTGAGAATTCCATGGACGGAGGAGTCTGGTGAACTGCAGTTCAAGTGGTCACAGAGTAAGATACAGTTGAGCAACTGAGCATGTGTGCACTCTAGGCAATTAAGAATGATGTAACAGTTTCCAGTGAACACTGAAGGAACTCAGCCATGCATGTATGTGTATCTATTCTCCTCTAAACTTCCCTCCCATCCAGGCTGCCAGACAACATTGAGCAGAGTTCCATGTGCTACATAGTATGTCCTTGTTGGTTACCCATTTTGAATATAACAGTGTGTACATTGTTGTTGTTCAGTCACTCAGTCGTGTCTGACTCTTTGTGACCCTGTGGACTGCAGCATACCAGCCTTCCCTGTCCTTCACAATCTCCCAAACTTACTGAAACTCATGTTCATTGAATCAGCAATGCCATCCAACCATCTCCTCTGTTGTCCCCTTTTCCTCCTGCCTCCAGTCTTTCCCAGCATCAGGGTCTTTTCCAAAGAGTTAACTCTTCGCATCAGATGGCCAAAATATTGGAGTTTCAGCTCAACATCAGTCTATCTAATGAATATTTAGGGTTGATTTCCTTTAGGATTTACTGGTTTGATCTCCTTGCTGTCCAAGGGACTCTCAAGAGTCTTTTCCAACACCACAGTTCAAAAGCATCAGTTCCTTGGTGCTCAGACTTCTTTATCCAACTCTCACATCTGTACATGACTACTGGAAAAACGGCAGCTTTGACTATATGGACCTTTGTCGGCAAAGAGATGTCTCTGGCACTTGTCTCATGCATCCAGCCTGGGCTGGTGATCTGTTTCACCCTAGATAATATACATGTTTTGATGCTGTTTCCTCGAAACATCCCACCCTCGCCTTCTCCCACAGATTCCAAAATTCTGTTCTGTACATCTGTGTCTCTTTTTCTGTTTTGCATATAGGGTTATTGTTACCATCTTTCTAAATTCCATATATATGCATTAGTATGCTATATTGGTCTTTATCTTTCTGGCTTACTTCACTCTGTATAATGGGCTTCAGTTTCATCCATCTCATTAGAACTGATTCAAATGCACTGGGAAGACCCAGGGGAATCGGGTGGAGAGGGAGGTGGAAGGGGGGATCGGGATGGGGAATACATGTAAATCCATGGCTGATTCATGTCAATGTATGACAAAAACCACTACAATATTGTAAAGTAATTAGCCTCCAGCTAATAAATGAAAAAACAAAAAAAGAGGTGTCTCTGGTTTTTTTTTTTTAATATGCTGTCTAGGTTTGTCATAGCTTTTCTTCCATGGAGCAAGCACCTTTTAATTTCATGGCTGCAGTCACCATCTGCAGTGACTTTGGAGCCCAAGAAAATAAAGTCTGTCACAATTTCCATTCCCCCCCATCTATTTGCCATGAAGTGATGGGACCAGATGTCATGATTTTAGTTTTCTGAATGTTGAGTTTTAAACCAACTTTTTCACTCTCCTCTTTCATTTTCATCAAGAGGCTCTTTAGTTCCTCTTTGCTTTCTGCCATTAGGGTGGTGTCATCTGCCTATCTGAGGTTGTTGATATTTCTCTCGGCAATCTTGATTCCAGCTTGTGCTTCATTCAGCACAGATGTCCCATGAAGTACTCTGCATATAAATTAAATAAGCAGGATGACAATATACAGCCATGAACTACTCCCCAAATTTTGAACCAGTCCCTTGTTCCATGTCTGATTCTCACTGTTGCTTCTTGACCTGCACACAGGATTCTCAGGAGACAGGTCAGGTGGTCTGGTATTCCCATCTCTTTCAGAATTGTCCACAGTTTATTTTGATCCACACAGTCAAAGGCTTTAGCAATGTCTACCTGTCCATCTCAAATTCCCTAACTGTTCCTTCCTCCCCCGCCACCCATAGTGGTTTAGAGCTTTAAAATGAAACTGCTGGAGGGAGGGGACGGGGCCATGACACCTTATTTGAAAACACATATTATAAATCTGCATTAAAACACTACAAAACCTTACCAGCAGACACATATAGGAAGAAAATGGCGGCTATATGGACTCTAGAATCTCATTAAGTAGACCAATCTTCCAAAGTGCTCCCTGCCATTTTCTGTGGCACTTTCTGTAATGTGTTACCACTTTCTGTACAGTGGTAAGAGAAAAGAGCCCTCCTTGGGGAAGAGAAAGTTGCAGGCAGACTCTTGTGCTCCCTTAAAATGATCTCTGTGTTCTTAAGGTCATTAAATTGATGTTTGTTAGCTATAATAACTTGGGGATGAGGTGTGACCAGTGTGGCACAACTTTTCAACCTCTCCAGGGCCTCCATCCTTCTCAGCCTCAAGGTTCAATTCTTATTGCCCTCAGTGAGGTTATAAAGTGGCCAGAATAGAAATAAAACCTAGAAATGTAAAGTGTACTTCATTTCTATGGCAAAAATTGTGAAATGAGAGGAAAAAGAGTAAGGGGGAGAGTGTTAGGAGAGGAGGTTGCCTGATAAGGCTGGGACTTGTAGGGTCTGTAGAAAGTTATATAGATGTCTGTGTATAGTTATTGGTAGGGCTGGTGGGAAGGGAAGGGTGTTCATACTAAGAATGTTTTTTCTTCCCTGCTTTCTTATTTCCTTTCTGCCCTTTGAGCTTCGTTCCCTCTACTCTCACTCCTGTCCCTACTTCCTCCTTGAGCCTAGGGCCGATTCAGGTTCCCCATTAAGGATCCCTGATACATTCATGGATTGGGGGAAGAAAAGCTGAAAGATTCACTCAGGAGGTTTTCCCACTGTTTTTTATTTGTTCTGAATAAGAGCACCCTCTGGAAGGGGATGGAAGGAAGTCCTGGGAATCTGATCTTGCTCCTTCTTAGGGACTACAAGAAGGAGAAAAGCTTTCAAAGTACATGGGCAGGAACTGGAGGTAGAGTGAAAAATGAAATAATTCCTGCCATAGCAGTAAACAAGGATGTCACAGTCTCCAGCAAATGCAGCCACCACAGATGGTGAGCCTGGTGAGTCCTGAGGGAACTCAGGAAGGAAAAAATACCTGCCATCTAGCAGCAATCGGACTGCAGCCACTTGCTACAGGGAGCCCTGAGGAAACTCAGGATGTGTAAACACAGGACTCAGGCTCCAGATAGGTGATGTGCATATCAAAGGAATGATTTCCATGAGCCCAGACACTTATCTTTCCATACATAGAAAAGCACTAAATTCCTTGGTGGTTTAGTCGCTAAGTTGTGTCCGACTCTTGTAACCCCATGGACTGTAGCCTGCCAGGCTCCTCTGTCCATGAGATTCTCCAGGCAAGAATATTGGAGTGGGTTGCTATTTCCTTCTCCAGGGGATCTTCCCAACCCAGTAATCGAACCCAGGTCTCCTGCGTTGCAGGCAGATTCTTTATTGACTGAGCTACAAGCTATGAGGGAAGCCCTTTGGTGTATCTGGTTTTCTTTAATAATGTTTTGTTGTTCAGACTACCTGCCCTTTGTTGTAAAATTTCCATATAACCTGACCCCACCCCTTGTCTCTTCAGAGCAGTTTCTCAGAGCTATCTGAAACTTGGTCTCCCAGACTGCAGTCCTCATTTTGCCCCAAATAGAACTCTCATGTTGTGCAAAATTTTGTTTTCAACCATTATGGCAACCAATGAAGTGACCCAAAGTGGACTTCCCTCTCACCTGAACGCCACAAGGAACCAGAGCCTTGGTACCAGCCCTCTTCCATCTCCTTGGGGATTCCAGACAAGCTGAGTAAGTTTCCCCTGGTTCTCAGATCTCTTGTATTGTTTGGTGATCCTGAGTTTTATTGGGCAGTGTATAGCACGTACTTTTCCGCTCCAAGTTGAAAGATACTGGAAACCCAGCTGAGAGATACCAGGGAATGCCTGCCCAGATGAAGATACTGGGAGTGAGGGCTGGTTGAAAGACAGCAGTGTTTGGCTCCATTGTAGGAGACTGAGTGGTCTTGGCTGAGTGCTTAGATAAACCGATCTGATGCTTTCCCTCAATTCTGCTGCCTTAATAGAAATTGTGGGGATAAAAGTGAAGATAATTACGATGGTATGATCACTCACCTAAAGCCAGACATCCTGGAATGTGAAGTCAAGTGGGCCTTAGGAAGCATCACTATGAACAAAGCTAATGGAGGTGATGGAATTCCAGCAGAGCTATTTCAAATCCTAAAAGATGATGCTGTGAAAGTGTTCACTCAATATGCCAGCAAATTTGGAAAACTTAGCATTGGCCACAGGATTGGGAAAGGTCAGTTTTCATTCCAATCCCAAAGAAATGCAATGCCAAAGAATGCTCAAACTACTGCACAGTTGCACTCACCTCACATACTAGCAAAGTAATGCTGAAAATTCTCCAAGCAAGGATTCAGCAGTACATGAACCATGAACTTCGAGATGTTCAAGCTGGATTTAGAAAAGGCAAAGGAACCAGAGATCAAATTGGCAACATTCGTTGGATCATCGAAAAAGGAAGAGAGTTCCAGAAAAACATCTGTTTCTGCTTTATTGACTGTGCCAAAACCTTTGACTGTGTGGATCACAAGAAACTGTGGAAAATTCTTCAAGAGATGGGAATGCCAGACAACCTGACCTGCCTCCTCAGAAGTCTGTATGTAGGTCAAGAAGCAACAATAAGAACCGGATATAGAACAACAGACTGGTTCCAAATTGGGAAAGGAGTACGTCAAGGCTGTATAATGTCATCCTGCTTATTTACCTTATATGCAGAGTACATCATGAGAAACACTGGGCTGGATGAATCACAAGTTGAAATCAAGATTTCTGGGAGAAATATCAATAAGCTCAGATATGCAGATGACACCACCCTTATGGCAGAAAGTGAAGAAGAACTTAAGAGCCCCTTGATGAAAAAGAGGAGAGTGAAAAGGTTGGCCTAAAACTCAACATTCAGAAAACTAAGATCATGGCATCCGATCCCATCACTTCATGGCAAATAGATGGGGAAACAGTGGAAACAGTGACAGACTGTTTTTTTGGGCTCCAAAATCACTGCAGATGGTGACTGCAGCCATGAAATTAAAAGACGCTTGCTCCTTGGAAGAAAAGTAATGACCAACCTAGACAGTATATTAAAAAGCAGAGACATTACTTGGCCAGCAAAGGTCCATCTAGTCAACTATGGTTTTTCCAGTAGTCATGTGTGGATGTGAGAGTTGGACTATAAAGAAAGCTGAGTGCTGAATAATTGATATTTTTGAACTGTGGTGTTGGAGAAGACTCTTGAGAGTCCCTTGGACTGCAAAGAGATCCAACCAGTCTATCCTAAAGGAAAGTAGTCCTGACTATTCATTGGAAAGACTGATGCTGAAGCAGAAAGTCCAATATTTTGGCCTCCTGATGCGAAGAGCTGACTCATTTGAAAAGACCCTGATATTAGGAAAGATTGAAGGTGGGAGGAGAAGGGGACGACAGAGGATGAGATGGTTGGATGGCATCCCTGACCCAATGGACATGAGTTTGAGTAGGCTCCGGGAGTTGGTGATGGACAGGGAAGCCCGGTGTGCTGCAGTCCATGGGGTAGCAAAGAATTGGACACGATTGTGCAACTGAACTGAACTGAACTGAAAAGTGAAGATGTTACATGAGAGCTTTGCTCTGAAGCAAAGGGGCAAGACTCCTCCTGGCTGGTTACAGCTTTCTCAGATGATTGAGAAATTTACAGGGATGATGGAGGAGAGTCCTTATAATGTGCATTGGTCCCATAGGGAAACCCACTCATTAGATAAATCACTTGCTTGCCAGGAATCTAAAATAAGAACTGGCCATTTAACGATCCAAGAAACCTCAGTGATTTTAGACTGCTAAAGGGAGAAAACTAAGACACATAAGAAAGCTGAAACAATGCTGTTATGGTGCCTTAGAGGAGTTAAGCTCACAGCAGCACATTGGCCCACCACACAACTTCATTTGTAAAGTTTATCCCTCACAAATTCAAGTAAAATGGGAAATAGAATCTCTCAAGTGGAGAAACAAGAAACATTATGAAATCAACCTCTGACTTAACACCTCAGTCAGATTCATGTACAATATATACAGAGCTCATACTTGCAAGTACCTACTTATTTGGGGAAAATATACTAAAGGAGATCTCAACTTAAAATGGCCAAGTTGGGATTCTTTTGCTATTTCAAAATTGATATTTTTGCACACACAATTAGAAACAGCTAGCCATAAGATCAAATAGACTAAATAGAATGCTTATTTTGATTGGCATTTAGAAGCATCTAGAGGAGGAAATGATAGGGTAAGTTCTTTGCAGGAAACCAACAAGAAATTGCTTGAAACTATATGAAGACTAAAAAAGATCACTAGCACTGTCTGTCCCTCTGCTTCTTCTATGTATCCTCTTCTATTTGAACTACCTGGCTCTGATGATCTCTTTTCCTCTTCCAACTCCTTTGCCTCCTGTTGCTCCCTTCCCCAGCAAGGGAAGATTAAAAAAAAAAAAAAAATCAGAAGTGATTACATCTCCCTTTAAGGTGAAACCTATTACAGGAAGAGGTAAACTGTCCTTGGTGCTTAAATACACACCCTGGACCCCAGCAGAACTTAGAGTCTTGGCTAAAGAATTTCCCCATCTGAGTCAAAATCCATTGGGATTTGCTAAGGATTTTGAATTAACTATCCAGACCTACAAACCCAGGTTTTTAGGTCACTATCAATTAGTATTTACTCATTTGGAAATTAAAGGATATTTTGCCCTAAAAATGAGGGAGCTCTTTTATTACCTACACAGTTAAGGTTAAAAAGTTGACTTGGTAAAAATATCATTTCAGAATTCTGACTTTAAACAAAGGCCTTCTAAGGGGAGCTTGCATTTCTCAGTGTCTTTGAGATGTAAATGACTTTCCTAGGACTTTCTTTGTATGTGTGCATTTGTATGTACATGTTTTGAAAACTTGACCTCTGCCATACTATTTTTGAAAGTAAACTCTCCAGAGTTTACTTAGGTTATATCCTCCATCACTCTCTAATGAAGAAACCTCTTGCATCTTAGTGGTTTGAATCACTATAGTATATATATAATGGTTTTATTAATGGCCACATGTTGGCAACACTAACAAATCAGTGAATTTAGAGCACTCTCATTGTAAACAGCTGTTTTATTGGCACCTATAAAAACAAAAATCAAATTACACTTTGAAAAAATATATCTAATGATTAACCTAGGAAATTCTTTAGTTAAAACAAGTAAGAAAAACTGGCTTGGGAAGCTTCCTTTGTGGTCTTTGCTTCCCCTCAGTGGGTCTTACAGATGCTAATAAGAGTATTAGAATAGTTAATGTTAACAGGAAAAACTTGTAAGGAAAGTCTAGATACTATTTCCAACAAGGTAGAAATTTTTTTTTAATTTATTTTAATTGGAGGTTTATTACTTTACAGTATTGTGGTGGTTTTTGCCATACATTCACATGAATCAGCCATGTGTGTACATGTGTCCCCCATCCTGAACTCCTCTCCCACTGCCCTCCCCATCCCATCCCTCAGGGTCATCCCAGTGCACCACCCTGAGCACCCTGTCTCATGCATCAAACCTGGACTGGTGATCTATTTCACATATGATAATATACATGTTTCAAAGCTATTCTCTCAAATCATCCCACCCTCACCTTCTCCCACAGAATCCTGAAGTCTGTTCTGTACATCTCTGTCTCTTTTGCTGTCTTACATATAGGGTCATTGTTACCATCTTTGAAATAAATTCCATATATATGCGCTAACATACTGTATTGGTGTTTGTCTTTCTGACGTACTTTGCTCTGTATAATAGGCTCCAGTTTCATCCACCTCATTAGAATTGATTCAAATGCATTCTTTTTAATAGCTAAGTAATATTCCACCATGTATATGTACCACAGCTTTCTTATCCATTCATCTGCCAATGGCCATCTAGGTTGCTTCCATGCCCTGGCTATTGTAAACAGTGCTGTGATGAACATTGGGGTACTGGTGTCCAAGGTAGAAATTTTTAAAGAATTATCTAGTGAATAATGAAATCTTTAGATGGTTATTTAAAATGAGACAAACAAAATGGACATTTATGTGATTAAAATAGAAGGTTTTAATATTACTACACTACTTAAAGTTAAATGGGCCGAAAGTGACTCCCTACTGGTCCCTAGCATTGAAAGCTAGACAAGAGCATTCTATTTATCCCAGTTTTAAAATATTTAAGAGGCTAAAAAAATTTACACTGAGATGCCTGACCAGCAATTATTTGGGGCAACAATTAGGCCAAAGAGCCTGAATTCCTTCGCTCAACACCCCTGTGGGGATCCTGGAGCCTTTTATATAAAAGTGAATAAAATGGGCAGGAAATGACATAAAGAAGAAAAAAGAAGTCTTAAGACTCCTCCTGTAAGATGAAAGCTTGTTGATAGTATCCTAATGAAGAGTAAAGTTAATGATATAAAAGTTGACAGAATTGAGATGAAAGTGTATAAAATTGGTAGACTTGAATGTACCTTAAATAAGATGATTACATCTCTTTTGTTTAATTATATTGTGGAATAGGCATGTTTCACTGGGGAATTCATCACCTGTGTGGTATTATAAAGAAAGCATGCAATTAAAGAATACATGCAGTTAAGCATATACTTTTCCAGAAGGTTTCTACCAGTCTCATGAAGTTTTTGCTAGTCATGAGGAATAGTCATCTCCATGAGGGATATTTAGTACTTTTCTATATATGCAGAGATACAAGAATTGGGTTCATAAAATCAGTTCCTGAAAATATCTAACTGAAAATCTGTCCTGCCAGTTTTTCCTTGAACACAAAGTACCGCATTTCTACTCTACACAATGAACTCCTTTCAGGGGGTGTTAGGATCAGCAGCTATAGCAGCACATGATTTAATCCTTGTCGAGGCAGATGACAAGTACCCATGGCAAGTGCCAATTTGTAGTTGACAGGGCCCCCTCTTGATCCTAAATTTGACCATACTTTGGGAGACATTTCATGACCATTTCAATTCCATGGTCCTAGGGAGTCTCATTCCTATGTTTGGCAATGGTTTTGCTGATAGTCCCCTCATTATGCTATTACTGGACTAGATCTTATCAACAGTAATCAAAGGGTTCTAGGCCAACCTGTCTTACTCAGTTTGTTATGGTCCAGAAAAAATTCCCTCTTGTTGTATCCATATCTAGAGTTATACTATTACAATCGTTGATCTAATATAAAACTGTTTTTGTAGGGGGCTCTGTCACACATTTGGTAATACAAGAAACAACAATCTTATAAAACTGACAAAGCTAGCAGTATTACTAAAGTCAAAGTAAGAATTAAGCCAAGAACTTCCATTAGGTGTTATTTAGTTGCTCAGTCATGTCTGACTGTTTGCAACCCCTTGGACTGCAGTATGCCAGGCTTCCCTCTCCTTCACTACCTTCCAGAGTTTGCTCAAACTCATGTCCATTGAATCGGTGATGTCATCAAACCATCTCATCCTCTGTCTCCCCCTTCTCCTCCTGCCTTCAGTCTTTCCCAGCATCAGGGTCTTTTCCAGTGAGTTGGCTCTTCACATCAGGTGGCCAAGTGTAGCTCAGTTTATACTCAGATCATCTAACTTTGTCTATTCTGTACCAATCTTTATCTTTCAGGGAAATTATACATCGGCATTGTTCATAAGGATCCCAGTCCAATTTCCCAGTGTCACTAGGCTGGTTATCCTTAGTATAATTTGATTGTTCTAAAATAAAGGAGGGCCTTAAATCTTAAATGACCACAGCCTGGTGTTAACCACATAAATCCATCCCATAATTGTGGGAGATTTTATTCCTTGGCTGAATTTGTGCTTGTTTCTCTGATTGATCTTGAGTAACTTAGAGGAAAAGTCATATTTATGGCCAGGGTCAGAGCAGGTATGTATTACATACAGGTAATTTGCCAGAACCTGCAATTTTATTGATTTTTAAAATTAGCATAGGATTGTGTCCATGATAGAAAACATTTGATCTATATGCAAATGTCCAAGAAGTCAAGAAAGCATTACAAACTAAACGATTATATGAATCAGGTCCAGCATGTTGGGTAAGCTATTTTCTGATGTTGTCTTCTTCTTGGCCTGTTTTAAATGTCATTTCCTTTGAGCATTGTTTCAAGGTGAGTTTGAGATCAGTAGTCCTCTCCATCGACCAGTCTGGTGCAGGGGTATTTAGAAGTGGCAATTAATCCAAAAGTCAGTTTCCCTTGTTTCACTGTACATGAGCTAGTTAAGAGTACATGAGAAAAAGTCCTTCCATCCAGATTGGAGACAGTATTTTAAATTGTGTCTTTTCCAGTATACATAATACCCTGCTTGCAGGTCGTGAGGCATCTGATCTTCATCCAGAGATTATTGAGATAAGCTTCAGAAACAAAACTTAGAGTGTCCTTTAAATAATTTAATTAACTTAAAGCACAACATCAAAGAACTATCTGTGAAATGAGTCAGTAAATACAGACCTCCATTAGTGTTCAGTTCAGTTCAGTTGCTCAGTCCTGTCCGACTCTTTGCAACTCCATGAATTGCAGCATGCCAGGCCTCCCTGTCCATCACGAACTCCCGGAGTTTACTCAAACTCATGTCCATCGAGTTGTTGATGCCATTCAGCCATCTCATCCTCTGTCGTCCCCTTCTCCTCCTGCCCCCAATCCCTCCCAGCATCAGGGTCTTTTCCATTCAGTCAGCTCTTTGCATAAGGTGGTCAAAGTATTGGAGTTTTAGCTTCAGCATCAGTCCTTCCAGTGCACACCCAGGACTGATCTCCTTTAGGATGGACTGGTTGGATCCCCTTGCAGTCCCGGGGACTCTCAAGAGTCTTCTCTAACACCACAGTTAATCTCCAACACCACAGTTCAAAAGCATCAATTCTTCGGCACTCAGCTTTCTTCACAGTCCAACGCTCACATCCATACATGACCACTGGAAAAACCGTAGTCTTAACTAGATGGACCTTTGTTGACAAAGTAATGTCTCTGCTTTTTAATATGCTATCTAGGTTGGTCAGAACTTTCCCTCCAAGGAGTAAGCGTCTTTTAATTTCATGGCTGCAATCACCATCTGCAGTGATTTTGGAGACCAAACAAAGTCTGACACTGTTTCCACTGTTTCCCCATCATTAGTGTAACTTATATTTAATGTTCATTGAAACATAATCTTTTTGTCTCTAAAATTTCTCTCATTTCTACCAAATATACCCAAATTAAAACTAAATTTTGGCAAATAAAAAAGTATGGTTTTAGTAAACTTGGCCTGATGATAATTTATATAACTATAATTGATCAAATAGGCTTTTTGCTTTGCTGAAACTTATAAAAAAATCATATTTACTTATTTATTTTTTGATTATTTGGCTGCAATGGGTCTTAGTTGCGTCATGTAGTATCTTTGATCTTCATTTGGACATGCAGAATCTTTAGTTGTGGCATGTGAACCCTTAGTTGCAGCACGTGGGATCTAGTTCCTTGACCAGGGATTGAACTTGGGTTCCCTGCATTGGGAGAACAGTCTTAACCTTTGGACCACCAGGGAAGTCCCTATTTGTTTATTTTTAATTTGAGGATAATTGGTTTACAATATTGTGTTGGTTTCTGCCATATAGCAAAATGAATCAGCCATAGGTATACGTATGTCCCCTCCCCCTTGAACCTCCCTCCCACCTCTCACACCATCCCAACCCTCTCGGTTGTCACAGAGCACCCATCTGAGCTCCCAGTACTATATAACAGCATCCCACTAGCTATCTATTTTACATATGGTAATATATATGTTTCACTCCTACTATTTCAATTCATCACACCCTTTCCTTCCCCTGCTGTGTCCACAAGTCTACATCTGCATCACATTTGCTACCCTGTAGATAGGTTCATCAGTGCCTTGTTTCTAGATTCCATATGTATGCATTAATATACCAAATTTGTTTTTCTCTTTTTTTTAAATTTTAATTGAAGACTAATTACTTTACAACATCATAGTGGTTTTTGCCATACATTTACATGAATCAGCCATGGGTGTACATGTGTCCCGCATCCTGAAACCCCCTCCCACCTCCTTCCCTATTCCATCCTTCAGGGTTGTCCCAGTGCACTGGCTTTGAGTGCCCTGTTTCATGCATCAAACTTGGACTAGTGATCTATTTCACATGTGGTAATATACATGTTTCAGTGCTATTCTCTCAAGTCATCCCACCCTCACTTTCTCCCACAGAGTCCAAAAGTCTCTTCTTTATATCTGTGTCTCTTTTGCTATCTCGCATATATAGGGACATCATTACCATCTTTCTAAATTCCATATATATGCATTATTATACTGTATTGATGTTTTTCTTCCTGACTTACTTCACTCTGTATAATAGGCTCTAGTTTCATTCACCTCATTAGAACTCATTCAAATGCGTTCTTTTTTAACAATAAATTTATTTTAATTGGAGGCTAATTACTTTACAATATTGTAGTGGTTTTTGCCATTCATTCACATGAATCAGCCATGTGTGTACATGTGTCCCCCATCCTGAACCCCCCTTCCACCTCCCTCCCCATCCCCTCCCTCAGGGTTGTCCCAGTGCACCGGCCCTGAGCACCCTGTCTCATGCATCGAACCTGGACTGGTGATCTGTTTCACATATGGTAATATACATGTTTCAATGCTATTCTCTCAAGTCATCCCACCCTCGCCTTCTCCCACAGAGTCCAAAAGTCTGTTCTTTACATCTGTGTCTATTTTGCTGTCTCACATATAGGGTCATCATTACCATCTTTCTAAATTCCATATATATATATGTGTTATTATACTGTATTGGTGTTTTTCTTTCTGACTTACTTCACTCTATATAATAGCTTCCAGATTCATCTACCTCATTAGAACTGATTCAAATGCATTCTTTTTAATAGCTGAGATTACTCAGCTATTGTGTATATGTAACACAGCTTTCTCATCCATTCATCTGCTGATGGGCATCTAGGTTGCTTCCATGTGCTAGCTATTGTAAAGAGTCCTGTGATGAACATTGGGGTACACATGTCTCTTTCAGTTCTGGTTTCCTTGGTGCATATGCCCAGCAGTGGGATTGCTGGGTCATGTATATGCCCTAATTTTTATGATTTCTTTTCTTCTACTAACCATGGGGTTCTTCATTACTTCTTTTTCTAGTTGTTTTAGATGTAAATTTGATTATTTATTTGATTTTTCTCTTGTTTCTTGAGGTAAGCTTGTATTGCTATGAACCTTCCCCTTAGCACTGATTTTACTGAATCCCATAGGTTTTGGGTTGTCATGTTTTCATTTTCATTTGTTTCTATGCATATTTTTATTTCTGTTTTTATTTCTTATGTGTTTTGTTGGTTATTCAGAAGCGTGTTGTTTAGCCTCCATATGTTTGTATTTTTAATAGTTTTTTCCCCATAGTTGACATCTAATTTTACTGCATTATGATCAGAAAAGATGCTTGAAATGCTTTCAATTTTTTTGAATTTACCAAGGCTATATCTATGGCCCAGGATCCTGGAGACTGTTCTGTGTGCACTTGAGCAAAAAGGTGAAATTCATTGTTTTGGGGTGAAATTTCCTATAGATATCAATTAGGTCTAACTGGTCCATTATATCATTCATCGTTTGTGTTTCCTTGCTAATCTTCTGTTTGGTTGATCTATCTATAGGTGTCAGTGGGGCATTAAAGTCTCCCACTATTATTGTGTTAGTGTTAATTTCCCCTTTCATACTTGTTAGCATTTGCCTTACATGTTGTGGTGCTCCTATGTTGGGTGCATATATATTTATAATTGTTGTATCTTCTTCTTGAATTGATCCTTTGATCATTATGTAGTGTCCTTGTCTCTTTTCACAGCCTTTATTTCAAAGTCTGTTTTATCTGATATGAGTATTGCTACTCCTGCTTTCTTTTGGTCTCCATTTGCATGAAATGTCTTTTTCCAGCCCTTCAATTTCAGTCTGTATGTGTCCCTTGGTTTGAGGTGGATCTCTTGTAGACAACATATATAGGGTTTTTGTTTCTGTATCCATTCAGCCAGTCTTTGTGTTTTGGTTGGGGCATTCAAACCATTTACATTTAAGGTAATTATTGATAAGTATGACCCCATTGCCATTTACTTTGTTGTTTTGGGTTTGAGTTTATAAACCTTTTCTGTGTTTTCTGTCTAGAGAAGATCCTTTAGCATTTCTTGAAGAGCTGGTTTGGTGGTGCTGAATTCTGTCAGCTTTTGCTTGTCTGTAAAGCTTTTGATTTCTCATTCATATTTGAATGAGATCCTTGCTGGGTATAGTAATCTGGGTTGTAGGTTTTTCTCTTTCATCACTCCAAGTATGTCTTGCCATTCCCTTCTGGCTTGAAGAGTTTTTATTGAAAGATCAGCTGTTATCCTTATGGGGATCCCCTTGTGTGTTATTTGTTGCTTTTCCCTTGATGCTTTTAATATTGCTCTTTGTATTTGATCTTTGTTAGTTTAATTAATATGTGTCTTTGGGTGTTTCCCCTTGGGTTTATCCTGTTTGGGACCCTCTGGGTTTCTTGAACTTAGGTGATTATTTCCTTCCCCATTTTAGGGAAGTTTTCAACTCTTATCTCCTCAAGTATTTTCTCATGGACTTTCTTTTTGTCTTCTTCTTCTGGGACTCCTATGATTGGAATGTTGGGGCGTTTCACATTGTCCCAGAGGTCTCTGAGGTTGTCCTCACTTCTTTCATTCTTTTCTCCTCTTTGCTTCATTTATTTCCACCATTCTATCTTCCACCTCACTTATCCTATCTTCTGCCTCAGTTATTCTACTGTTGGTTCCCTCCATAGTGCTTTTAATCTCAGTTATTGCATTATTCATTATTGATTGATCCTTTTTTTATTTTTTCTAAGAAAGTGAAGTCGCTCAGTCGTGTCTGACTCTTTGCGACCCCATGGACTGTAGCCTACCATGTTCCTCTGTCCATGGGATTTTCCAGGCAAGAATACTGGAATGGGTTGCCATTTCTTCTAAGTCCTTGTTAAACATTTCTTGCATCTTCTCAGTCCTTGTCTCTAGTCTATTTATCTGTAACTCCATTTTGTTTTCAAGATTTTGGATCATCTTTACTATCATTATTCTGAATTCTTTTTCATGTAGACTCCCTATCTCCTCCTCTTTTGTTTGGTTGGATTGACATTTTTCATGTTCCTTTACCTGCTCAATATTTCTCTGCCTTTTCATTTTGTTTAGATTGCTTTGCTTTGGGTGGCCATTTTCTAGGAGGGAAGTTTGTGGTTCCTCTTTATTGTGGAGCTTGATCTCTGTGGGTGGGGTTGAGCTATTGGCTTGTCAAGGTTACCTGGTTGGTGGAGCTTGCGTCTGTGTTCTGGTGGGTGGAGCTGGAGCTCTTCTCTTTGGAGTGCAATGAAGTGTCCAGCAATGAAGGTTTTTTGGGTGTCTATGGGTTTGTTGTGACTTTGGGTAGTCTGTATTTTAATATCAGGGCTATATTCCTGCATTGCTGGAGAATTAGCATCATATGTCTTGGTCTGGAACTTGTTGGCTCTTGGGTGGAGCTTGGTTTCAGTGTAGGTACACAGGCTTTTGGATGAGCTCTTGTCTATTAGTGTTCCCTGGTATCAGGAGTTCTCTAGTGTTCTCAAGTTTTGGATTTAAGCCTCTTGCCTATGGCTTTCAGTCTTATTCTTATGGTAGCCTCAAGCCTTCTCAATCCATACAGCATAGATGATAAAACATCTAGGTTAATGGTGTAAATATTCTCCACAGTAAAGGACACCCAGAGAGGTTCACAGAGTTATATGGAGAGGAGAAGAGGGAGGAGGGAGATAGAGGTGACCAGGAGGAGAAGAGGGGCAGTCAAAAGAGGAGAGACCAATCTAGCCAGTAATCAGTTCCCTAAGTGTTCTCCACAGCCTGGAACACCCAGAGAGATTCACAAAGTAGAGAAGAGAAAGGGGAGGGAGGAGGTAGATGTGAACTGGAGGAGAAAAGGGAAAGTCAAAAGGGGAGAGCAATCAAGCCAGTAATCACACTCCTAAGTGAAAATGGATATTGAAAATTAAATTCTTAAAGGTACAAAATTGATAACAAATACCAAAAAGCAAAGCTTAAAAATCTAGAGTAGAGGTTAGACTCTCAAAAATACAATATTAAAAATACAAAACAAAATCAATCAAAACTTATAAAAAATAGGGACTTCCCTGGTGGTCCAGTGGCTAAGACTCCAAGGTCCCAATGCAGTGGGCCTGTGTTCAATCCTTGGTAAGGGAATTAAATCCCACATTCTGCAACTAAAGACCTGGTGCAGCCAAAATAAATGAATATTTAAAAATAAAAATTATATATATATATATGAAATTTGCTTTAAAAATTTGATCTTTGTTTTGTAGATTTGCAGTAGGCTATAAAAATGAAAATTAAAGGAGCAATAAAGAACTTAAAAAAATTAAAAGATGATTATATTAAAATATATCTAAGAATTTCTCTGGAGCTATTGTGGGCAGTCTGGTCAGTTCAGTTTCAGATAACTCCTTGTTCCAGCTTGTACTTCTTCTCAAGGTCTGTAGGCCCCTTCCAGTCCTTAGTTAATGTTATCTACAGGGTTTTAATCTGTTGCACCTGTCACCTCCAGAGCGGTTCCCTCTTCTTTGTTTATTTCAGCTTCCTCTGTTTGCAAGTCTCTTCAGTGTCTAATATTCTGCCCTCACACAAAGGGACAAAGGTGGTCACTTATTTAGGCTCACTGGGTCAGTTGTGTTGTGGGGTGGGAGGAACACAGCAAACAAGTACCACTGGCGTGTGTGCAGAGTGCTCACAGTGTATGGACCACACTGGGTTTGCCCCAGCTCATGGTCACATGTGCTTTCCAGGTCTACACTGCTTAGGCTCCAGGTTGCTCTGCGGGAGTACTGTCCAAAGCAGGCCCTACTGTTCGTGCACTTCCCATGTCTTAGCTGCTCAGATTCAGGTTCTCAGGTACTCTGCAAGGGCACAGATTCAGTTGGGCCTGTGTTTTTTGCCCTCCTCAGGTTCGAGCAGCTCAGGTGTGCTCAGCTCGAGCAGCAGAGTGGTGAGCACACTGTCCCAGGTGGGCCGTGTATCTTAATCACCTCCCCGGTCCTGGCCTCTCGGTTTCCCGGGTGCACCTTGAGAGGACCGTCTCAGGTGTGCTGTGTGTCTCCTCTGGGGAGCTGATCTCAGGCTGCGACCCTCATGGCAGATGTCAACCATCCAGGATCCCAGAAGGACGTGGTTAGCAACTGGGATGCTCCTCACAGTTTGGTGGAGGATGCCAGTCTCTGGGGCTGAGATTGCCCCTTGCCTTGTCGCTCTGGCTGTCACACGCCTGCCTCTCTGCCTCCAGCAGGGGGGAGGGGTCTGTACGCAAATGGCTAGCTCTTCTTTGGCATTCATTGAATCCTTTGTTCTCCGCGGGCCAGCCTTCATGATAGGTTAGAGCCTTTTGCGAGGAAGTCCTCTTTTTCTCTCTCTCTCTCTCTGGCTATCCCACAGTTTGGGTTGCTATCTCACGTTAACTCCCTCAGATTGTCCTCAGGGCATTCAGGCCTGTTCTTTACCCTAAGCATGCAGCCCACGCTTCCCTGTCCAGCCCCCGCTCGCTGCTGGTGGATGCAAGTGTCTGGGCTACTTCTCTGCTGGGGTTGTGGTTAGGTGCGTATTCTGTTTTGTTTTGTTTTTTTCCCCTGGTTTTGTTGCCCCCTGGATTCCAAAACTCCCCACAGATGTGCTGGTGAGAGGGTTTCCTGCTGTTTGGAAATTTCTCCTCCTGTATGACCACCTCCCCAGGACGGGTCTCCTTCCCTAACTCTTTTGTCTCTCTTTTTGTCTTTCATATTTTGTCCTACCTCTTTTTGAAGAGAAGGGGCTGCCTTTCTGGGTGCCTGGTATCCTCTGCCAGTTTTCAGAAGTTGTTTTGTGGAAGTTGTTCAGCTTTCAAACAATCTTTTGATGACTTTGTGGGGGAGAAAGCAGTCTCCCTGTCCTATTCCTCTACCATCTTGGGACTGCACCCCGCCGTTTTTCTCTCTCTGACTTACTTCACTCTCTATAATGTGACATAGGTTCATCCGCCTTATTACAACTGAGTCAAATGTGTTCCTGTTTATGGATGAGAAATATTCCATTGTGTATAGGTACAACTTCTTTATCAATTCATCTGTTGATGGACATATAGGTTGCTTCCATGTCCTAGCTATTGTAAATACTGCTGCAGTGAACATTGGGGTACATGTGTCTTTTTTAATTCTGGTTTTCTCAGTGAGTATATCCAGTAGTGGAATTGCTGGGTCATAGGATAGTTTTCAGCTTCTCTGGTGGCTCAGATGGTAAAGAATCTGCCTTCAATGCAGGAGAACCAGGTACAGTCCCAGGTCAGAAAGATCTGGAGAAGGGAATGGCTACCAATTCCAGTATTCTTGCTTGGAGAATTCTATATTCTTCCCTGGCAGTCTACAGTCCATGGGGTCGCAAAAAGTCAGGCATGACTGAGCAACATTTTCACTTCATGGTAGTGTTACTCCTTCTTTTTAAAAGCATCTCTATACTGCTCTCAATAGTGACCATATCACTTTGCATTCCCACCAACAGTGCAAGAGGGTTTCCTTTTCTCCACACCCTCTCGGTATTTATTGTTTGTGGATTTCAGGGGGATGGCCATTGTGACCAGTGTAAGGTGATACCTGATTATAATTTTTATTTATTTTAAATTAAATTATTTATTTATTTTACTCTACAACATTGTATTGGTTTTGCCATACATTGACTTGAATCCGCCATGGGTGTACATGTGTTCCCCATCCTGAACCCCCCTCCCATCTTCCTCCCCATCCCATCCCTCTGGGTCATCCCAATGCACCAGCCCCGAGCATCCTATATCATGCATCAAACCTGGACTGGCTATTCGTTTCACATGTGATAATTTACATGTTTCAATGCCATTCTCCCATATCATCCCACGCTTGCCCTCTCCCACAGGGTCCAAAAGACTGTTCAATACATGTGTCTCTCTTGCTATCTCACATACAGGGTTGTCATTACCATCTTTCTAAATTCCATATATATGCGTTAGTATACTGTATTGGTGTTTTTCTTTCTGGCTTACTTCAGTCTGTATAATAGGCTCCAGTTTTGTCCACCTCAACAGAACTGATTCAAATGTATTCTTTTTAATGGCTGAGTAATGTTCCATTGTGTAGGTATCACAGTTTTCTTATCCATTCATCTGCTGATGGCATCTAGGTTGCTTCCATTTGTTGGCTATTATAAACAGTGCTGCGATGAACATTGGGGTACACCTGTCTCTTTCAATTCTGGTTTCCTTGGTGTATATTCTCAGCAGCAGGATTACTGGGTCATATGGCAGTTCTATTTACAGTGTTTTTTTTTTTTCTTTTGTTTCTTTTTTCTTTTGTTTCTTTTTTCTTTTTATTTTTTCCATTTATTTTTATTAGTTGGAGGCTAATTACTTTACAATATTGTAGTGGTTTTTGTCATACATTGACTTGAATCATCCATGGATTTACAAGTATTCCCCACCCCGATCCCCCCTCCCACCTCCCTCTCCACCCGATAATCTCCACAATGTTCTCCATAGTGGCTGTACTAGTTTGCATTCCCACCAACAGTGTAAGAGGGTTCCCTTTTCTCCACACCCTCTCCAGCATTTATTGCTTGTAGACTTTTGGATAGCAGCCATTCTGACTGGTGTGTAATGGTACCTCTTTGTAGTTTTGATTTGCATTTCTCTGATAATGAGTGATGTTGAGCATCTTTTCATGTGTTTGTTAGCCATCTGTATGTCTTCTTTGGAGAAATGTCTGTTTAGTTCTTTGGCCCATTTTTTGATTGTGTCATTTATTTTTCTGGAATTGAGCTGCAGGAGTTGCTTGTATATATGTATATATATATTTTTTTGCTTGTATATTTTTGAGATTAGTTCTTTGTCTGTTCCTTCATTTGCTATTATTTTCTCCCATTCTGAAGGCTGTCTTTTCACTTTGCTTATAGTTTCCTTTGTTGTGCAGAAGCTTTTAATTTTAATTAGGTCCCATTTGTTTATTTTTGCTTTTATTTCCAATATTCTGGGAGGTGGGTCATAGAGGATCCTGCTGTGGTTTATGTTGGAGAGTGTTTTGCCTATGTTTTCCTCTAGGAGTTTCATAGTTTCTGGTCTTACATTTAGATCTTTAATCCATTTTGAGTTTGTTTTTGTGTATGGTGTTAGAAAGTGTTCTAGTTTCATTCTTTTACAAGTGGTTGACCAGTTTCCCCAGCATCACTTGTTAAAGAGTTTGTCTTTTCTGCATTGTATATTCTTGCCTGCTTTGTCAAAGATAAGATGTCCATAGTTACGTGGATTTATCTCTGGGCTTTCTATTTTGTTCCATTGATCTATATTTCTGTCTTTGTGCCAGTACCATACTGTCTTGATGACTGTGGCTTTGTAGTAGAGCCTGAAGTCAGGCAGGTTGATTCCTCCAGTTCCATTCTTCTTTCTCAATATTGCTTTGGCTATTCGAGGTTTTTTTTTGTGTTTCCATACAAATTATGAAATTATTTGTTGTAGTTCTCTGAAAAAATACCATTTGTAGGTTGATAGGTATTGCATTGAATCTATAGGTTGCATTGGGTAGTATACTCATTTTCACTATATTGATTCTTCTGATCCATGAGCACGGTATATTTCTCCATCTATTTGTGTCCTCTTTGATTTCTTTCATCAGTGTTTTATAGTTTTCTATATATAGGTCTTTTGTTTCTTTAGGTAGATTTACTCCTATGTATTTTATTCTTTTCATTGCAATGGTGAATGGAATTATCTCCTTAATTTCTCTTTCTGTTGTCTCCTTGTTAGTGTATAGGAATGCAAGGGATTTCTGTGTGTTAATTTTATATCCTGCAACTTTACATGAGTATAGTTTTCAATTTGCATTTCTGAAATAATGAACAATGTTGAGCATCATTTCATGTGTTTATTAGCCATCTATATGTCTTTGGAGAAATGTCTGTTTAGGTCTTCTTTAAGTTTAATTATGTCCCATTTGTTTATTTTTGTTTTTATTTCCATAACTCTGTGAGGTAGGTCATAAAGGATCTTGCTGTGATTTATGTCAAAGAGTGTTCTGCCTGTGTTTTCTTTTAAGAGTTTTATAGTTTCTAGTCTTACATTTAGGTCTTTAATCCAGTTTGAGTTTATTTTTGTATATGATGTTACGAAGTGTTCTAATTTCATTTTTTTTTTTTTAACATGGAGCTGTCCAGTTTTCCCAGCATTATTTACTGAAGGGAATATCTTTTCTCCATTATGTATTTTTGCCTCGTTTCTCAAAGTTAAGGTGCCCATAGGTATGTGGGTTGTCTCGGGATTTATCTCTTGGTCCATTGGTCTATATTTCTGTTTTTGTGCCAGTACCATACTGTCTTGATGACTCTTGCTTTGTAGTATAGTCTGAAGTCAGGAAGGTTGGTTCCTCCAGATCCATTCTTCTTAAAATTGCTTTGGCACATCAGGTCTTTTGTATTTACATACAAATTGTGCAATCTTTTGTTTTCTTTTTTTTTTCATTTATTTTTATTAGTTGGAGGCTAATTACTTTACATCATTGCAGTGGTTTTTGTCATACATTGAAATGAATTAGCCCTGGATTTACATGTATTCCCCATCCCGGTCCCCCCTCCCACCTCCCTCTCCACCCGATCCCTCTGGGTCTTCCCAGTGCACCAGGCCCGAGCAGAGTGAAGTAAGCCAGAAAGATAAAGACCATTACAGTATACTAACACATATATATGGAATTTAGAAAGATGGTAACGATAACCCTATATGCAAAACAGAAAAAGAGACTCAGATGTATAGGACAGACTTGTGGACTCTGGGAGAAGGCGAGGGTGGGATGTTTCAAGAGAACAGCATCGAAACATGTGTATTATCTAGGTTGAATTTTTTGTTTTCATTCTGTGAAAAATATCTTTGATAGTTTGATAGAGATTGCATTGGATCTGTAGATTGCTTTGAATAGTATAGTCATTTTTACAATACAGATTCTTCCAATCCACAAATATGGTATATCTCTCCATCTATTTGTGCTATCTTTGATTTCTTTCATCAGTGTCATATAGTTTTCTGCATACAAGTCTTTTTTCTCTGTAGATAAGTTTACTCCTAGGTATTTTATTGTTTTTGTTGCAATAGTGAATGGGACTGTTTCCTTAATTTCTCTTTCTGAGTTTTCATTGTTAGTGTATAGGAATGCAAGGGATTTCTGTGTATTAATTTTATATCCTGTAACTTTGCTATATTCATTGATTAGCTCTAGTAATTTTCTGATGACATCTTAGGTAGAGTATCATGTCATTTGCAAACACTGAGAGTTTTACATCTTCTTTTCCAATCTGGATTCCTTATTATTTCTTTTTCTTCTCTGATTGCTGTAGCTAGGACTTTCAAAACTATGTTGAGTAATAGTGGTGAGTGTGGGCACCGTTGCCTTGTTCCCGATCTTGAAGAAATGCTTTCAGTTTTTTACTATTGAGAGTAATGTTTGCTGTAGGTTTATCATCTATGGTCTTCATTATGTTGAGATATGTTCTTTCTATACCTACTTTCTGGAGAGGTTTTGTTTTGTTTTGTTTTGTTTTTTTGTCATAAATGAGTGTAAAATTTTGTCAAAAGCTTTCTCTGAATCTATTGAGATGGTCATATGATTTTTATCTCTCAGTTTGCTAATATTGTGTATCACATTGATTGATTCGCATATACTGAAGAATCCTTATATCCCTGGGATAAAGCTCAGTTGATCATGATTTATGATTCTTTAAATATATTGTTGGATTCTGTTTGCTTGAATTTTGAGGTTATTTGCATCTATGTTCATCAGTGCTATTTGCCTGTAATTTTCTTTTTGGCATCTTTTTAAGGAGAATTGAAACATTTATCTTTTCTATGTGCTCCATCCAGAGATTGCAAAATGTCAGGTTTCCAGCGGCTTTATCAGATAAATCAGGAAGACTACCTCACTAACAAGTACAGAAATCATAAAGTATTTGGGGAACCTTGTAAAGAGAGGAATTCACCTAGATCTCTTAGGTGAAATCACTGCAGATGGTGACTGCAGGCATGAAATTAAAAGATGCTTGCTCCTTGGAAGAAAAGCTATGCCAAACCTAGAGAGCATATTAAAGAGCAGAGACATTACTTTTCCAACAAAGGTCCATCTAGTCAAAGCTATGGTTTTTCCAGTAGTCAGGTATGGATGTGAGAGTTGGACCATAAAGAAAGTTGAGTGCCAAAAAATCGATGCTTTTGAACTGTGGTGTTGGAGAAGATTCTTGAGAGTCCCTTGGACTGCAAGGAGATCAAACCAGTTCATCCTAAAGGAAATCAGTCCTGAATATTCATTGGAAGGACTGCTGCTGAAGCTGAAACTCCAATACTTTGTCCACCTGATGTGAAGAACTGACTCATTAGAAAAGACGCTGATGCTGGGAACGATTGAAGGCGGGAGGAAAAGAGTATGACAGAGGATGAGACGGTTGGATGTCATCACCAACTCAATGGAGATGAGTTTGAACAGGCTCCAGGAGTTGGTGATGGATAGGGAAGCCTAGCATGCTGCAGTCCATTGGTCCCGAAGAGTCAGACATGACTAGAGCAACTGAACTGAACTGATAATTAGTTTGAGGGGACGTTTTTCCTTATACCTGGAACACAGACTCAGACCAGTAATTTTTCAGACAGAATCCATAAAAAAAGTAACCATTTTCAGCAGTTCACTGAGTCTTTTGTTAACTCTTTTTGTTAGCAGTTTATGAATCTCATTAGTTCAGTTCAGTTCAGTCGCTCAGTCGTGTCCGACTCTTTGCGACCCCATGAATCGTAGCATGCCAGGCCTCCCTGTCCATCACAAACTCCTGGAGTTTACTCCAACTCATGCCCATCGAGTCAGTGATGCCATCCATCCATCTCAACCTCTGTCGTTCCCCTTCTCCTCCTGCCCCCAATCTCTCCCAGCATCAGGGTCTTTCCCAAAGAGTCAACTCTTCGCTGCGATGGCCAAAGTATTCAAGTTTTAGCTTCAGGATCAGTCCTTTCAATGAACACCGAGGGCTGATCTTCAGGATGGACTGGTTGGATCTCCTTGCAGTCCCAGGGACTCTCAAGAGTCTTCTCCAACACCACAGTTCAAAAGCATCAATTCTTCGGTGCTCAGCTTTCTTCACAATCCAACTCTTACATCCATACATGACCACTGGAAAAACCATAACCTTGACCAGATGGACCTTTGTTGGCAAAGTAATGTCTCTGCTTTTTAATATGCTATCTAGGTTCGTCAGAACTTTCCTTCCAAGGAGTAAGCGTCTTTTAATTTCATGGCGGCAGTCACCATCTGCACTGACTTTGGAGCCCAAACAAATAAAGTCTGACACTGTTTCCACTGTCTCCCCATCTAGTTCCCATGAGGTGATGGGACCAGAAGCTATGATCTTAGTTTTCTCAATGTTGAGCTTTAAGCCAACATTTTCACTCTCGTCTTTCACTTTCAACAAAAGGCTTTTTAGTTCCTCTTCACTTTCTGCCATAATGGTGGTATCATCTGCATATCTGAAGTTATTGATGTGTCTCCTGGCAATCTTAATTCCAGTTTGTGCTTCTTCTATCCCAGCGTGACTCATGATGTACTCTGCATATAAGTTAAATAAGCAGGGGGACAATATACTGCCTTGGCGTACTCCTTTTCCTATTTGGAAGCAGTCTGTTGTTCCATGTCCAGTTCTAACTGTTGCTTCCTGACCTGCAGACAGGTTTCTCAAGAGGCAGGTCAGGTGATCTGGTATTCCCATCTCTTTCAGAATTTTCCACTGTTTATTGTGATCCACACAGTCAAAGGCTTTGGCGTAGTCAATAAAGCAGAAATAGATGTTTTTCTGGAACTCTCTTGCTTTTTCAATGATCCAGCAGATATTGTCAATTTGATCTCTGGTTCCTCTGCCTTTTCTAAAACCAGCTTGAACATCTGGACCTTCAGGGTTCACGTACTGCTGAAGCCTGGCTTGGAGAATTTTGAGCATTACTTTACTAGGCATGTGAGATGAGTGCAATAGTGTAGTAGTTTGAGCATTCTTTGGCATTGCCTTTCTTAGGGATTGGAATGACAACTGACCTTTTCCAGTCCTGTGGCCACTGCTGAGTTTTTCAAATTTGCTGGCATATTGAGTGCAGCACTTTTCACAGCATCATCTTTCAGGATTTGAAATGGCTCAACTGGAATTCCATCACCTCCACTAGCTTTGTTCATAGTGATGCTTTCTAAGGCCCACTTGACTTCACATTCCAGGATGTCTGGCTCTAGGTGAGTGATCACACCATTGTGATTATCTGGGTCGTGAAGATCCTTTTTGTACAGTTTTTGTGTGTATTCTTTTTTTTTTTTTCCATTTATTTTTATTTGTTGGAGGCTAATTACTTTACAACATTGCAGTGGTTTTTGTCATACATTGAAATGAATTAGCCATGGATTTACATGTATTTCCCCATCCCGGTCCCCCCTCCCACCTCCCTCTCCACCCCATCCCTCTGGGTCTTCCCAGTGCACCAGGCCTGAGCAGTTGTCTCATGCATCCAACCTGGGCTGGTGATCTGTTTCACCCTAGATATACATGTTTCGATGCTGTTCTCTTGAAACCTCCTGCCCTCGCCTTCTCCCACAGAGTCCACAAGTCTGTTCTATACATCTGTGTCTCTTTTTCTGTTTTGCATATAGGGTTATCGTTACCATCTTTCTAAATTCCATATATATGTGTTAGTATACTGTAATGGTCTTTATCTTTCTGGCTTACTTCACTCTGTATAATGGGCTCCAGTTTCATCCATCTCATTAGAACTGATTCAAATGAATTCTTTTTCATGGCTGAGTAATATTCCATGGTGTATATGTACCACAGCTTCCTCATCCATTCGTCTGCTGATGGGCATCTAGGTTGCTTCCATGTCCTGGCTATTATAAACAGTGCTGCGATGAACATTGGGGTACACGTGTCTCTTTCGGATCTGGTTTCCTCAGTGTGTATGTCCAGGAGTAGGATTTCTGGGTCATGTGGCAGATCTATTTCCAGCTTTTTAAGGAATCTCCACACTGTTTTCCATAGTGGCTGTACTAATTTGCATTCCCACCAACAGTGTAAGAGGGTTCCCTTTTCTCCACACCCTCTCCAGCATTTATTGCTTGTAGACTTTTGGATAGCAGCCATCTTGACTGGTGTATAATGGTACCTCATTGTGGTTTTGATTTGCATTTCTCTGATAATGAGTGATGTTAAGCATCTTTTCATGTGTTTTTTTGCCATCCGTATGTCTTCCTTGGAGAAATCTCTGTTTAGCTCTTTGGCCCATTTTTTGATTGGGTCATTTATTTTTCTGGAATTGAGCTGCAGGAGTTGCTTGTATATTTTTGAGATTAGTTCTTTGTCTGTTGCTTCATTTGCTATTATTTTCTCCCAATCTGAGGGCTGTCTTTTAACCTTGCTTATAGTTTCCTTTGTTGTGCAAAAGCTTTTAAGTTTCATTAGGTCCCATTTGTTTATTTTTGCTTTTGTTTCTAAAATTCTGGGATGTGGGTCATAGAGGATCCTCCTGTGATTTATGTCGGAGAGTGTTTTGCCTATGTTCTCCTCTAGGAGTTTTATAGTTTCTGGTCTTACATTTAGATCTTTAATCTATTTTGAGTTTATTTTTGTGTATGGTGTTAGAAAGTGTTCTAGTTTCATTCTTTTACAGGTGGTTGACCAGTTTTCCCAGCACCACTTGTTAAAGAGGTTGTCTTTTTTCCATTGTATATCCTTGCCTCCTTTGTCGAAGATAAGGTGACCATAGGTTCATGGATTTATCTCTGGGCTTTCTATTCTGTTCCATTGATCTATATTTCTATCTTTGTGCCAGTACCATACTGTCTTGATGACTGTGGCTTTGTAGTATAGTCTGAAGTCAGGCAGGTTGATTCCTCCAGTTCCATTCTTCTTTCTCAAGGTTACTTTGGCTATTCGAGGTTTTTTGTATTTCCATACAAACTGTGAAATTATTTGTTCTAGCTCTGTGAAAAATACCGTTGGTAGTTTGATAGGGATTGCATTGAATCTATAGATTGCTTTGGGTAGAATAGCCATTTTGACAATATTGATTCTTCCAATCCATGAACACGGTATATTTCTCCATCTGTTTGTGTCCTCTTTGATTTCTTTCATCACTGTTTTATAGTTTTCTATGTATAGGTCTTTTGTTTCTTTAGGTAGATATACTCCTAAGTATTTTATTCTTTTTGTTGCAATGGTGAATGGTATCGATTCCTTAATTTCTCTTTCTGTTTTCTCATTGTTAGTGTATAGGAATGCAAGAGATTTCTGTGTGTTAATTTTATATCCTGCAACTTTACTGTATTCATTGATTAGCTCTAGTAATTTTCTGGTGGAGTCTTTAGGGTTTTCTATGTAGAGGATCATGTCATCTGCAAACAGCGAGAGTTTCACTTCTTCTTTTCCTATCTGGATTCCTTTTACTTCTTCTTCTGCCCTGATTGCTGTGGCCAACACTTCCAAAACTATGTTGAATAGGAGTGGTGAGAGTGGGCACCCTTGTCTTGTTCCTGATTTCAGGGGAAACGCTTTCAAATTTTCACCATTGAGGGTGATGCTTGCTGTGGGTTTGTCATATATAGCTTTTATTATGTTGAGGTATGTTCCTTCTATTCCTGCTTTCTGGAGAGTTTTAATCATAAATGTATGTTGAATTTTGTCAAAGGCTTTTTCTGCATCTATTGAGATAATCATATGGTTTTTATCTTTCAATTTGTTAATATGGTGTATTACATTGATTGATTTGCGGATATTAAAGAATCCTTGCATTCCTGGGATAAAGCCCACTTGGTCATGGTGTATGATTTTTTTAATATGTTGTTGAATTCTGTTTGCTAGAATTTTGTTAAGGATTTTTGCATCTATGTTCATCAGTGATATTGGCCTGTAGTTCTCTTTTTTGGTGGCATCTTTGTCTGGTTTTGGAATTAGGGTGATGGTTGCCTCATAGAATGAGTTTGGAAGTTTACCTTCTTCTGCAATTTTCTGGAAGAGTTTGAGTAAGATAGGTGTTAGCTCTTGCCTGAATTTTTGGTAGAATTCAGCTGTGAAGCCATCTGGTCCTGGGCTTTTGTTTGCTGGAAGATTTCTGATTACAGTTTCGATTTCCTTGCTTGTGATGGGTTTGTTAAGATCTTCTATTTCTTCCTGATTCAGTTTTGGAAAGTTATACTTCTCTAAGAACTTGTCCATTTCTTCCAAGTTGTCCATTTTATTGGCATAGAGCTGCTGGTAGTAGTCTCTTATGATCCTTTGTATTTCAGTGTTGTCTGTTGTGATCTCTCCATTTTCATTTCTAATTTTGTTAATTTGGTTCTTCTCCCTTTGTTTCTTAATAAGTCTTGCTAACCGTTTGTCAATTTTGTTTATTTTTTCAAAAAACCGTCTTTTAGCTTTGTTGATTTTTGCTATGGTCTCTTTAGTTTATTTTGCATTTATTTCTGCCCTAATTTTTAAGATTTCTTTCCTTCTACTAACCCTGGGGTTCTTCATTTCTTCCTTCTCTAGTTGCTTTAGGTGTAGAGTTATGTTATTTATTTGACTTTTTTCTTGTTTCTTGAGGTAGGCCTGTAATGCTATGAATCTTCCCCTTAGCACTGCTTTTACAGTGTCCCATAGGTTTTGGGTTGCTGTGTTTTCATTTTCATTCATTTCTATGCATGTTTTGATTTCTTTTTTGATTTCCTCTATGATTTGTTGGTTATTCAGAAGCGTGTTGTTTAGCCTCCATATGTTTGAATTTTTAATAATTTTTTTCCTGTAATTGAGATCTAATCTTACTGCACTGTGGTCAGAAAAGATGACTGGAATGATTTCATTTTTTTTGAATTTACCAAGACTAGATTTATGGCCCAGGATATGATCTATTCTGGAGAAGGTTCCGTGTGCACTTGAGAAAAAGGTGAAGTTGATTGGTTTGAGGTGAAACGTCCTATAGATGTCAATAAGGTCTAGCTGGTTCATTGTGTCCTTTAAAGTCTGTGTTTCCTTGTTCATTTTCTGTTTAGTTGATCTATCCATAGTTGTGTGTGGGGTATTAAAGTCTCCTACTATTATTGTGTTGCTATTAATTTCCTCTTTCATACTCGTTAGCGTTTGCCTTACATATTGCGGTGCTCCTGTGTTGAGTGCATGTATATTTATAATTGTTATATCTTCTTCTTGGATTGATCCTTTGATCATTATGTAGTGTCCATCTTTGCCTCTTTTCACAGCCTTTATTTGAAAGTCTATTTTATCTGATATGAGTATCGCGACTCCTGCTTTCTTTTGGTCTCCGTTTCTGTGGAATATTTTTTTCCAGCCCTTCACTTTTAGTCTGTATGTGTCCCTTGCTTTGAGGTGGGTCTCTTGTAGACAGCATATATAGGGGTCTTGCTTTTGTATCCATTCAGCCAGCCTTTGTCTTTTGGTTGGGGCGTTCAACCCATTTACATTTAAGGTAATTATTGATAGGTATGGTCCCGTTGCCATTTATTTTGTTGTTTGGGGTTCACGTTTACACCACCTTTCTGTGTTTCCTGTCTAGAGAAGATCCTTTAGTATTTGTTGAAGGGCTGGTTTGGTGGTGCTGAATTCTCTCAGCTTTTGCTTGTCTGTAAAGCTTTTGAGTTCTCCTTCATATCTGAATAAGATCCTTACTGGGTAGAGTAATCTAGGTTGTAGGTTATTCTCTTTCATTACTTTAAGTATGTCCTGCCATTCCCTTCTGGCCTGAAGGGCTTCTATTGATAGATCAGCTGTTATCCTTATGGGAATCCCTTTGTGTGTTATTTATTGTTTCTCCCTTGCTGCTTTTAATATTTGTTCTTTGTGCTTGATCTTTGTTAATTTGATTAATATTTGTCTTGGGGTGTTTCGCCTTGGGTTTATCCTGTTTGGGACTCTCTGGGTTTCTTGGACTTGGGTGGCTACTTCCTTCCCCATTTTCGGGAGGTTTTCAGCTATTATCTCCTTGAGTATCTTCTCATGGCCTTTCTGTTTGTCTTCTTCTTCTGGGACTCCTATGATTCGAATGTTGGGGAGTTTCACATTGTCCCAGAGGTCCCTGAGGTTTTCCTCATTTCTTTTGATTCTTTTTTCTTTTTTCCTCTCTGCTTCATTTATTTCCACCATTTTATCTTCTAACTCACTTATCCTATCTTCTGTCTCTGTTATTCTACTCATGGTTCCCTCCAGAGTGTTTTTGATCTCATGTATTTCATTATTAATTTGTAATTGACTTTTTTTTTATTTCTTCTAGGTCCTTGTTAAACCTTTCTTGCATCTTCTCAATCTTTGTCTCCAGGCTATTTATTTGTAACTCCATTTTGTTTTCAAGATTTTGGATCATTTTTATTATCATTATTCTAAATTCTTTTTTCAGGTAGATTCCCTATTTCCTCCTCTTTTGTTTGACTTGGTGGGCTTTTTTCATGTTCCTTTAGCTGTTGGGTATTTCTCTGCCTTTTCATCTTGTTTAGGTTGCTGTGTCTGGAGTGGGCTTTCTATATTCTTGTGGTCTGTGGTTCCTTTTTATTGTGGAGGTTTCGCCCAGTCGGTGGGGTTGGACAATTGGTTTGTCAAGTTTTCCTAGTTATGGAAGCTTGTGTCAGTGTTCTGGTGTGTGGAATTGGATTTCTTCTCTCTGGAGTGCAGTGGAGTGTCCAGAAATGAGTTTTGCGATGGGTCTTTGTGTTAGGTGTGACTTTGGACAGCCTGTATGTTGACACTCAGGTCTATGTTCCTGCGTTGCTAAAGAATTTGTGTGGTATGTCTTGTACTAGAGCTTATTGGCTCTTGGGTGGTGGTTGGTTTTAGTGTAGGTATGGAGGCTTTTGGATGATCTCTTATGCCTTAATGTTCCGTGTAGTCAGGAGTTTTCTGGTTTTCTCAGGTTTTGGGCTTAAGTCTCCTGCCTCTGGATTTCAGTTTTATTCTTCCAATAGTCTCAAGACTTCTCCAACTATACAGCACTGATAATAAAACTTCTAGGTTAATGGTGAAAAGATTCTCCACTGTGAGAGACAACCAGAGAGATTCACATAGTTACATGCAGAATAGGAGAGGGAGGAAGGAGATAGAGGTAAGCAGGAGGAGAAAAAGGGGACTCAAGAGGAGAGAGATCTACACAGGTATCTGTTCCCAAAGTGTTCTCTGTAGCCCAGACACCCACAAAGATTCACAGAATTGGACTGGGAAGAGAAGGGGAAAGGAGGAAATAGAGGTGTTCTGAGGTAGAAAACAGAGAGTCAAAATTGGGAGAGTAATCACCACACTCCTAAATAGAAATGGGAACTGAATATTGGTTTCTTAAATGTCCAAAATTTATATCACATACTGAAAAACAAAGATTAAAAATCTAGTGTAGAGGTTAGACTCTTTGAAATACAATATTTAAAAACAAAAACAAAAACACACAAAAAAATTAGAAAAGTATATGAAGTTTGGTTTAAAAATAGGGTTTCTCTTTTTTTTTTTTGGCAAGGTTATAGTGAAATGAAAATGAAAATGAAGGAATTATAGAGGAGTATTAGAGGACTTTAAAAGGAAATAGAAGAGAAAAACAAGAAAAAGAAAAATTTTTTTTTCCTAATTAAAAAAATCTTATAAATATATGAAAATGAAAGTTGAGGAGTAATGGGGGAGTAATAGGGAATTTCAAAAGAAAATAAAAGAGAAAAAATAAAAAATAAAAAAAAAGGAAAGAAAAAAAATTTTTTTTTTTCCTGATTAAAAAAAATCGTAAAAATATATGAAAGTGTAAGTTGAGGAGTAATGGGGGAGTAATAGGGAATTTTAAAAGAAAATAAAAGAGAAAAAAAAATTAAAAAAATAAAAAATAAAGAAAAAGGAAAAAAAAATTTTTTTCCTAATTAAAAAAATCGTATAAATATATGAAAATGAAAGTTAAGGAGTAATGGGGGAGTAATAGGGAATTTTAAAAGATAATAAAAGAGAAAAAATAAAAACTAAAAAAAAAAAAAGGAAAGAAAAAAAAATTTTTTTTTCTTGTAAATTAAAAAAAAAAAAAAAACATATATATCTAGGAATTCCTCTGGAGTTGTTGCGGTCAGTGTAGGTTCAGTTCAATTTCAGATAGCTCCTCTTTCCAGCTTACACTTCTCGATATCTATAGGCCCCTTCCGGTGTAGTCGGTGTTACCTTCAGGGATTTTAGTCTGTTGCACCGGTCCTTTCTGAAGCGGTTCCCTTTGTTTGTTTTGGCTTCTCTTCGGTGTCTAATTTCCGCCCTGACACAGGCGGGCGGAGGTGATCTCTTATTTAGGTTCGCTAGTTCAGTTTAGTCCTACTACGGGGAGGGCGGGGCGCTGCAGACAGATACCGCTCCGTGTGGCTAGCACTCGCCGGCCACACTGGGTTTGCCCCGCTCACGGGTGTCAGTGTTTCCCCGTCTACACTGCTCAGGCTCCCGGCTGCTCTATATGGAGCGGGCCCTGCATTGAGTGCGGTTCCGGTTTTCGGGTACTCCACCAAAGCACGGATTCGGTTGCACCTGCGTTTTGTGCCTTTCCTGGCCTGAGTGGCCCAGGCAGCCAGAGGCTTGGGCACACTCTCCACGGATGTGGCGCGCCTTTTCCCTCCGCGTCGAGCGGCCCAGGCAGCCAGAAGCTTGGGCGCACTCTCCGGGTACAGCGCGCTTTTCCCCTCCATGGCCCCAGCGCGCACCGCCAGTCGGGTCTCAGGAAGTCTTTAGATAGGAACCGGGGGCCTGTTTGCAGTGTGGGAGGGGGTGGCTTCTCAGGGACTGAGTTTGCCCTTTTCCCCTTCCCCCTGCCTCCTACCTCCGGCGGGAACGGGCCGGCTCTTTTCAGGACTTTCTCAGTCCCTTTGTTTCGCGAACCGTAGGCAGTGTGTTCCGGCCGGTTAATTTTGTCCCACCGTTTAAAGTGTTATGCCCGATGTCCGAATCCCCGAGCGGGAAGAGAGAAAGCTACCAAGAGACAATGCAAAACGCAAGAAGGAAGTTTATTGCTAGCTCGAGCTAGGGCCCCCGCTGTGTCCAACGCAGTGGCGCACAGGCTGAGAGCCCCGAGCCCGGTTTTTTACCCATATTTATAGAACATCTAATTTCAAACATAAGCAGGGGTCATTTAGCGAAGCGGATTGGTTACATGTTCGCGGGGGTCTTTTCATTGGTCAGACATTCGCGCGCGCGGGATCTTTCCGTAAACAAGTTCTGATTGGCTGTATCTGGGTGGCCTGATAGTCTCTGACTGGTTGTGTCTTGGTGACCTGATAGTCGCCTTAGTTGCCAGGGTGAGGGCCTGGTCTTCCTGCTTCTGCCTTTTGTCATGGCGTTATGTTTGCTCTCCCTACATTCTACATTCCCCCCTGTCTTTTGATTATGGGGAGGAATCTTCCTCTTCTTTATTTTGACCTATCGGCCGGTATTGTTGCCTTAGCACCATAATCTGGATAGTATTTAGCTGTGTCCTGATAAAGGTGATTAGTCTATTTAAAATGCAAGGCCCGATTGTAAGTATTAGTATTAACAGTAAAAGTGGGCCCAGGAGGGTTGAGACCAGAGTGGTTAGCCAGGGTGACCAGGATCCAAACCATTCCCACCATCCCCGTTGGGCTTTCTGTTCCCTTTTGCGTTGCGCTAGTCCCTCTCTCACTTTCGCCATTGAATCCCTCACCACACCTGTATGGTCTGCATAGAAACAGCATTCTTCTCCAAGAGCTGCGCAGACCCCACCTTGCTGGAGAAAAACTAAGTCTAATCCCCTCCTATTTTGCAATACTACTTCAGACAAGGAGGTTAGAGACTTTTCTAGGTGGCTGATTGATTCTTCTATGCGAGTCAGGTCCTCATCTATGGCTACTCGGAGAGAGGACAGCTCTTTGGTTTGTAGAGACAGTGAAGCTATTTCTGTTCCTGCTCCTGTCAACCCGAGGCTGAATAAAGCAGCCATGGTGATTACACTAAGTGGCTCTCTCTTTTTTCTCCGTACTCCTCGGTCCCAATGTGAGTACATAACCTCTTCAGAATGGTATAAAATCTTTGGCATTATAGCAACCAGGACACAAAATTCTTGACTCTGGTTAAAAACCTTCACATTCAAACATGGGGTCAACCCCGTATGTGAACAAATCCATCATCCCCCGACCCCTGGCACAATCCAGTCATTTCCTTGAAGGCTTAGATTACCTTCAGTCTGAGCACAAAGGGAAGTCTTGTCCCGTGGTACTGTGCCTAGGCAAAGTCCTTGTCCCCATACCTCCTTCATCGTGAGACCAACCTTACATTCCTCCCATCGACATTGGGGTGGGTTCTGGCCTGAAGATAAGTTATAGGAGACGTTGAGGCCTATGGCCTCATAGTAAGGGGGGCGAAGATCATAGCACAGCCAGCAGGATTGGGTTGCATTAGGGTCAGTATTATTTAAAGTTGTAAAAGCTGCATTTACTAAAGCCCATAGAGGATCTTGGGGGGGCAGACTAACAGTTGTGGGTGCTCTCTGCGAACTAGGTTTAGAGGGGCCAGGCTCGGAGGTCCCTCTGGCTTCTGGGCTAGGCCTGCACGGGGGCGGAGGTTTTGGAGCTATCACCTGGTTTGGTCCCAAAGCTACTTTGGGGGCCAAATAGAGTGGTCCCAGCTTTAATTTAAGCTCAAACCGGACTCCAGTGTCATATCCGCTCTTGTAAAGACGGAGGCCCCAGGCACGGCCAAAATCCCACCTGGTAAACTTTTTTCCTTTATCTGTGAACTCAATCTGTAATGGGAAGCATTGTCCAGGCTTAGGTGATACTCCCCGAGAACATTTTTGGGTGTTCGGGGGTGATTTTACCCGAATGGGGTCTTTGTTAGAGTAGGGGGGCCAAATGGGCCGCCCCTGTGGGTTTCCCCTCCCCAGGGGGCCAAAAAAAAGAATCAACCCCCCCCACTTTTAAATTAAAATTTGGTTTCCGATCCCTCCCTCCCCCGGGGCAGCCCATATACGGGTATTTGTTCGAAGTTTTTGGGGCCCTCTTACCCTCCCCAATTAGGGGTTTGAACAAGCCAAAGAGCCACGAGCAAAGAATTAAGTCAGCTGGTGGGGCCCCAAACCCGTTGTTTGTAAACTTCAGGCCCGCCATAGATCGAAAGGTAAAAACCCGGGCCCAAACCATGTTCCCCGGGGGCCATTTTTCAAGCTTGAGTTGATCGGGTTTTCCGGGTCTCTGGATTTTTAGACCCCCCAAATTTTTTCATGTTGACGGGAAATGTTGGGGATTTTTTCATGTGGGCCGCGAGAACCCACCCCTTGGATTGATGGGGTGGGCTGCCTCAGCAAGGGAACAAGGACTCCCCGGGGGGGTGAGCTTTATTTTTCAAAGGACCGGGGAAAAAAAGGGAGAAATTCGCCTTCCTTTCCCTGTCTGTGCCTTTTTTTCTTTCCCTTTCTGGCTGGCCTGCCGAAGTGGTTGCAGTGAACCCAAGGTCAAAATTCCCTAAACCCTTAACAGGGGTAGGGGGGGTTTGGGGAGAAAAACTAAGGACCTTTCTTTTTCTGGGTTTTCTAATATTCAAATTTGGGTGTTTTTTCCCCAAAACCCCAAAATCCCCGGGGCAAAATATTTGTTGGGAGGGGCCTTCTATTTTGGTCCTCAAAACCCCCCCGGGAATCAATTTCCAAACCGGTTTTTCCACCTTGTTTTAATGTCATTATTGTTTCCCGGTTGCCCCAAGGGGGCGGGGGGGGTGGCGGGGCCCCTTTTTTTCCCAAAAATAGGATAAAAGGGGGGGGTTTTCCCAATAAAAAATTTAAAAGGGGGTAAGGTTCAGTTTATATGGGGTTTTACGGCCCGGGGAAGGGAGTGCCGAAGGGAAGGGGGTCACCCCCCCCGCCAGTCTCTATTGCCAACTTTGTCATTTTTCCTTTTGGGGGGCCCAAATTCCCTTTTCTCTCAAATTTGCCCTTTGAGCTCTGGGGATTATATTCGCAATGTAACTTCCTTTTTCGCCCCCAAAAGCTGGGGGCCAACCCCTTGTACAATTTTGGCTCCAAAGGGGGTCCTTTATCAAGCCCTTTGGTCACTGGCAGCCCTTTCCTGGGCCCAAATTTCCCCAAAAAATTTCTTTTTAGCCCCACTTTTTGCTGTCCCCCCCCTTAGGGGGAAAAGTTCCCACCCCCCCCGAAAAGGGTATCTACCAGAACCAACAAAACCCCCGTACCCAAAAATTTCCCCGGCCTTACCTCATAAAAGTCTATCTCCCAGGGGTTTGCCCGGGCCCCCCTCCCCCCGGTCCTTCACTCCGAGTGTTACTTTTTTCCTCTGTTCCTTTAAACCTGGAACGCTTTACGGGTTTTAAATTTTTTTCTCCGTCATTTTTTCCCTTTTGCCCGGGGGGAACCCCCTCAGGCGGGCCTTTGGGGAAAGTGTCAAAGTCTTTTTCCTTTTCCCAAATGTGTGGTTGGTGTAGGGTTCCCCAAAAAAAGACGACCCGGGGGTGGCGGCCCAATACCCTTTGCTGTTTTGGCCCCGGGAAACTACCATCTTTCTCATCCTTTGGAGGGGGGTGCCCTTTATTGACCCCAGTCGAAAATCAGGGGGGGGTTTCCTGGGAATTGGGTTGGCAAGGCTCCATAACCGGGGGGGGGAATTTCCCACACCCCTTGGGGGCGACTTTGCGGGCTGGCTGCCCTCCCAAAGCGGCCCCCATCAGCCCCCGATTACCTCTTCCCCTTTGGGGGTTTTTCCCTTTTTTGGTCCCCGGGAAAATCATATGTTTCCGGGCTCGGGCAATTTGGACAGCTCTAGGGGCCTGCAAATTTCCAAAAGGGAAAAATTTTTGACTTTTTTTCCCCTCAGCTGTCCGAAACCCCCTTTCTTGTTTTAGGGGGGCCCCTGGATGTGGACAGTGCTGAAGGCGTATGGGACGTTCCTTTTGAAAATGGGGGACTTTTTTCCCCTTTTCCCCTTGCCTAAGTTGTTTTAGGGCAAGCAACCCGGCTTTCTGTCAAAAGTTTTGGGGGGGAGGTTTTTTCCCGCCCATATCGCTGCCAACTCATCAACTATGGCGGCCCCCGTTTTTCCTTGCCCGTTTGACATAACGCTCCCTCGGTTAAACCCATACCACTAAATTTGTTTTATTGGACATCATTTTAAGTTTTTTTCGGCCCCCGGGCCTCCCATTTTCTCACTACACTATGGGGAGGGGGGCCTTTCTCTGGGTTGGGTTTGGGGAGCGGGATGGATTCGGGAACAGGGGGTCTAAAAAACGCCCCGGGGGGGCATCGAGCAGCGGGGCCTGGTAATGTCTTTAAGCGGGGCTTTTTTGGAGACCCAAATTTAAACCCGGGGCGGCTTGTTTCCCAAAACCCCCTTTCGATGGCGGGGGGGTTTAAAGGGACCGAGGGGTTTGCTGCCCTTTTAAAAAAAAACCTTGCCCGGCGTCGGGGGACGAGGGGGGGCATGGTGAAAATGATGCGAAGGAAAGGGGGGCCACCCAGCGGCCAGGGAAATCTAATCGCTTGAAGGTATGCTATTTGGCCCGGGTTTTCCCATGGTCCCCATTGCCCCGTAAAACCCCCCTTTTTTCCTATTCCTTGCTTCTCATCTAAAAATTTTTTGGGAAATGGCTTGTCGGGTTAAAGGCGGGGCCAAGAGCGGGGCTTCTGGGGGCCCCGTCTAGGTTTTTGGGAAACCCCAGTTTAAATGGCTCACCCCCCGGCCCCGTTTGGAGTTCTCTGTTCCCTTAAAAAAGGGGCCGACCCTTCTCTGAAAACCCCCCATGACCCACAGTCTAAAAATATCCAACGTCCCCAAAAAACTCCCTACCGGGGGGGGGGGTCTTGGGTTTGGGTATTTTAGAAATTGTTTTTTCCCAGGGCCCGGGGGTTAGCCATCTTTGGGCCCCTTGATTTTTATCCCCCCAAAAATTAGGTGCCCCTCTTCCCGGGGCAAATTTTTGCCTTTTTTTGCGTTTAAAGCGGAAAACCCCAGGGGGCCTAGGGTTTTTGTAAGAGGTCCCCGGGGCAGGTTTGAAAAGCCCCCCCTTTGGTTCCAGCCAACAAAGGTAAATTTTCTTTTGTAGCAAAGGACCTCGGGGTGGCGAGCCCCATATTCATAGAGGCCCCCACTCGGGCCCCTCATTAAAAAATTGGGGGAGTTCTTAAAACCCCTTTTGGGAGGCAAATCCAATTAAAAACTGTACTCCCCGGTTTGGGCCCCCCCCCTGGGTTCCATTTTAAAAGGCCCAAATATCCCGGCTCTGGGCCCCAGGGGTGGGGCCCTGAAAAAGGAATCTTTCAAGCCCCGCACAGTGTCCCAAGGGGACTCAGGCAGCAACGCTCGGGAGGGTATAGGGGTTAGGACAGGGGGGGGTTGTCACCACCTGCTTTTGACTTCTCGCGGGGTCCTGGACAGGTCGGGTAATTCTGTCCCCCCCTGGCTTTTTCCCCCCCCTAAAAAAAAGTAAGGGGGGTGTTCCAAGGGGTTTGGCCCCGGGCCAAAAGAATTCCGGCATCCATGAGCCGTCGAATGGGGGGGAGGGGACCCCCCGGGCCGTGCCTCCGGGTTTCATAGGGGTACTGTTTCCCCCTCACGGGGGAACTCCCTTTCTACTTGGGGCTCGATGACGATCGGATTTGTTTGGGCCTATCCCATTCCTGCCGTTTCTGCCCGGGCCCAAAAGGGGTTTTTAGGGAAACCCAGGGTTGACTTCAGGTGCTACCCCCTCTGAGGGCTTTTGACAAAAAAGTCTGAAATTCCCACCCCTTAAGGTAGGGTTAAAGCCATGTATCGGCTTTTCCCGGGCCCAATCTGTGACTGAGATTCCCCCCCGGGGTAAAAAATGGATTGGGCTTTAAACTTTAGTCAACAAGTCTTTTCCCAAAGTAAGGGGCGGGGTTTTTCTGGTATAAAAAAAAACCCGAATGGGAACCTGAGGGGCCCCCAAATTTTACTTTTCAGTTCTTGGTCCAACAATTTTTTTGCCCCCCTTTTGGGCCTCCTTGTACATGTTTGGTTTTTTAGCCCTTTGGGTCCACCCCTTTTATTCAAAACAAGGGTTGGGCCCAGTTCTACCATGAACCCAAAAGGGGTTTCCCTCCACATTTAGGGTTACCCAGGAAATGGGGGGAGGGGTGGGGAGCCTCGACCCCCTAGTAAATTTTGTTTCCCCCCCAATGTTTGGGGGCCCCGATTCTGGGTGGGGACTTTCCCCCTTTGGGGCCCCATTTTTTTTTTGATTCCTTTTCCCTCTTAAGCACCCCGGTTTTTCCAGTCCCCCCTTTCCTTGCGAAAAGCACATTGATTTTTTTTAAAGGCGTCTTTTACTTTTTTTTTCCCTTTTCCGCTTGCCCGGCCCCCGAAGCTCCTCCCCCCCCCTGATCCGGGTTTCCCCATCCCCCAAAAAAAAATTTTTGGTAGGCCCCTTCGGGGTTTTTTCCTGGTTCCCCCCTGTCTATATTTCCCTATCTTTTTTTCCCCTGACCCCTTTTTCTGCAGTTCTCTCCCCCCATTTCTAACCCGTTCTTCCCTTTCCTCTCGTCTCTCTTTTATTGAACACTTTTCCCCAGCTCCCTTTCAAAAAGCCCTGTATTGACGCTCTCCCTAGCCCCTCTATTTTCTGCTTTTCCCCTTTGATGCTGGAGCTGCCTGGGTTTACAAATGCTAGTATCACGGCGGCGGCGTTTCCCGCAGCCGGGGGGTTTTAAAGGGGTGTTTTATTTTCTAAAAGTTTCCCCTTAGCCCCTCAAAGGGAAAGGCTCCCGGGGACTTTCAGTGGGCCCCTTGCCTCCCCAAAAATTTCCTTTGCCAAATTTGGTGGGCTTCCTTCTGAAAGCCCCCCAGGCACCTCAGGTCGGCATTTAACTGGAGTACCCCTCTCTCCCTTTCCACTCGCTTCAATCCCATTTTGGGTTCGCCCCCAAGGGGGAAACCCCCTCGTCCACGAGTTTAAAAGGGCGAGCAGTATTCTCCCGTCGCCCCCCGGGGACTCTTTTTTTCGCGCCTTCCCGGGAAATTCACTCCCGTTCCTCCGGGGTGAAGAGCCCCGTAAAATTTTTGGAAATTCTTCCCGGGTGGGGTTAGGTTTTTAAAACGGGAAAAAGAGTCTAAAAAAGGCCCAATGAGGCCTTGGGTTTCCCCGAAAAAAGGGGGGTTCTGTTTTTTTTCCAATTGTATGGGTCATGGGGAAAAAGGGGGGGGGGGCCAGTCTGTGGGTTCCGTTTTTCCCTGGGGTTCGCGGGGGTCCCACCCGGGACGGGGGGGGTCCCCTGAACAGGGGAAAAGACGGTAACTCGGGGTCCCCAGGGTCTTAGCTACTCCAAATCTCCCTAGTTTTCCCCGGGTCCCCAGTGCCGGTCCTCCCTTTGGGGGCCCCAGCCCCTTGCCGCCCTTTTCCTTTGATCCCCCCCCCCCCCGGGGGGTTCTAAGGGGGGTACTAAGGGGGGGGCCTTCCCTTCTTTTTCCAAAGGGTCAAATTAGGTTTGGGCCCAAAGGAGGCATCCTGAAAAAAACCCCGGTTTTGAGCTCTCTTTTTTCTTGGGGTTTTTTCCGAATGATTTCCCCAACACCAGGGGACCTTTGGATTTAAAAATTTCTGGGGACAAAAAGGGTTTTTAACCATTTTAAGGGGGGGTTTTTACCAAAATCTTGCCAAAACCACCGAATAAGGGCCCTTTGGGGTTCTGGATTGGCCCCCAAGGGGTCCTTGGCTCCCTTTTATTTTTTCTTTCACTGCCTGTATTGGGGGGGGGAGGCAAAAAAACGACCCCCCCGGGGGGCCACCCCACCTGGAGGGTACCCCCATTCTGCAGAAAAAAAATTATTAATTTTTACTTTTCTTGATAAACAGAGACGGGTTTTAGGGAGCCCCGGCTCCAAAAAGGAAAATGATCAGTCAGGGAAGAGGTGGAGTGATTCTCCCTGCCCCCCATAGTTAAGGAAAAGTGGTAGGGAAAGAAAGGGGGAGAAGAAGTAAATTTTAAAAACAACCACCAAAACCCCTATCGGGATTGGGGGCGGAAAAGAGGTTGGGTTAGGGGTATGCTTTTGGAACTGTTTATGTGCCCGGGCGTGGGTTGAAAGGGAATTTTTTCGGGTGGGGGGGGCACCCTAAGGGTTTCGGGCCCCCGTTCCGGGGCCCCCCCTTACCCTTTAAAAACCCAAAAACCCCAGCAGCTCTTAAGTGCCTGACCCGTGCCCACACCAAGAATTTTAGGCCCGTTCTCAGTTTTTTTATATTAAGGGGGGGCTTCACCCGGTCGGGCTCTGTTTTTCTTACTCACTTTTTTTGGGCCCCTTTTAAAAAGCCACCAAAAGTGTATTTTTTCCCGGGCCGGACCCCCTCAATTGGGCCCCCCCAATTTTTCCGGCCGTTCACTGAAGCTCCCCAAAAAGATTAAAGGGAAAATTTAGACCCCTTTAGGGCCAAAAAGAAAAAAGCAATGATAAACCAAGAGAAGACAAGGAAACGAGAAAAATGCCGGGACCCCACACAAAAAACGGGGGCGGCGGAGCAAAACCAAAAAACGGCAAGGAAAAATTGTCGGCCGCAAACCCAAAAAGTAGGTTTCTGGGGGGGGCAAATCCCCCATAACAGGGCCCCCAAATTACCAAACATTTTTCCACTGGTTTAACTGCCCGCGGGTTTAGGGGGGCGAAAAAGACCCCTTCCCCGCAGACCCCGGGCGCCCTCCACGTTTTCGCTGGCCTTGGGCTCACACCGGGAGGAACGTTCCCCATCCTGCACCAGTTACCTCCCTGCTCTCCTAGCAGGGCCCCCCGGTTTCACACTGGGTTTTTTCCCACCGGCCCGGGGTACCGGGGACCGTTTTGGGGGATTCTTCCTTCTGGGTTTGGGAGGTTTTTCTCCTCGCCAAGGGGTCCCGGGCGAGCCCCCCAAAAATTATGCCCGAGTTTCCCAATCCCCGGCGGGGGAAAGAAAAGCTAAACCAAAAGGACAATGCAAAACGCAAAAAGGGAAATTTATTGCTAGCTGAGCTAAGGCCCCCGCTGTGTCCCACGCAAGGGGCACAGGCTGAGACCCCAAAACCCGGGTTTTTTTAAACCCTATTTTTTGAAATCTAAAATTTTAAACAAAAAGCAGGGGTCATTTTGCGAAGCGGGGGTTGGTTACCGGGGTTTCCCCGGGGGTCTTTTCATTGGGCCCGGGCATTCGGGGCCCCAGCCGGGATCTTTTGTAAACAAGTTCGATTTGGCTGGGATCTGGGTGGCCGGGTAGCTCGGGCTGGTTGTTTTCTTGGTGACCGAAAGTCCCCCTTAGTTGGGGCCGGGTGAGGGCCCCCCCGGTCCCTTTCCCGCTTCGCATTTTGTCATGGCGTTATGTTTGCTCTTCCCCCACATTCCACAAAAGAAGCTTCCCTCAAGGAAAATTTGCTCTCAAAGGGGCTTCAGGCCGGTCCTAACCCCCAAGCAATGGCCCCGGGCCCCATTTCCCCTCCGTTTTCGCCCCCCCTTGTTGGGGGCGGGGGTGGGCGTTTTGGGGGGAACCCTTTTCTGCTGGATTTTCCTTTTTGGCACGGGAATCTGTGGGCCTTTTTTAATTTTTCCTCCCAGTTAGATTGCCAAAAAACTTCCCCCGGTTTCCCGCCAAGTGCAGGGGTTTCCTGGTGATTGGGAAAATTCCTCTATTTTAAAACTCCCCTTTCCCGGGCCGGGGGACCGGCCTAGTCCTTTTTTTCTCCCCTTTTTTTCTTTTAAATTTGGGGGCCTACCTCCCCTTTAAAAACAATGGGCCCGCTTTTTTTTGGGTTTCCTGAAGTCCCCCCTGTAGCTATCCCGAATTGTTTTGTGAGATTTGCTCACGTTGAAATTTTTCTTTTTGATGAAATTTGTAGGAGAGAAAGGGGGTCTCCCCGTCCTATTTCCCCCCTCTAGGCCCCCTCCTTTTTTGGTTTTGTATTTTTTGAAACCCTTTTTCTTAGTATCTTCTGTTTCTTTAGGTCCAAAACTAAATTTCCCGTCCTTTACCGAAACCCCCTCTTTTTCCTTAAATGTTCCCCCTTTATATCTCTAAAAATTTTTGAAGAGATCTTTTCTTTCCCCTTTTTGTTTGGGTTTTCCCCCTTTTTCTTTGCATTGGTCACTGGGAAGGCTTTTTTATCTCTCCTGGTTTTTCTTTGGAAGGGCCCGCCAAATTTAAAGGGAATATCTTTTCCCTTTTCTCCTTTCTTTTTTGCTTCTTTTTCTTTTTCAAGCTTTTGGGAAGGCCTCCTCAGACAACCTTTTTTCCTTTTTTTCGGGGCTTTTCCGTGGGGAAAGGTTTTTGATCCCCGCCCCCTGTACAAAGTCCGAACCTGCAACCACATTCATCGGTTTTCTGTCATCAAATCTTGTCCCTTAAATCTAATTTTTCACTTCCCCTGTATATTATTTTGGGGTTTGATTTAGGTTTAAACCCGAATGGTCCCGTGGTTTTCCCTACTCTCTTTCCCCAGTTTAAAGGGCTTAATTTTTTGGGAGTAAGGAAATTCCCTGATCTGAGCCCCAGTTTGCTCCCGGTCTTGTTTTTGCTGACTATACAGAGCTTCTCCATTTTTGGCTGTAAAGAATATAATCAATCTGATTTTGGTGTTGGCCATCTGGTGATGTCCATGTTTAAAGTCTTCTCTTGTGTTGTTGGAAGAGGTGTTTGTTATGACCAGTGTGTTTCCTTGCAAAACTCTATTAGCCTTGCCCTGCTTCATTCCGTACTCCAAGGCTAATTTGCCTGTTACTCCAGGTGTTTCTTGACATCCTACTTTTGCATTCCAGTCCCTATAATGAAAAGGACATCTTTTTTGGGTGTTAGTTCTAAAGGTCTTGTCGGTCTTCATAGAACCATTCAACTTCAGCTTCTTCAGCCTTACTAGTTGGGCATAGGCTTGGATTACCATGATATTGAATGGTTTGCCTTTGAAACGAACAGAGATTATTCTGTCGTTTTTGAGATTGCATTCAAGTCCTGAATTTTGGACTCTTTTGTTGACTTATGATGGCTACTCCATTTCTTCTAAGGGATTCCTGCCCACAGTAGTAGATATAATTGTCATCTGAGTTAAAGTCTCCGTTCCAGTCCATTTTAGTTTGCTGATTCCTAGAATCATCACTCTTGCATCTCCTGTTTGACCACTTCCAATTTGCCTTGATTCATTCATAACATTCCAGGTTCCTATGTAATATTGCTCTTTATAGCATGGGACCTTGCTTCTATCACCAGTCCCATCCACAGCTGGGTATTGTTTTTTCTTTGGCTCCATCCCTTCATTCTTTCTGGAGTTATTCCTCCACTGATCTCCAGTAGCGTATTGGGCACCTACCAACCTGGGGAGTTCCTCTTTCAGTATCCTATCATTTTGCCTTCTCATTACTGTTCATGGGGTTCTCAAGGCAAGAATACTGAAGTGGTTTGCCATTCCCTTCTCCAGTGGACCACATTCTGTCAGATCTCTCCACCATGACCCGACCGTCTTGGGTTACCCCACACAGCATGGCTTATTTTCATTGAGTTAGATAAGACTGTGGTCCTGTGATCAAGTTAGCTAGTTTTCTGTGATTATGGTTTTAGTGTGTATGCCTTCTGATGTCCTCTCGCAATACTACTGTCTTACTTGGGTTTCTCTTACCTTGTACGTGGGTATCTCTTCACGGCTGCTCCAGCAAAGCGCAGCCACTGCTCCTTACCATGGACGAGGGGTATCTTCTCACGGCTGCCCCTCCCAACCTTGAACGTGGAGTAGCTCCTCTCGGCCCTCCTGCACCCACGCAGCAGCGGCTCCTTGAGGTTTCTTGCCCAGTTCAGTATAATGGTCTGAAAGTTAGAAACTTGTATTTTAACAAAGATTTTTTCTGTATTTCTTCTTGAAGAGGAAGCATTTTTGCAAAGGCATTAGAGTGAAACCATAAGTGTCTATAATGACAAAAGACTTTTGAAGGCACATTTAAATCTGATTACAATACAACTGACAAGATAGCTTGGTTACTGCTATGACCTATAACACTTTAAGATGACAACTAGAATTATGACTATCATTTTACCAGAACATATCACATTTTTGGAAATTCCACATGATTTCTCAATTATTTGTATAATTCATATTTACCACACAACATGACTTAAGAATATTTATTACTCATTTGACAATACTTCCCATGTAATTTAACATACCAACTGAATCTAATTAGCTTAATATTTCTTTTTGGGAGATTTCAGGGGCCCTTTGAAGCATCCTGAATTAGATAGAAGTCAAAGGTATTCATTAAATTTGATTTAATAAATTTTATCATTAAATATCAAGAGGTTAAAACACTCATTCAGATAGGATCATAGGTCACCATGAAACAATATTTATTCACTTAGCTGAAGTTGCAATAAAAGATTTCAAAGTGTAATACAGAACAGATCACTTAAAAGGTAGGAACTTAAAAATCTGTTATCAAAGGTAGTTCATCATCTTAAGAAAACTTGTACTATGCACAAAACTTTTTCTTCAGGGTCTACTTTCCACAAAGCTTTCTTGCTTTCTGGTAGCCATCACTTAATTTCCCATCCAGTAACAAACACCTCTAAGTCAGACCTACTACTTTTTCCTTAATATAATGCAATTCATTCCTCGTACCTTCTTTACTAAAAAATGCATCATAGTTTTCTTTTTTTTTAATACACATATTTACATATCCTCAGTCTCCTAATCTTGAAAAATTGTCTTTTTTTTTTGAGGGTTGCCATTTATTTTATTTTATTTTTTAAATTATGTTTAATTACCCCAATGTTCATTGCAGCACTGTTTATAATAGTCAGGACATGGAAGCAACCTAGATGTCCATCAGCAGATGAATGGATGAGAAAGCAGTGGTAAATATACACAATGGAATATTACTCAGCCATTAAAAAGCATACATTTGAATCAGTTTCTAATGAGGTGGATGAAACTAGAGCCTATTGTTACAGAGTTAAGTAAGCCAAGATTGTAGTGGTTTTGCCATACATTGACTTGAATTCTACTTTTTTTATGCAACCATGAATTCTCCGTTATATCAGCACTTTATAGATTGGTGAACACAAATACATGTGATAATTTGTAAAAATACTTGCTTTCCATATAGAGAACATTCAGGATGCACCTAACATGTTCATTAATAGTCCAAAATCTCTTTAACTTATCTGCAGGAAGAAGCAGTTCTCAGTAATTAGTGTTTCAGTATCTTATTTTATTTGAGGAGTGACCTACCTATTCAATAACTTCCATCATTTAATTTTGCACAACCCTAGATTTCCAAGTTACCAAATCTGAAGAGATTTTTTTTTCCGTTTTATTTATTTATTTATTTTACTTTAGAATATTGTATTGGTTTTGCCATACATTGACATGAATCTGCCATGGATGTGCATGTGTTTCGCATCCTGAAACCCCCTCCCACCTACCTCCCCATCCCATCCCGCTGGGTCGTCCCAGTGCACTAGCCCAGAGCACCCTGTATCATGCATCAAACCTGGACTGGCGATTCATTTCACATTTGATAATTTACATATTTCAATGCCATTCTCCCATATCATCCACCCCTCGCCCTCTCCCACAGAGTCCAAAAGGCTATTCTATACATCTGTGTCTCTTTTGCTGTCTCTCATACAGGGTTATCGTTACATCTTTCTAAATTCCATATATATGCATTAGTATACTGTATTGGTGTTTTTTCTTTCTGGCTTACTTCAATCTGTATAATAGGCTCTAGTTTCATCTACCTCATTAGAAACTGATTCAAATGTATTCTTTTTAATGGCCGAGTAATATTCCATTGTGTAATATTTGTCACAGCTTTCTCATCCATTTGTCTGCTGATGGACATCTAGGTTGCTTCCATGTCCTGGCTATTATAAACAGTGCTGCGATGAACATTGGGTAATTAAACATAATTATTCTTAATAAATTTTATCTAAAGATTCTTATCTCGTTTACATTCTTTCCTTAAAGTTTCTTCACATTGAGTTACTTTCCTTGCTGACAAATTTTCAACAGATTACAATAAGATCTTATTCAGCTTAAATTAAACCTAGGCAAAGTAAAATATTATACTTAATGTTGATACTGTAAGTGCTTACTTTTCTCTAGACCAATTAAATTGGAGCTTATTACAAATAAACCTCAGCAATGCTATCCAAAGACAAAGACATATACTGAGACATTCATATGTCCAGCCAGACACGACAGGATATCCAGCTTCATTCTCTAAACCTTAGTCATGAATCAGATATTACAGTATAAAACTCACTAGTTTATAAATAGCAGTTGGATTGAAAAAAAAAAATTAAGGCTTCATACTCCTTTTTCCCCCTTCAGTTTCAGAAATTAAAGGTGATCTACATAAGATGTGTCTATCATGAGATTGTGTCTACATAAGATGTGATCCTCAAGGCACAGGAAGCAAAAATCAGGTTCTTTATATAGGACTTCTCCCTTCAGAACTTATTATTTTCTTTCAAGCAAAGTTTCTCTGTGGTTGGAATGAAACTGGTCGGAAGTCAGTTAACCTTCTACTAGCATTGTATACTTAATTGGCACAATTGAAGTTTCTTATTTTCATGGATATACCCTTTTATTTCTTTTAATGATTCCAAAAAATTGATCAGTCAGTGTAACAAATGTTTGTGTATAACTTGGACTAACCTACATCGTCCTTTTATTAGAGTAGTCAAATCCACATCTAAGCTTCTAAAAAGGCAGAATTAAGTAAAGGATTATTTTGATGGTTAGAAAATGACTCAGATGCCAAACCAGAATATTGCTTAGAAGTGTTGTTTTTTTTTTTTTTTTCCAAACCTTCCTAACAATCCAGAATTTATTCATTCGATCTTTGCTTGCACTGTTGAATCTCTGTCCACTCTACAGTTTTAGGAAAAAGCTGTGGGATAAATTTGAATTATTTTTGAGCATTCACTTTCAGCCTTTGTTTCCAAAATACATTAAGGATGT